>NC_135169.1:53263175-53633175 GCF_041146795.1 Maylandia zebra
TGTGAATGCAGAACTACGGCCACTACAACCATCACCAAAATCCACCATATGATCTATACCGTGGCAGCAGTGAGATGCTTGGCTATAAGATGAACAGCCACAAGGAGCAGTAGACTTCATTAAGAAGAAGATTAGAGGCCAAGATCAAGGCACTACAGAGGGAAGTTAGCCAACTATTGGAGCTGTAGAAAGGTGTGATGAACAAGGTGCCTGAGAAGTATGTGGAGACTTGGAAACAGGCAAGCTAAGACTCACAACCTTGGCCTACCACTTGAAGAGGTACACCAAAGAGATAGAAGGCAGGAGAATAAACCAACTGTACTCCACGGAACCATCTAAGGTATGATCCCAGTGGCAGGGGAACGCCTGGAGATGGAGAAATATTGGAAGAGCACATGGGAAAAGGACACAACTCATAACCGGTAGCAGATCTAGGAAAACAGTCCAGTACGCCTCACAGTGGAAGAAAGGGTCTCATCTATGACAAATTGGACACCACCGGGCCTGGACGTGAGTCACACCTACTGCACTCCATGGGTATCAGGGAGCACAAATGAACCAGCTGCTAATTGATGAGAGACACCCGGAATGGCTAAATGAAGAACAGACAATCCCAAAGATTTTTTTTGACATCACTGGATGTGTGACATGTGTTCTTATAATGAAATTGTGAAACCTTGAGAAATACTTTTTTAGCCAGGAACATTAATACCAGCAGGGCAAGGCTGAAAAAATTATTTTTAATCCACCAAGAGAGACCGAGCAAATTGCAAATATAACAATTCTGTTCCTGTTGATCAAGAGAAGCAGAAAATAAGCACTTTGTCTGGAGAAGAAAATATAGTCATTATCAATATTGCTATTATATTAAAAACACAAATAATAATATGGATTGTCATAGATGTTGGGGACATAATACATGTCCCCAACATCTATGACAATATACGGTTCTTTGCATGTATCTAGATGCTGAGAATGAAGATACATTTGTTTAATTTTCCTGGCTCCTTAGTTGTGGATCCCAAGATGAAACATCATGTCTATCTCCATAGTTCACACAATCTGATGATAGAAGTCAGGAAACATTACAAATGACAATACAAGAATGTTACAGTGTTAAAAACACCAGATTTTTTCCTAGTGATAAAAATTATTGTATTAGAAAAATAGTTTGACAGAGAAAGAATCAAAGCTAGAAGATGTGCTTGTTACAAAAATGTACATAGAGTTAAAAAAAATAGATTGTAATAAATAATTTTGAAACTTTTCACATCATTATTATGACCTGTAAAATTCACATGACAAACAAATCTTTGGGCAGCTGGTTGCATAAGTGTGCACACCCCTAAACTGTAGTTTGTTGAAGGTTTGTTTGATTTAATCACAACATTTAGTGGTCTTGGGTACTCTCTCATCAATTGAAGAGACTCTAATTAACCCCAAATATAGTTAAGCTAGTTTACTTTGTATGATACAGTAATATCCATAGTTTGCAGAGAGCTTATAAAGCATCAAAAGGGATCTCATTATTAAAATCTATCAGTCAGGAGGGTGGTACAATTAATTTCCACAGCATTGGATATACCATTGGGTGGCTGTAGCTCAGGTGGCAGAGCAGGTCAGCCACTAATCAGAAGGTCGGTGGTTCGATCCCAGGTTGCCTCCGGGCTGCATGTCAAATATCCTTGGGCAAGATACTAACCCCATGTTTGCCTACTGGTGGTGGTCAGAGGGCCCGGTGGCGCCTGTGTCCGGCAGCCTCGCCTCTGTCAGTGCGCCCCAGGGCAGCTGTGGCTACAATGTAGCTTGCCATCGCCAGTGTGTGAATGTGTGTGTGAATGGGTGAATGACTGAATGTAGTGTAAAGCGCTTTGGGGTCCTATGGACTAGAAAAGCGCTATACAAATGCAGGCCATTTACCATTGAATATAGTAAGTGAGTGGGACAACAGTGACATTGCAAAGAACTGGACATTCCCGCATATGATGAAAACTCCAACAGTCCAAGTAAATTAATATAAATGTTAAAGAAGGATGACTTTTGCAGCGAGGTAATCAGTATCTGAATGCTGGAACTGACTCAGTTTTTCTGAATGAATTTTCAAAAATGTTTGATATCAGTGCTGGTCTTTTTCAACACACACATTCATATGGTCGTAAACAGTAAAGTGTTGTGTGTTGCAGCAATGAAAGAGAAAAAATAACATACCTGAAATAGCAATATTTACAGGAATAAAACTATATAACCCAGCTATAAACCTTCAGAACACTTATTCAAAAAAAGCTACATTTAATTTCAAACAATTGTGTTTTTGTTTTTTGTTTTGGAAATTTTTAATTATTACTGTTAATTATTAAAAATATGCATTTGGAATTATATTAATGTAGCAAGAGATTTTTGTCAAATCTTCCACGAATCTTCTTCTGATCTTTTGTCTGGATCTATCAAAGACCACATTATCATGGACTTGAATCAAGACCTGAACCACACTGTGCATCCTTCAGGAGTGACCAGTCCAAAGATGGGCTCATTAATTTTAAAGGACAACAACCTGCTGCTGCAGACAGGTGAGTAGTATGCATTCCTTGAAAACTGATTTAACTGTTCAATGTGGGTCATAATCTGCAGCGAAACATATAGGGAACAAATTCACAATAAATTCAGTGTTTAAAAAAAAAAGAACAAAAAACTACATGCACTAAACCACTGGTCCACAAGTATATAGTTTTTTAAAAATTGTACTGAGAATAAATTTACACTATTGCCCTATAATCCAATAAAATGTTGTTGTTTTTTAATATTTGATTATCCATCATCATATTTTCTGCTACTTATCTGGGTTTGAGTTATGTGGGCAGCAGTGTAAGCAGAGACATCTGTCACCCTGGCCATTTCCTCAAGAATTCACACAGGGCAAGATGGGTTTGGATAACATTCTTCCGTTTCATAAATAACATCAATATTTAAAAACTGTATTTTATACTGCTACCGCAGAGAAAGCGAACACCAAGTGACCACATATTATTATTATTCTCTGTCTTTTATCCTAATTCCTTATCTTACCCCAACTGGTCGCTGTAGATGGCCCCTCCCTTCCCTGAGCCTGGTTCTGCCTGATGTTTCTTTCTGTTAAAAGGATGTTTTTCCTTCCCACTGTCGCCAAAATGCTTATTCATAGGGGGTAATATGATTGTTGAGTTTTTCTCTATATGTATTATTGTAGGGTCTACCTTACAATATAAAGCATGTGACAGCTGTTTTGATATGGCACTGTATAGATGACACCCCACTTTGCAGTTACAGTGGGGCAAAAAAGTATTTAGTCAGCCACCGATTGTGCAAGTTCCCCCACCTAAAATGATGACAGAGGTCAGTAATTTGCACCAGAGGTACACTTCAACTGTGAGAGACAGAATGTGAAAAAAAAATCCATGAATCCACATGGTAGGATTTGTAAAGAATTTATTCGTAAATCAGGGTGCAAATTACTCTGGTGCAAATTACTGACCTCTGTCATCATTTTAAGTGGGGGAACTTGCACAATCGGTGGCTGACTAAATACTTTTTTGCCCCACTGTAACTGCAAAGTGGGGTGTCATCTATACAGTGACACCTGAAGCGTGATCATCGAACAATCAAGCGTGTCATCTATACAGTGCCATATCAAAACAGCTGTCACATGCTTTATATTGTAAGGTAGACCCTGTATTTATTTCTAAAAAATGTTTCGAATCATGTATGATTTTCGTTCCACTTCTCACGTGTACACCACCTTGTATTGGTCTTTCACTTGGAATTCCAATAAAATTGATTCATGTTTGTGGCTGTAATGTGAAAAAAAATGTGGGAAAGTTCAAGGGGGCCAAATACTTTTGCAAGCCACTGTAGAATTTAATTCAGTTGAATAGAACAGTAGCATTAGAAAAGTTGCAACTTATGTTTTGTGTTAGGTTTATGTTGGCACAAACCTATTGCTGGAACAGCCGAGTCAATTTTACTACAACTTGCAAAAGCATAAGGCACCAAACAGAACTCTTTGCGTGATCTCGTGCACAAGGGAGATGGCCGAGACGAGCGCTGATCCTGCTGCTCGAACCCCAGTCACTCTCAGTCAGCTCCCCCGTAGCACTGCTCTGTATTGTGGTTACATGAATATGCATAGGTTCATTAACATACAGGGAGTGCAGAATTATTAGGCAAATGAGTATTTTGTCCACATCATCCTCTTCATGCATGTTGTCTTACTCCAAGCTGTATAGGCTCGAAAGCCTACTACCAATTAAGCATATTAGGTGATGTGCATCTCTGTAATGAGAAGGGGTGTGGTCTAATGACATCAACACCCCATATCAGGTGTGCATAATTATTAGGCAACGTCCTTTCCTTTGGCAAAATGGGTCAAAAGAAGGACTTGACAGGCTCAGAAAAGTCAAAAATAGTGAGATATCTTGCAGAGGGATGCAGCAGTCTCAAAATTGCAAAGCTTCTGAAGCGTGATCATCGAACAATCAAGCGTTTCATTCAAAATAGTCAACAGGGTCGCAAGAAGCGTGTGGAAAAACCAAGGCGCAAAATAACTGCCCATGAACTGAGAAAAGTCAAGCGTGCAGCTGCCAAGATGCTACTTGCCACCAGTTTGGCCATATTTCAGAGCTGCAACATCACTGGAGCGCCCAAAAGCACAAGGTGTGCAATACTCAGAGACATGGCCAAGGTAAGAAAGGCTGAAAGACGACCACCACTGAACAAGACACACAAGCTGAAACATCAAGACTGGGCCAAGAAATATCTCAAGACTGGTTTTTCTAAGGTTTTATGGACTGATGAAATGAGAGTGAGTCTTGATGGGCCAGATGGATGGGCCCGTGGCTGGATTGGTAAAGGGCAGAGAGCTCCAGTCCGACTCAGACGCCAGCAAGGTGGAGGTGGAGTACTGGTTTGGGCTGGTATCATCAAAGATGAGCTTGTGGGGCCTTTTCGGGTTGAGGATGGAGTCAAGCTCAACTCCCAGTCCTACTGCCAGTTTCTGGAAGACACCTTCTTCAAGCAGTGGTACAGGAAGAAGTCTGCATCCTTCAAGAAAAACATGATTTTCATGCAGGACAATGCTCCATCACACGCGTCCAAGTACTCCACAGCGTGGCTGGCAAGAAAGGGTATAAAAGAAGAAAAACTAATAACATGGCCTCCTTGTTCACCTGATCTGAACCCCATTGAGAACCTGTGGTCCATCATCAAATGTGAGATTTACAAGGAGGGAAAACAGTACACCTCTCTGAACAGTGTCTGGGAGGCTGTGGTTGCTGCTGCACGCAATGTTGATGGTGAACAGATCAAAACACTGACAGAATCCATGGATGGCAGGCTTTTGAGTGTCCTTGCAAAGAAAGGTGGCTATATTGGTCGCTGATTTGTTTTTGTTTTGTTTTTGAATGTCAGAAATGTATATTTGTGAATGTGGAGATGTTAAATTGGTTTCACTGGTAAAAATAAATAATTGAAATGGGTATATATTTGTTTTTTGTTAAGTTGCCTAATAATTATGCACAGCAATAGTCACCTGCACACACAGATATCCCCCTAAAATAGCTAAAACTAAAAACAAACTAAAAACTACTTCCAAAAACATTCAGCTTTGATATTAATGAGTTTTTTGGGTTCATTGAGAACATGGTTGTTGATCAATAATAAAATTATTCCTCAAAAATACAACTTGCCTAATAATTCTGCACTCCCTGTACTCACAGTTTGGCGGCTTGAAAATAGCCAAATCTTGCACCCAGCCATTTGTAAATTGGATGTGCGCCTCCAGCGACTTGTAATTACGAAACTGGTTCGCAGTGTAAGCGCTAACTCCACAAACAAGATACGTGAAGATAACGGGGTAGGACAGTGGGGGTAAGTCGTCGGGGTCTACTCCACTGCCGTATTTCATATCGGTCCAGATTTGCGATGCACTCTATTTTCTGCAAGTACCGCCGCTTCGCCTCTGGATGCAATTGGTCTCTATACAGACCATTCTCTCTTTTTTTTTTTTTTTTGTCAGTCAGGGAAAATGAAGAGAAATTCCCTAAGTTTAATAACCATAATTTCGTGAGTACAAGGTAAAAACTGCAGGTCAATAAAAAGCATCAGTGTTGTTTGTATGTTGTAGCGTTTCGGGAACCACATTGAGCCCAGCAATATTTTTTATTTGAACAAAGGATTACAGAGTTGGAATGGAATACAGAGCTGACAAGATGAAAAGGTGTCAGCATCACCAAATCCAAAACAATTTTGGATTTGGCAGTGTAACTTTCCCACTCATGTCCATAATTACTCTCGTCTGAAAACAGGAGGACAGTAAAACAGGACACTGTTTCTGTTTCATCCAGCGTTGTTAGATATTAAAGTTTTTTGTTGTTATATTATCCTTCAAATATCCAACTACTACAAATACATACATATAACCAGAAATTTGTACCAAACCTTCTAACAATATAGGGTAAAAAATTACCTAACAGCATTTTTCTTTTCTTTTCTTTTTTCTTTTCTTTTTTTTTTGCCTGTCCCTTTTGGCTCTTTTGCCATCAGAATTATTGTCTAAAGGCGAAGAAAGATGCCCAACGGATTTACTTTACCAAATTGACCATCCCAGCCTTGCCGTAATGTTCCATTTGATTCACCTTTTATTGTTTATTTTATTTTCACTTGCTGAATACGGGACAGACTTGACTGGGGGAAAGAAGGGGAGAAAGAAAGAGGGAGAGAAAAACAGCTGAGAAGAGGGATGGGGGAGAAGGGCAAAAAACAAAAACCAACAGAATAAGCAGAAAAAAAATACATATATCGATCACCTGGATCACCTGTTGAGAAAGAAAAAAGAAAACAAGCAGAAGAAAAGGAGAGTAATAGAATAAACAACATCACAATGATATATGGGAATATGACAGTAAATACTAAATATTAAACATTATTGTGCAGCACGTAAGATCGACAGCACACAGTGCGCTTTGAGGTAGGAGCCAAAAAGGGTGTAGTTTGTGTGTGTGAGCTCCCGTGTGTACACCTGTGAGCATGGACGCACTTGTTTTTAAAAGGTTCCTTCATGTAATGATCTGCTAGAGGGTGTGGGGGGGCCACTGCCCCGTCCTCCAGGGCATGAAGCAGGTATGGAGGAAATCAAGACTCCAGACATCCAGAGGCCCCCAGAACACAAGAGACCAAGGAAGACCAACAGAGGGGCAGCCGCGCCACTGTCCCAGAAAGAGCTGAGGAGAGTCCCAGATGAGGGCTCACTCAGCAGCCGCGGAGCAGAAGCCAGGGGGGGTTGCAGTGACGCACCCGTGAGCTCCGCCAGGGCCCAGTGCAGCAGCGCCGCCCTGCCCCACAGAGCCCAGGACAGTCCACCCAACCCCACCACAGAGAAAACTGCACCCACCACTCATCTTCCAGACTACATAAGACAATAGATGCCCAGGCTGAGATCTTCCTCCACCTCTCCTGTATCTCCCCCTACTGCAGAGAGAGTTCCTGAAGAGAGGAAAGCTCCTACAAGATGTGACAACCTCCCCCACCAGTTGAAGAGCCCCCCAGGTGGCTCGACGCACCGGCGGCACCCTGCGCCAGGACTGGGCCCCCATGCACCCACCCGCCCACAACCCCGGCAACACACCAACCAGGACCCAAGCCCCCGAGGCCCGGCCAGGGCCCCAGCCCAGAGCCGGAGCGCCCCCAGATCCCCACGCCCATCCTAGACCCACCCAGGGCCAGCCAGACTACCAGGTCAGTAACCCACATCCATCAGCACAGACCCTCCCCTAGCCCTGCTGCACGCAGCCACGAGGAAACCGTCACCTAAGAGCCAACAGAGCCCCTAATTGGCCATGACCGCTACCCCGGGTTTAGCCCCCCAAGGAAGATGCTTCTGGGGAACCCCCGACGCCCTAAGCCTGTCCCTACTCCCACACCAATCACAACAGTGAAGGCGGGACCAAACTATGACCCCCCACCCCCACTAGGTGATGGAGCTGATCAAAGGAGCCCAGAGCAATTGATCTGATGTGGTGGCAGAGGCTGTATCAAGACTAATGTAATCTAATAGATAATTTCTATATTGGTTAGAATTAAGATTATTTTTATTTTTCCAGTTCATGAGGACTGTTTTCTTGGCTATGCATAGGGCAGTGAAAACCATATGGGCTATATTCTTTTCTGAAGTGACATTATCTAAGCTGCCCAACAAACACACTAAGGGGGAAGTTGGAATGTTACATTTCAGACACTTCGATAAGTCTTCACATATCTCGCACCAAAACTTCTGAGCTGGTGGACAGAACCAAAGAGCGTGGATATAATTGTCCAGTGAATTGGTTTGGCAGTGTGAGCAGTTGTTGGTAGACATAAAGCCCATCTTGAACATCCGATGACCTGTATAGTGCACTCTATGTAATATTTTGTATTGAATTAATTGAAGACTGGGATTTCTGATTAGATGAAAGGTTTTTAAGCAAGTCTGAGACCAGAAGTTTTGGTCTAAGTTAACTGATAAATCCGCTTCCCATTTTGCAATAGGAAGTGATATTGATTCATCTGTTTTAGAAAGCATTCTGTATATTTTGGATAGTAATTTGGGGGTTTTAAGAGTAGGAAATTGAACAACACTTGGTGGTGTTTGTAGTTCAACTTGACCCGGTTTAAATTTCTTTTTTATTATGGATTTAATTTGCTGATATTCTAAAAAGCTTTTCTTGTTGATCCCATATTGTGTAACTAGTCTGTCAAATGAAATAAATTCTGTTCCTTCTAGTATATGTTCTACAAATTTGATTCCTTTACCACTCCAATCAGAAAAGTTTATCATATTATTGTTTTGTAATATGTCAGGGTTGTTCCAGATAGGTGTACGTTTGCATGGGATTAATGAAGACTCTGTCAACTTCAGAAACTCCCACCATGCTGTCAGAGAAGAGCTGATGTTGACGCTTTGGAAGCATTCATGTCGTTGGATGTTTGAGCTGATAAATGGTAGGTCTGAGATCTCTAGATTATTGCAAAGTCCTTGTTCTACATCTAGCCAAGGTTCATCTAAGAGGGTATGTTTTAGCCATCCTGAGATAAACTGAAGCCTGCTGGCTAAGAAGTAGTGCTGAAAGTTAGGTAGTTCTAATCCTCCTTTATCCTTGGTCTTTTGTAGTGTTTTTAAGCTTATACGTGGGGGCTTATTTTTCCAAAGGAATTTGGACATATTTCAATTTCAATTTCAATTTCAATTTTATTTCTATAGCACATTTAAAAGTCACAGGTACAACAAAGTGCTTCACAGACGAGCCATACTTGCAGGTTTACAGCAAAAGAAAACAATTAACAACAAAGAAATACAGTTATAGGATGGTAATATTGCAACAAGCACGAACCAGGAAGAAATTAAGCTAAGTAGTTTGAAAGGCGAGCTTAAACAAATGGGTTTTTAACCGTGATTTGAAAGATTGAATAGTTTCCGACGCACGGACATCAACCGGCAGGCTGTTCCAGAGTTTTGGTGCAGCAAAAGCAAAGGCACGATCCCCCTTCGTCTTTAGTCGAGACATTGGTTGCATTAGGAGCCCCTGATTAGAGAATCTGAGTGCCCTTGTAGGGATATATAAATTAAGAAGGTCAATCAAATAACTGGGTGCCAAGTTATTTAAGATTTTAAAAGTGTATAGAAGAATTTTAAAAACAATACGGTATTTGACAGGAAGCCAGTGGAGGTTAGCTAGAATAGGAGTGATATGATCCTGTCTTCTAGTGCCGCTTAAAAGGCGTGCTGTGGCATTCTGGACTAATTGTAGGCGTTGGATGAGGGAGAGTTGGAGGCCTAAGTAAAGAGAATTACAATAGTCCAGTCTAGAGGTTATAAAAGCATGAATGAGCCTTTCAAGGTCCTTGTGTCGTAGGTAAGGCATTGCCTTCGAAATTTGGCGTAGTTGGTAGAAGCTGGTTTTTACCACTGCAGCCACTTGCTTATCCAATTTGAGGGAACTGTCCAGCACTACTCCAAGATTTCTGACAGTAGACGATAGGTGACTGGCATAAGAACCTAAGGTCCCCGATAGCTGTTTCAATGGCATGTGGCTACCAAAGACGATCATTTCTGTTTTATTTTCGTTGAGGGTGAGCGAATTATGCAGTAGCCAGTCTCTGACATCACACAGGCAGTTAAGCAACGGCAATAGCGGGGATTGGAGATCCAAATCCAGAGGGAAATAGATTTGGATATCATCCGCATAGCAGTGGAAAGAGATATTGTGATTTCTGAAAATTTTTCCCAGGGGTAGCAGATAGAGAGAGAACAGCGTGGGACTTAACACAGACCCCTGGGGCACACCACAACGGAGGGGTGTGGAGGAAGAAGAGTGATTTCCCATAGAGACAGAGAAAGACCTCTCAATTGGGTATGATTTAAACCATGAGAGTACTTTGCCTTTAAGACCAACTACATGTTCAAGCCTTGAAAGGAGAATATCATGGTCGACCGTATCAAAAGCAGAGGACAAGTCTAAAAGAACTAAAACCACAGGGCGCCCTGTATCAACAGTTACGAGGAGATCATTAAAAACTCTCAGTAAGGCTGTCTCGGTACTGTGGTGGGGTTTAAAACCAGACTGGAATTTTTCATTGATTCCATTTGCCTCTAAGAAAGATTGCAATTGCTTAAGAACAATTTTCTCTAAGACTTTAGCCATAAAAGGGAGTTTAGATACCGGCCTATAGTTTGAGAGGACATTAGGATCAAGATTGCTTTTCTTGATAACAGGTTGGATAACTGCATGTTTGAGCAGGGACGCAGCCTGATAGCAGTGATGATTTCATTAAAAGTAAAATCCAGGGTCCTATAGTGTTCAGGGCGTTTTTGATAATGCGAGAAGGAAGCACATCATGACGGGAATTGGAGTTTTTCGTTTGGGCTATTATTTCCTTAAGGGTCGGAAAGGAAACAGATTCAAACTGTTCTAGTACCGACGGGGGTTCGGATGTTAAAGATGTGTCTTCAATGGGTAGATATGTGGATCTTAGTGCTATGGTTTTATCTGAAAAATAGTTTAGGAATTTTTCACATAAAGCTTGGGAGGTCTCGGTCTGAGTGGAGAGTGGATTTATTAACGAGTTAAAAATGCTAAAAAGGACCTGTGGCTTATGACTATTAATCGCAATGATCTCCGAAAGGAAGGAGGCTTTTGCAATTTTAACAGCCTTCTGATATTTCTTCAGACAATTATGGAGAATGTCAAAGGAGATCTGAAGTTTGTCTTTCTTCCATCTCCTCTCCGCTTGGCGGCATTCACATCTGAGGGTACGAGTATAGTCATTCATCCATGGTTGACAGGACGGTTTGAGGCGTTTGGTCTTTAAGGGAGCCACAGTGTCTAAGATAGAAGTACAGGTGGCGATGAAGGAGTCAGCGAGATCGTTAACCGATGTAGCTGTATCCCAGTTAACTTCGCAGAAGGCAGAGTTGGTCAGAGCCATAGAAAACTGAGCAATAGTCTCCGAATTAATCATGCGTATATTTTGCACAGGACCCTCACGTTTCAGCTCCAAATTGCACACATTGACATTAAACAGAGAGGGATTTTCCCCACGGGGACCAATAAAGTACACTTTCTTCTTCTAAACAAAACCGGGAAATGGTCCGAGATCCCAGGATTATAAATGTCCGTGATGCAGATGTCCAAACCGTAGGATAGTACCAAGTCAAGCGTGTGGCCTTTAATATGGGTTGGTTTACTGACCCACTGGGTAAGGTTAAAAGAGTCTATAAGGGCAAGGAAGTCCTTGACCAGTGGGTCCGACTCACAACAAACATGAATATTGAAATCACCAGTAATGAGAGTACAGTCATAGTTAACCAAGAGGTTTCCTAAAAAGTCAGCGAACTCATGGATAAAATCCTTATTGACTTTTGGTGGGCGATATACCACCGCACAGAGGATCGGGGAGGGGCAGATCAGCTCAAGTAACTGCACCTCAAAGCTAGAGAATATGGCAAGGGGAAGCTGTCGCACACGAAATTTGTTTTTAAAAGCCGTGACTAGCCCTCCCCCTCTGCCCGAGGTCCTAGGAGTGCTGACAAAGGTGCATTCTGGTGGGAGAAATTCCGATAGGGAGACAGACTCACCGGGCCGGATCCAGGTTTCTGTCAGGAATAAGAAGTCCCGCTCGGAGGAAAGAAAAAAATCATTCAGGACGAAGGACTTGTTCGCCAGCGATCTGGTGTTCAGCACAGCCATCTGGATCGTAGTCATCTCATCGTTATTCGGAGCACGCCTCAGCGGACGTAGGTTGCTGTGGTTCACGCCACCACCACGAGCCCGTATCCAGCTTCTAGTGGGGTGGTGGACGACTGGTAGCTCCGGGTTAGCGAGTTGTCCGACTTGGCGGGTCCATCGATGACGGAGTAGTCTGATGGTGTGCTGGTCGTGAGAAGAGAATAAGGGTTGAAGGATATCCGAAATGGTGTGGTAGTTGGTTACACCATGTAGTTTCAAATAGGTTTTGATGCGAGTCCGGATGCCGCTCCGTTTTCCCCGTCGTCTGGGTCGTTTCTTGGCGGGGGGGAAAAAAGGCAAGCAGTGTATGCATGTAGTCGTGTCTTTGGGAGACGGGATGTCGTTTCCCAGCTTCCAATACAGGTATGCTGGTTGATGTTTCAAAGGTCGGAGATCCAGCAGCGTTTGACGATCATAAACAATTAGTGTGGTTCCATCCAGAAAACATATGGAAAATAAAACAGCTAACAACAGAAAGAGCTCGGGGGAGCGGAGACGGCTTGCCGTACACACTGGTGCCATCTTGCTTCACCGGTGAATCTAGAGATCTGAACCAATCTTGCGGCGGTTTAGTTGGGATCATTGAGAATAAATAATTTATTTTTGGTAAGACCATCATTTTTATAGCGGCAACCCTTCCCATGAGTGATATGGGTAGACATTTAAATCTAGCCAGATCACCTTCTACTTTCTTTAAAAGTGGGATATGGTTTAATTTAGTTAGATCTGCAAGCTTGGGAGAAACATTAATACCTAAATATTTTATATTTCCCGATTGCAGTGGTGTAGAAGAGGAATTATGGAGGGAGCAATTAATCGGTAGGATTGTAGATTTTGACCAGTTAATTGAGTAATCTGATATTCTTGCAAAAGAGTTTATCAATTCAATCACCCCAGAGATATTGGTTTGTGAATTTTGGGGAAAGAATAACACATCATCCGCATAAAGGCTGATTTTATGTTCCACGTTCTTGCATTTTATGCCCTTAATTGCTGAATTCTGTCTAATTGCCGCTGCTGGTGGTTCGATAAAAATTGCAAACAGTGAAGGGGAGAGTGGGCATCCCTGCCTGGTGCCCCTCAGGAGACAGAAGCTGGAGGATGTCTGGTCATTTGTTCTGACACAAGCTGTTGGGGAATTATATAATGTTTTTAACCAGTTTATGAAAGTGGATCCAAAACCAAATTTGTGTAAAGTTGCAAATAGAAATTTCCAGTTAACTCTGTCAAACGCTTTTTCTAGATCTAAAGAAAATATTGTAGTTTCAAGGTTTTTACTGTATGAGTAGTCTATCAAATTAAGTAATCTACGTGTATTTGTTGATGAGTGCCTACCTTTTATGAAACCAGTTTGGTCAGGATGAATTAAGAGGGGGGTTATTTTCTCTAGTCTCTTCGAGAGAGCTTTGCAGATTATTTTGAGGTCTACATTTATAAGGGATATTGGACGATAGCTTGAGGGATATACAAGTCTTCCCTTTTCTTTGATTTCCAACAACGTTCTGTAGAAAACTGGTGCTAGAATCGTCCAGAATTCTTTGTAGAATTCTGCAGAAAAGCCGTCTGGACCTGGAGCCTTATTATTGGGCATACTTATCAGGGCTTCCTGGGGTTCACCTGATGTCAGTGGCGAATCCAGTGCTTGCTTGAGTGTCTAATAATTTTGGGAAAGTTATGTTGTCCAAAAACTGATCAATTTCCTTTTCAGATGGGTTTATTTGTGGTGAATACAACGTTTTATAGAAATCCCTGAAAATGTTTATTTGTTTTGGTTCATATATTGTGTTCCCAGATGAATCTTGAACAGCACATATAGTTGTTTTTTCTTTATTTATTTTTAGCTGGTTTGCTAGAAATTGACCGGATTTATTACCATGTTCATAATTTTGTAGGCGTAGTCTTTGTACTAAGAATTTTTTTTTTTTATCAATTATCTCATTTAATTCTAGTTTTGTTTTGCGTATTTTGTTCAATGTTTCCTGATCTTGGTGGGACGCGTAGGCTTCTTCTAGTGATTTGATGTGATTTTTTCTAATTCCTGAATATTTTTTTCTCTTTTTATGTGATGAGAAAGAAATTATTTTACCTCTCATCACAGCTTTCCCTGCTTCCCATACAGTCCATTCTCTTTTTCACTGCTTTTAAGCATCTTTCTGTCATAATTCGGCTGTGTGGCAGGCAGGAGAGGACCCAAACGCAAACTCACGGAGACAAAACGTAAACTCAAAAACACAGCTTTAATGCTGGCAAAAAGTGAAACACAAAAACAGTACTAAACTAAACTGGGAAAGCTAAACATAAAGTATACCAGGAACCACGGGGAGAATCACACACAGCATGAGGGAGACTACGACACTGACAAAGAGAAACACAGAGCCTAAATACACAGAGGGATAACGAGGGAATTGTCATGGTCCTGGGCCATGTGGGCCCAGTATTCTTAGTTTTCATGTATTTTTGTATTTTGTTCTTTATTTAGGCCATGCTTCCTGGGTTGATCTGTTACGTTGTTCCTTATGTGTTTTCCCTTCGTGACTCTTACCCCCTGTGTGCCCCTCTGTGTATTTATGAGCCCTCGTCTCTCTTTGTGTTTTATTCTATGTTTTCCCCAGCCCGTTATGTCTGCGTTCTCCCCGTGCTCTCTCTCCTCCTGTTTGAACCTCTGTGTACTTCCTGTTTTACTTTGCCCATCTCCCATCAGTGTTACGTTCACTCCTGCCGTGTCTTGTTATGATTATCAGTGTCACCTGTGTTCCCCGTGTGCATCCACTTCCCCTGATCATCCCTCATGTGTATTTAGTCTCTGTGTTTCATACAGTCTGTGTCGCGTCGTCTGTGTTCCCACCCTCCATGTTTCCATGCCCGGTCTGTTGTATTCATAGCCTTACCTTAGTTCATTCCCAGTTTATGTTTCTGTTTAGTTATTGCTTTTGAGCTGCCCTTATTCTTGTTTGTTTCTCTTGCGTTACCAGCCACAATAAAAGGCTCGCTTTTGTTTAAAGTTTACTCCCGTGTCACTCGTGTCCGCACCTGAGTCCTCCACGCACTCTCCACACGGTCTGTCACAGCGGACCGTGACAGGAATGAGACACAGAAGGGGAGCACAGCTGGGAGTAATCAGGCTGGACGAGACAGACGCAAAACTAGAAACACTCACATGAGGCATGGACCTTCAAAGTAAAACAGGAAACACACTGACTGAATTCTAAAACACGCAAACTTAACAGCAACTGGGGAGACAGAACATAGGAACCTGAAACATGGTACAAAACATCACAGTGGACATAACATGGAACACAGGGAAGCCATATAACAAAGCCAAAGAGCTAAACCTAAGATAACCATAACTGAGATCCAGGGAAACAAGAAAAAGTACATCAAAGGACTCAAAACATAAACCATGATATAAAAGCACAGGATCTCTTCCAAATAAAATAGGAAACATAATGAGACGCAGACATGATAACCGGAACTTGACAACGTAAGACACAGACATGAAACACATGAAGAGCAGGGGAGACTTAACATGGGTTGAAAACACAGGGGGAACTAATAAGCAAATGAACATAGGAGGCCTAATGAGCTTAACATACTATACACATTAAGATGAACTAAAACTCAAAACACTGGGTCCTAAGACCCAGGATCGTGACAGAGCCCCCCCTTCAAGGGCGGATTCCAGACGCCCAAAACCTCGAAAAACAAAACAAAACCAAAAACAACCCACCCAGGGCGGGCGGCGGGGGTCCAGGACGGAGGGCCAGAAACAAGGCCACAAAAACAAAACGCCCATCAAAAGCACAGGAGCGCAGGGAACAGTTCATAACTCCTCAGGGGGCCGACCCGGAGGGTGACGGTCCAGAAATTTATAGTACATGTGATCAGGGGGCTGGCCCGGAGGCCGATGGCACAGGAGTTCATGGCCAAACAGTTCAGGTGGCCGACCTGGACGACAGCAGCACAAGAGTTCACATGGTTCAGGTGGCCGACCAGGAGGCCAACGGTCCAGTAGTCCATAGTTCACGAGCTCAGGGGGCCGACCCGGAGGTCGACAGCACAGCAGGTCAAAGTTCAAAGGTTCAGGGGGCCGACCCGGAGGTCGAGAGCACCACAGGTGCAACAGTTCAGGCGGCCGACCCCGATGGCGAGGCCGACATAGAAGCAGAGGCTGAAGCTGGACCCGGCGACGGTGAAGCAGGAGCTGAGGCAGAGGCTGGACCAGACGAGGCAGAAGCAGAGGCCGGACCAGACGAGGCAGAAGCAGGAGCTGATGCTGAGGCTGGACCAGGCGACGGCGAAGCAGGAGCTGAGGCTGAGGCAGAAGCCGGACCAGGCGAAGCAGAGGCAGAAGCCGGACCAGGCGAAGCAGAGGCAGAAGCCGGACCAGGCGTCGGCGACGACTCTGACGAGGCCAGACCAGGCGTCGTGCAGGATGAAGACCCTGATGAGGCCGGACCAGGCGTTGGCGTGGGCGGAGACAAGGAGGTCGCAGCTGGCGTGGATGAAGACACGGCTGCTGCGAACGTGGATGAGGCTGCTGGTGGAGCAGCTGGTGGCTGAACGGGCCCCTCGGACCCTCCAACGGAGACGTGAGGTTGAACGGGCCCCTCGGACCCTCCAGCGGAGACAGGAGGCTGAACGGGCCCCTCGGGCCCTCCAGCGGAGACAGGAGGCTGAACGGGCCCCTCGGGCCCTCCAGCGGAGACAGGAGGCTGAACGGGCCCCTCGGGCCCTCCAGCGGAGACAGGAGGCTGGTGCGGTTCTCCTGAACCCCCAGCTGACGTGGCATGAGGCTGGACGGGCTCCTCGGGCCCTCCAGCAGACAAGGCATGAGGCTGGACGGGCTCCTCGGACCCTCCAGCTGACGTGGCATGAGGCTGGACAGGCTCCTCGGGCCCTCCAGCTGACGTGGCATGAGGCTGGACAGGCTCCTCGGGCCCTCCAGCTGAAGCAGTGGCAGGACCAGTAGGTGCAGAGACTACTGGCTGAACAGAAGACTGAGCGGGTGATGGAACAAATAACTGAGCTGAACAATGGGGAGCTGGCTGAGCTACACAGTGGGCTAAGGGCTGAGCCAACGGAAGCACAGGAAAGTGAACTATGGACTGGGCTGCTAACAGAGCTAATGACTGAGCTATAGACTGAAAGGCATGCAGTAGTGATGGCGGTGTGGGTGGTAGACTGAATTCTCCTGAGCCCTCAGTAGAAACAGGGACAGGTGCAGGCACATGCCGGACACTAGCCACTCCCACCCGAGGAGTAGGTACGGGTGCGGAGACGGGCTGTATCCTGGCTGACCTCACCCTGGGGACCGGAACAGGCACCGGCAACGGCTGGGCAACTGCCCTTCCCACCCGAGGAGCTGGTACGGGTGCAGAAAGGGACAGAGCCTCAGCCGGCCTGGAAACCAGAGCGGGGACCAACTGGGCCTCAGCCTCCCCCACCCGAGGAACTGGTACGGGTGCAGAGGTACGCTGGGCCCGAGCTGCCCCGGGAGCAGGAACACGAGCAGGAAAAGGAGCAGGCTCAGAAAAAACAGTCCGAGAAACGGCAGGCTCAGGGTCGACAAAAATAGATCTATCAAAAATGAACCCGCCGTCCACTTCATGTTTTGCAGTCTTAGTATTAGCAGTCCTTGTTTTAATAGTTTTTGAAATCCTTGGGTTAACAGTTGTAGAGTGAGCTGACTTGGGGATGACTGAACCAGACTTAACAAAACCTGAACTGAGTGTTTGAGACCTGGTGGAGTGGTTCACAGTTTTTCCTTTAACCGCATGTGCAGATTTAGGCGAGCGGGTAGTGTCTTTCATCTCTCCCTGTGTAGAGGGAGCAAAGAATAATAACTTTTCCCAGTCCGTGTCATCATCCATAAGGGAAGTTCCCCACGGATCAGAGGTGAGCTTATTGTTCTTTTTAGTTATGGCTTCAGGTGGGATGTGTGAAAGGCAGTCATTATAACTCACCACCGGGAGTTGCTCAGCAAATGAAAAGTGACGGCGGCGTGAGCGTCGCTTCCTCTGAGGTGAGGAAGCTGACGGGGCATACAGCTGAGCCTCTGACGTGCGGGACGACAATGCAGAGGCTGGAGCGTGAGCATCCGAAGCAAAACGGAGCACTCCCACCCGAAGCGGCCGAGGCTTGGGTGCGAGCGGGGCAACAGGCGGAGGCTTTTGGCAACTTCGGGGACCTCCAAAAGCCAGCCGAGTTCCGCGGAATAAGTTCTCAAAATCCGGAGCGCGCCACGGCTTCCAGCGGAGCTCCTCCTCCAGCTGGGTGAGGGCTGCCTCCTGGTGCTCATACAGCTGAGAGCGGTTTGCTGGGTCCATGTAATGGTCGTAGTCTTCTGTCAAGATTTGGCTGTGTGGCAGGCAGGAGAGGACCCAAACGCAAACTCACGGAGACAAAACGTAAACTCAAAAACACAGCTTTAATGCTGGCAAAAAGTGAAACACAAAAACAGTACTAAACTAAACTGGGAAAGCTAAACATAAAGTATACCAGGAACCACGGGGAGAATCACACACAGCATGAGAGAGACTACGACACTGACAAAGAGAAACACAGAGCCTAAATACACAGAGGGATAACGAGGGAATGAGACACAGAAGGGGAGCACAGCTGGGAGTAATCAGGCTGGACGAGACAGACGCAAAACTAGAAACACTCACATGAGGCATGGACTTTCAAAGTAAAACAGGAAACACACTGACTGAATTCTAAAACACGCAAACTTAACAGCAACTGGGGAGACAGAACATAGGAACCTGAAACATGGTACAAAACATCACAGTGGACATAACATGGAACACAGGGAAGCCATATAACAAAGCCAAAGAGCTAAACCTAAGATAACCATAACTGAGATCCAGGGAAACAAGAAACAGTACATCAAAGGACTCAAAACATAATCCATGATATAAAAGCACAGGATCTCTTCCAAATAAAATAGGAAACATAATGAGACGCAGACATGATAACCGGAACTTGACAACGTAAGACACAGACATGAAACACATGAAGAGCAGGGGAGACTTAACATGGGTTGGAAACACAAGGGGGAACTAATAAGCAAATGAACATAGGAGGCCTAATGAGCTTAACATACTATACACATTAAGATGAACTAAAACTCAAAACACTGGGTCCTAAGACCCAGGATCGTGACACTTTCTTGTAGTCGTTGTTCCAACACAGTGTGTTTGTTTTGATTCATAGACCCCTAAAATGGCGTCGCGCTCCCACAATGCATTGCGGTTTGACGTCAACTCCAAAGCCCTATACAGGAGAAATCTGCTCTCTCTTAATACTCCCTGTCAGTACTCTTGCTGCAGCATTTTGGATTAACTGAAGGCTTTTCAGGGAGTTTTTAGGACATGTCCTGGTCAAAAATGACTCCAAGGTTCCTCACAGTTTTACTGGAGGCCAAGGTAATGCCATCCACAGTAAGAATCTGGTTAGATACCATATTTCTAAGATTTTCAGGGTGAAGTACAATAACCTCAGTTTTATCTGAATTAAGAAGCAGAAAGTTAGAGGCCATCCAGTCTTTAGGTCTTTAAGACATTCCTGCAGTTTAACTAATTGGTGTGTGTTAAATCAAATCAAATCAAATCACTTTTATTGTCACATCACATGTGCAGGTACATTGGTACAGTACATGTGAGTGAAATTCTTGTGTGCGAGCTTCACAGGCAACAGAGTTGTGCAAAATACAATAACGTAAACAAGCAAAATACAAGAATGGCTAAATCTGAAACTAATAAATATATTGTTACGTTTCGGTGTTGTCAGTGTGTTGTTTTTGCCGTGACTGTCATGTGTTTCCTGTTTTACTTTGAAAGTCTGTGTTATCTTAGTGTTTTCAGTTTACGTTTCCCTGTCTCGTCAGTTCTGAGTTGCCCCAGCTGTGTTTCCCTCTTGTTGTCCATTTTCCTGATTGCTCCCTCTAGGTATTTAAACCCTGTGTTTCAGTGTGTCATGGTCGCGATCTCCCCCGTGTTGTAAATAGTTTGGTGTTTTGTTGTAAATAAATAGATTTGTCGATACTTTCGTTTTGGTGGTGAGCTTTAGTGGGGGTTTTTTGTGTGTTTTTTTTCTTTCTTTTTACTTTTTTCGTGTTGCACTCCGGTTGCCTAGGCCGGGGTGTAACATATGGGGGCTCGTCCGGGATTGCCTTCGCTGGGGGGTCCGGGGACCGCCCCAGCCTTTGTCGTCTGCTGGAGGGTCCGTGGGACCGCTCCAGCCTTCATTCACCTTCGCTGGAGGGTCCGAGGGACCACTCCAGCCTTCATCCGCCTTCGCTGGAGGGTCCGAGGGACCGCTCCAGCCTTCGTCATCTGCTGGAGGGTCAGTGGGACCGCTCCAGCCTTCATTCACCTTCGCTGGAGGGTCCGTGGGACCGCTCCAGCCTTCATCTGCCTTCGCTGGAGGGTCCGAGGGACCACTCCAGCCTTCATCCGCCTTCGCTGGAGGGTCCAAGGGACCGCTCCAGCGACGACAAAGGCTGGGGCATCCCACGGACCCTCCCCTCAGCGAAGGCCTGGACATGCACTGGCTTCAGCAGCGGAACACGTCTGGCACTGCGGGATTTGATTCCCTGCCGTTGTAGTGTGTTACTGATGGTGACCTTTGTTACTTTGGTCCCAGCTCTCTGCAGGTCATTCACCAGGTCCCCCCATGTGGTTCTGGGATCTTTGCTCACCGTTCTCATGATCATTTTGACCCCACGGGATGAGATCTTGCGTGGAGCCCCAGATCGTGGGAGATTATCAGTGGTCTTGTATGTCTTCCATTTTCTGATGATTGCTCCCACAGTTGATTTTTTCACACCAAGCTGCTTGCCTATTGTAGATTCACTCTTCCCAGTCTGGTGCAGGTCTACAATACTTTTCCTGGTGTCCTTCGAAAGCTCTTTGGTCTTGGCCATGGCGGAGTTTGGAGTCTGACTGTTTGAGGCTGTGGACAGGTGTCTTTTATACAGATGATGAGTTCAAACAGGTGCCATTCATACAGGTAACGAGTGGGGGACAGAAAAGCGTCTTACAGAAGACGTTACAGGTCTGTGAGAGCCAGAGATTTTCCATGTTTGAGGTGACCAAATACTTATTTTCCACCCTAATTTACGAATAAATTCTTTACAAATCCTACCATGTGAATTCATGGATTTTTTTTTTCACATTCTGTCTCTCACAGTTGAAGTGTACCTCTGGTGCAAATTACTGACCTCTGTCATCATTTTAAGTGGGGGAACTTGCACAATCGGTGGCTGACTAAATAATTTTTTGCCCCACTGTATATGCATTTCTGGATGTGTATATACTAAATGTTTTCCACGTGTGTGTGTGTGTGTGTATACACATATTTTACAAATTAAATAGAGTAAACAATAAAATAAAATATATAAAAATATACAGAGTTGAGACATGTGCAAAACAGTGGCATTACTGTACAGTATGGAGTGCATAATGTTGAAGTTCCAGTAGTGAAGGTGAGGTGACTATGACGTGTTCAGCAGTCTGATGGCCTGGTGGAAGAAGCTGTCTCTCAGTCTGCTGGTTCGGGACCGGATGCTGCAGAACCTCCTTCCTGAGGGAAGTAGTCTGAACAGTTTATGGCTGGGGTCACTGGAGTCCTTGATGATCCTCCCCGCTTTCCTCAGGCAGCGCTTCCTGTAGATGTCTTGAAGGGAGGGAAGCTCACCTCCAATTATCCGTTCAGAGCACCGCACTACTCGCTGGAGAGCTTTGCAGTTGTAGGCGGTGCTGTTGCCATACCAGGTGGTGATGCATCCAGTGAGGATGCTCTCAATGGCACAGTGATAGAAGGTCCTGAGGATGCGGGGGTTCATGCCAAATCTTTTCAGTCTCCTGAGAAAGAAGAGGCGCTGCTGCGCCTTCTTCACTGTTTTGTTTGTGTATACTGACCACGTGAGATCCTCAGCCAGATGTACACCAAGGAACCGGAAGCTGCTCACTCTCTCCACAGCAGCGCCGTTGATGGTGGTGGGGGTGTGTACTTCTCTGCACCTCCGGAAGTCCACTATCAACTCCTTTGTCTTTGCGACAAAGTCTTGTCTTATCTGGCTTATCTGGCTTCATGGATAGATAGAGCTGGGTGTCATCAGCATAGCAGTGAAAATGTATGCTATGTCTTCTAATGATACTGCCTAAGGGAAGCATGTATAATGTAAACAGAATTGGTCCTAGCACTGAACCCTGTGGAACTCCATGATTAACCTCAGTGTGTGAAGAGGACTCTCCATTTATATGAACAAATTGGAGTTTATTAGATAGATATGATAGAAACCACTGCAGCGCAGTACCTGTAATACCTACAGCGTGCTCTAATCGCTCTAATAGGATATTATGGTCGACAGTATCGAACACTGCACTAAGGTCTAGCAGGACAAGCACAGAGATGAGTCCACTGTCAGAGGCCATAAGAAGGTCATTCGTAACCTTCACTAAAGCTATTTCTCTGCTGTGATGAGCTCTGAAACCTGACTGAAACTCTTCTAATAAGCCATTCCTCTGCAGATGATCTGTTAGCTCTTTGACAACTACCCCTTCAAGAATGTTTGATATGGCTTCTAAAAGACATGTTTATGGTTTGGAGGAAGTAATTACTGAAGTTAACTCAGAAAGATCAATTGGTGAAAAAGACTAAATGAATATCAATGGTACTGAAAGTAGCTGTAGATAATTTTACATCTGTGAGATGATTATGGTTTTTTTTTTTTCTCTAATGGTTAAAATTGTATTTGTAAAGAAATTCATGAAGCCATTAATAGTTAATGTTGAAGGAATGGTTGGCTCAACAGAGCTCTGACATTTTGTCAGCCTGGCTACAGTGCTGAAGAGAAACCTGGGGTTGTTCTTATTTTCTTCAATCAGTGATGAATAGTAAGATGTTCTGGCTTTGCGGAGGGCTTTCTTATAAAGCAGCAAACTATTTCTCCAGGCTAAATGATGATCTTCTAAATTTGTGACACGCCATTTCCTCTCCAGCTTATTATTTATCTGCTTTAGGCTACGTGATTGAGAATTATACCACGGAGTCAGGTACTTCTGATTTGAGACCTTAGTTTTCACCGGAGCTACAGTATCCATAGTCATACGTAGTGAGGAGGTAAAATTATTAACAAGATAATTTAGCTTTGTTGCAGTAGTGTTCAGGTAGCCGCTCTACTCTGTGTTGGTACAGGGTAGGGCTGGGCAATATATCGCGTTTTTAAATATATCAATATATTTTTATACGAGATGTGACAATATCATTTATATCGATATAGTCTATGTTACGTTACAATTATAATTATTGAGCGGCAAATTTGCCTCTCTTTCGTCCACTTTTGTCTCTACGCAACGTTACTCTGCCTCACCTCTCTCCTTCACTGAACAAAACTCCCCCTCCCCCATCGCTTCACCTGCAGGCAATGACAAGATGAACACAGCAGAAAACATTTGGAGATTACTATTTTATTGCTGCCAGCATTATCTTGTTAAAATGACGTTAATGCCATAACTGCATTAACGCGACAAAATGCAGATCGTCCTGTGCATGGGGCTGCATGGGGTCAACGCGTTAACAAGCTAATAGTGCTAACGCGTTACAGTAGCATTACGGCTACCGTAGTTAGGAGCCTCGTGGAGTAATACCTACTCTGCTTCAACGTAATATTACTGTATTGTGTGTGTATAAGGACGACAAATGGCATATGTTAGGAGACACGGTTACAAACCAGATTTCAAACTCAAGACTGTCAGTCACGCAGTAGAACTTGGGATGCAAACTCAGCAGCCTGCAACAAGTGCTTTAACCTCCTAAGACCCGAACTCTTCCACGGCATGGGACCCAATGAATGTAAAAACAAACAATTACCAGTTTTTTTGTTTTTTTTTTACCTTATTTTTGTTTTTAAGAAAAATAAGAGCAATGAGGAAGAAAGAAGAAGCCCTGTGGTGGCCACCCCATTTAAGACAACTACAACAGGCTTTAAATATTTAGGCATTAGGATCACTCCAAGCCTCAAGGACATAACCTCAATAAATTATGATCCCCTTGTAGGAGAGGTCACGGAAATGCTAAACCGTTGGACAAACCTGCCTGTATCTATGATAGGCCGGATAAATATCCTAAAAATGACAATTTTACCCAAATTTTTATATTACTTCCAAAGACTTCCGTTGCCTCTACCAACTTCATTTTTTGACAGTCTAAACAAACTATTTAACCAATTTATTTGGAATAATAAGAAGGCAAGGCTCCGCTTACAACTACTTTACTTGCCCTATGAAAGAGGAGGTCTCCAAGTCCCCAACCTCAGATGGTATTATATGGCTGCCCAACTAACATCAGCCACCCATTATTTCTGCCCAACAACACCTCCAGCCTGGGTTGACATCGAGCAAAAATCTGTTCCAGATCTTCCCTTACACACTTTTCTATATTCTTCAGACACTAAGATATAAAAAAAAACTACAAGGAACCCTTTCTTGAAAAATACAATTATAATTTGGCATGCAGCTCATAAATATGTGGGCGATCCTCCATCGCTTTCGCAATTTACCCCTATTTGGGGAAATGAAAAGTTCACGCCTGGTAAAAGTGATGGGGGATTTAAAATATGGAAAAATAAAGGCATTCAAAAAATTAAAGACCTATATGCAGATGGCATACTGCTCACATTTGATCAGTTGTGTAAAAAATATTTAATACCCCCAAAACACTTTTTTAAATATTTACAATTGAAAAACTATTTGTCATCAAAACTGCAAAGGATTGCTGAACTTCCACCATTGACAAAAATAGAGGAGGTATGTGTTAAGAATACAAAAGGGAAAGGTTTTCTCTCTATATATTATAATTTACTGGTGCTTTCCTCCAAAGACTCAGCAGCAGATAAACTGGATGCTTGGAGAAGGGAGATCCAAGAGGACATAGATGAAAATGACTGGAACCAGGCTTGCTTAAAAGCACAAAAACAAACAATAAACACACGCTTTAAACTACTGCAATATAAATGGCTCATGAGAACCTATATAACACCTGTCAAGCTTCATCATATGTCCAATGATATTCCGGACATCTGTACTAAATGTCTAGTTGAAAAAGGAACTCTTCTTCATTGTCTATGGGAGTGTCCTAAAATCCAGGACT
This sequence comes from Maylandia zebra, assembly GCF_041146795.1. Classification (NCBI taxonomy): domain Eukaryota; kingdom Metazoa; phylum Chordata; class Actinopteri; order Cichliformes; family Cichlidae; genus Maylandia; species Maylandia zebra. Next base: position 53,288,621 of record NC_135169.1, read on the forward strand.
TTTGGAAAGATGTTATCAAATATCTGTCTGAAGTGTTTAAGGTAAAAATCCCTTTAATAGGAAAACTCTGTGTACTTGGAATATATCCAAGGGAATTTAAGCAATCGGGGAAAAAAACTAAATTACTGGACTACGGACTACTTCAAGCCAGAAGAGCCATTGCGCTATGTTGGAAGAGTATGGATGCTCCCTCCATGGGACTCTGGAAGAAGGAAATTGCAATCTCTCTAGGGCTGGAAAGACTGACATATATTGCCAAGGGCAAACAATGGGACTTTGTGAATATGTGGAAGCCATATATGATTATTTTAGGGAGTGGAGGTGAAGGACATTTATGAACAAAAAGGAAAAGAAGAAGGAAAGGAGGGGAGAATCTTGTCTATCCAAACCCATTGTATTTTTGTATTGCTGTGAGAACTATGCTCATTTCTACATTTGAATGTGATGTAGGCAGGTTTGATGTATGGATGGATGTGTGAATGTGAGGGTGTTCAACATTTGTTTGTATTGTACTATAAAAAATTTCAATAAAAATATATGGGAAAAAGAAAAAAGAAAAAAAAAAAAGAAAAATAAGAGCCACATATAAGATATTTGTTTAAAATTTTGATAGAACAGTAGCAGTATAATGTCCTCGTAAGTGGATATCAGGCCCATGTAGAGCAAAATTGAGTATTTTGGTCTAAATAACCCAAAATGTGATGTCCACATATGTGGACGCCAGGTCCTAGGAGGTTAAGGTGATACTGTGCAGAAGAGGTAACACCTCGAATCTGATGACGAACCTGGCGAAGTATAGCGTTTTGTTAGAAGCCAAGAAATGCACCGTATTTGATAGCTTGCTGCGAGACCTCACACCGGCACATCTACTGCGGGTGTGTTGCCTGTTATCGGGCCCGGAGTAAGCAACATCCCCCAAGAACCCGAAGAGGAGAGTCCCGACCCCAAGCCGTCAGTGTAGCAGAAATGATGACGGATGATGATGGCAGCAGCAGTCGTTCTTCTCTGGGCGAGTAGCTTAATGTTGTTCGTGTGTAATTTATGTTGAGTAGGCTAACCATGTTATTAAATTAATGCATGTAAGGTGAACTAGCAAACACCATCGTAGTTACATGCGGCAGTCTTCTTGTTTTATGGCAGATACTCCCTTCACCCTGGCCAAAAAGGCTAAAATGACCAAAGAAAAAGTGGAAAACAGCTAAACATGAGAGGTGGACAAAGTTTGTGCTTTTTCCATTGTTTAACACTGCTTCCAGCCAAGAGTGATACCATATATGCCCTATAGCTGCAGAAAAGGCTAACTTTGTTATTTTTTCACAAAAAAACAGCTAAACATGAGAGGTTTTTGGACAAAGTTTGTGTTCTCCATTCTTTAAGCACCGGTTCTAGAACCGTTTAAGCACCGGCACCGTTTCAAAAGTACTGGTTTGGCACTGGTATTGGATAAAACCTAAAGGATACCCATCCCTAGTCAGGTTAATCAGTTCTCTTCAGCACGCGGGTCATACACTGCCTCCTCACTATTGACTAACACTTCTGCTCGTGAAGTTAACATTACTTTTCTAAACTGAAACAGTTTCATAGTCACATACACCATCTTTATGAACTGCCTAAATCACCTAAATAAATCTTGCTGTATGCACAAAAACCATAGTAAACTGAGATTAGTTTTATCTTGTTTTTACTACTGTTTTAATCTATTTAATGTGTGTTATTAACTGCATTTGTATAACTAGATCCCTTTCAAATAAATGTTGTCTTTAACATACTTCTATAGCATTTGCTCTTACTGAACTGAAAATAAAGCAATTTACATTTTTGTTATTGTGCAAAACATATTAAGTGTGGCTTTAATCCAAAAATAATACCTGCAACAGGGTAGATGCGTATATAGGAATGTGAATCGCTTTATTGGCTGGACTATGGGATAAGGTGGCATCATTCTAATCCCATATGGGAGCAGCCAGTCACTTACTGACTAACACTGCAAAACAGAATTGTTAACCTATTTACTTTAATTTCAATTCAGGTGGATTTTTTTTGTGTGCAGCGCAGATTTTCTGTGCGCAGAGACCGTGCCAGCAGTGCACAATTGCGCACGCGCGCAGCTTAGAGGGAATATTGGTTGTGTTCAAGTAATTTACTGCAATAAAACTGCCTCTTTTAATTTACCCCCTTTGAGTTTGGGTCCCGAATTTGAGTCCTGACACTGCCTCACATACAGCCATCCTTGAGTCGACAAAATGTTTCTGACTTGATTTTAGCACAATCCTATGTAATCAAGACTGAAAATATTTAGTGCTCTGTGTCCCATTCTTGCAAATTAAGACTTAAATTCTGATTCTATTCCTTCCTCTGATGCTCCATCCATTCCAATTGTACTTTTAGGAGGTTTTCTAACTCCAGGAGACAGTGAGGGATATAATATCATTGTCAGGTTCTCAGATTTTGGTAAAGGTAGTGCTTACTTGTCTCATTCACTATAACTGTCCAAACATAACTTAATGAACCATTACCTTGTGTCTCTCTCTTTGTGTGGACATTCATAGCACAAACTAGTTGTTCCTGATTCCTCCACAGAGTGGACCAGGAGAGCTCAGAGGAGTTCACTGGTCAGTCTGCCCAGCAGCATCAAACACACCTGGACTACATATTTATGGTCTGTATATTTATAATAGCTATTTTAAAATCTATTCAATTCACAGTCATTTAAACTGGTGGGCTGTGAGTTTGTGTATAATGGATCTGATGTGGACCAATGTTTTCAATGTGATCTGGTCATTTGTAAACTATTTGGTTTCAGCTCTTAGAGGACAACATCATCACGTTTATGAAGAAAGAGCTAAAGAAAATGAAGAAGCTTTTGAGTTCAGATTATCCAGAAGGCTCAAACAATCAGAGTGAGGATGAGGAGATTTTAGAGGATTATCGGGGAGAGACGAGGCAAAGCAGTAAAGATGCTTTTTTGAAAATCACACTGCACTTCCTGAGGAAACAGAAGTGGGAGCAGATGGCTGACTACCTACAGAAAAGTATGTGGATTTAAATTGCTGGATTAATGAACCTTTAATAAAGTCTCAAGAGATGCAACAACAACAAGCAATATTATTCTTTAGGTGGCTGAAACATTAAGAAAAATTTCACTAGGCACTTTATAAAACATATATTAATATTCTTGTTTGGTTATTTGTCAGAATATACATCATTGCTTTGCCAGCAACGACTTAAGTCTAAGCTGAAGAAGAAGTTCCAGTGTGTGTTTGAGGGGATCGCTAAAGCAGGAAACCCAACCCTTCTGAATCAGATCTACACAGAGCTCTACATCACAGAGGGAGGGACTGCAGAGGTCAATGATGAACATGAGGTCAGACAGATTGAAACAGCATCCAGGAAACCAGACAGACCAGAAACAACAATCAGACAAGAAGACATCTTTAAAGCCTCACCTGGAAGAGATGAACCAATCAGAACATTGCTGACAAAGGGAGTGGCTGGCATTGGGAAAACAGTCTTAACACAGAAATACAGCCTGGACTGGGCTGAAGACAAAGCCAACCAGGACATCCAGTTCATATTTCCATTCACTTTCAGAGAGCTGAATGTGCTGAAAAGGAGAAGGTTCAGCTTGGTGGAACTTGTTCATCACTTCTTTAATCAAACTAACGAATCAGGAATCTGCAGCTTTGAAGACTTCCAGGTAGTGTTCATCTTTGATGGTCTGGATGAGTGTCGACTTCCTCTGGACTTCCACAAAACTAAAATCCTTACTGACCCTAGAAAGTCCACCTCAGTGGATGTGCTGCTGATAAACCTCATCAGGGGGAAACTGCTTCCCTCTGCTCGCATCTGGATAACCACACGACCAGCAGCAGCCAATCAGATCCCTCCTAAATGTGTTAGCATGGTGACAGAGGTCAGAGGGTTCACCGATCCACAGAAGGAGTACTACTTCAGGAAGAGATTCAGAGACCATTGGAAAGCCAACAGGATCATCTCCCACATGAAGACATCGCGAAGCCTCCACATCATGTGTCACATCCCAGTCTTCTGCTGGATCACTGCTACAGTTCTGGAGGATGTGCTGAAAACCAGAGAGGGAGTACTGCTGCCCAAGACCCTCACTGAGATGTACATCCGCTTCCTGGTGGTTCAGACCAAAGTGAAGAAGGTCAAGTATGATGGAAAAGCTGATGCAATTCCACACTGGAGTCAAGAGAGCAGGAAGATGATTGAGTCCCTGGGAAAACTGGCATTTGATCATCTGCAGAAAGGAAACCTGATCTTCTATGAATCAGACCTGACAGAGTGTGGCATCGATATCAGAGCAGCCTCAGTGTACTCAGGAGTGTTCACACAGATCTTTAAAGAGGAGAGAGGACTGTACCAGGACAAGGTGTTCTGCTTCATCCATCTGAGTGTTCAGGAGTTTCTGGCTGCTCTTCATGTCCATCTGACCTTCATCAACTCTGGACTAAATCTGCTTGTAGACAAACAACAATTCTCCAATATGTCTAAGTCTTTCAAAAAAAAACACAAGTCAAAACTAGATCATCTCTACCACAGTGCAGTGGACAAGGCCTTACAGAGTCCAAATGGACACCTTGACTTGTTCCTCCGCTTCCTCCTGGGTCTTTCACTGCAGACCAATCAGACTCTCCTACATGGCCTGCTGGTGGATACAGGAAGTAGGTCAAACACCAATAAGAAAACAGTCCAGTATATTAAGGGAAAGATCAATGAGAATCTGTCTGCAGAGAAAAGCATCAATCTGTTCCACTGTCTGAATGAACTGAATGATCATTCTCTAGTGGAGGAGATCCAACAGTCCCTGAGATCAGGAGGTCTCTCCACAGATAAACTGTCTCCTGCTCAGTGGTCAGCTCTGGTCTTCATCTTACTGTCATCAGAAGATCTGGATGTGTTTGACCTGAAGAAATACTCTGCTTCAGAGGAGGCTATTCTGAGGCTGCTGCCAGTGGTCAAAGCCTCCACAAAAGCTATGTAAGTGCACAGAAAATAAAAAAATATAATAATAATAATAATGATGATAATAATAATACTACTACTAATAATAATAATAAATTCCATTGATTCAATCCATTTATAAATGCACTTCTGTCAGAATTAGTTTTTTACTTTTTGCCTATTATTTTCTCTTTAGACTGAGGGCCTTTAATCTCTCAGAGAGAAGCTGTGAAGCTCTGTCCTCAGTTCTCAGCTCCCACTCCTCTCGTCTAAGAGAACTGGACCTGAGAAACAGTAACCTGCAGGATTCAGGAGTGAAGCTTTTGTTTGCTGGACTGGAGAGTCCACAGTGTAAACTGAAAAGTCTCAGGTCAGAGTTTGTCCTGTGATATAAACTTATATTTGTTGATGTTGTTTTTTCTTTTTTAAATATTTGCTGTTATCTTTTTTCATTATTTTTAGACCTTGACCTTGATTTGGTTATCAAACATTTTTTTTGTGCGATTAAACAAAAAACCAAAGCAAAGCACAAAAAAAGTATTTGATTTGTCTTTTCGCCTGCTGTTGGTCCCAAAATGACATCACCCAGTGGTTCTAGGGAGTTTGGATTTTGGGTGATTCTGACATGAACATAAGTTACAAAAAATGCCAGGCTGTGCTGAAAAAAACATCAAGTCCCGTAATTCCTCCCCTCAGCATGAATACACTTTATCATCAATGTTAATTGTACTCTGTTTCATAATCTTTTAGAATGAGTGGCTGTAACCTGTCAGACGGAAGCTGTGAAACACTGTCCTCAGTTCTCAGCTCCAAGTCCTGCAGTTTGAGAGAGCTTGACCTGAGTAATAAACACCTCCAGGACTCAGGAATGAAGCTGCTGAAGATTCCAAACTCTACAATTGTGAGGTCAGATGATATTTTTTTCTTTGTTGGTTTGTTTTTGTTAAATAATATTTAATAAGGGCTGAATAAGCAAGTAATCAGATTACAGGAGATGTAATCAAGTACACTGATCAGTACACTGATCACTAAAATTGGGAAACCATGCTGTGACTTTATGGATTTCTTGCTGTGACAACCAATCCAATATGAGATTGATGTAATGTCCATGTGTGCATGCTGAAAGAGACTGTGCTGCTCTAACCCCCCTCCTCCTTTCAGGGTGGAGCCTGCTGGAGTGCGATGGTTGAGACCAGGTCTGAGGAAGTGTAAGTGTGTTTTTAATGTGATTCATGAAAACAAAGCAGCACATATTCAACCGTCTTCAAACTGTCATATCATTCATTCATCAAAGTGTCAATCAATGAACAGATGATGGATCAATAACTGCAGCTGGATTGCGTTTTTTCTCTCCATCAGATTCCTGTCAACTCACAATCGACACAAACACAGTGAACACAAAGCTCCAACTGTCTGACAACAACAGGAAGGTGACATATGTGGAGGAGGTTCAATCGTATCCTGATCATCCAGACAGATTTGATCTTTGGCCTCAGCTGCTATGTAGAAATGGTCTGACTGGTCGCTGTTACTGGGAGGTCGAGTGGAGAGGAAACGTTTATATATCAGTGAGTTACAGGAGAATCAGAAGGAAAGGAAACAGTAATGATTTTGTGTTTGGATGCAATGATCAGTCCTGGAGTCTGAGCTGCTATGATGATGGTCCTCGTCATGTCTGGTACAATAACATAAAAACACCCATCTCTTCCTCCTCCTCCTCTGTCTCTAACAGAGTAGCAGTGTATGTGGACTGTCCTGCTGGCACTCTGTCCTTCTACAGAGTCTCTTCTGACACTCTGATCCACCTCCACACCTTCAACACCACATTCACTCAAACTCTTTATCCTGGACTTTTGATCAGTCCTGGTTCCTCAGTGTCCTTGTGCTGAGTGGAGTGTAAAGAGTGTCCTCCTGTTAGAGAAACACTCTGACTGTTGAACAGATAGTTCAGTCTGTACATGTCTGTCTCTTGCACTCACAAACACGTTTTCAGATTCATGGATTCAATCAATTGATGTTTGAAACTGTTCTAAATGATTCCTTGTAAACTTCTTCCTCTTCAGTCCTTTAAAGATGGAAGCTCCCATTATTCCAGGATCCACATGTTGTTTTCTGTCTTTTTCCACTCAAAGCTTCACAGTGAATCTCAGTATGTTGTGTTTCTCTGAAGCTCAGTTCTCAACCAGCTCCTCTGCATTTTCAACAAGTCTGAGCTCATTAAAATGAATCCAAATGTTTGATTTCTCTTTCTTAATGGGATGTTTCCATCATGGCTGAATAAATGGACATCCAATTGTACTCAGTGTATCAAATATTAAAGACATTCAGCATCTCTCATGTTTCTGTCATTCTATAAAAACAGCTGCTTTTAAAACTGATCCAATCAAAGAAACATGAACTTCCATATTGATCAGATCAATACGTACAGCTCTGATGTCACTAACATCTACTTGAACTCTTCATTGATGGTGATTTATGGCCCTCTGCTGGTGAGAAGATGAACTGCATGATGTCGGTTTAATGAGCACAGATGACATGAAGTGCTTTTAAATCTGCTTTTTCTAATTGTTCAGGGTCCTGCTCCAGGAAACAGCTTCAACAAACTCTGGCTTTCAAAATAAGGCCCCAGTCTGAGTTTTTAAAAAAGCTCTTATTTTGGATGGAGCTGACATTTAATCTTCATGTTATCCGTCCGTCAATGGGCGTTATTAGCAGTTATTAGCCCCATAACTGTGGCTCAGATTGGCCCTCCTGCACCTGCTAGCAGGCTCAGTAGGTCGTTATCACCAATTGGTGAGCCAGATCGCTGTGTCGCTGTTGGAGGGATGACGATGAGTCCAGATCCAGTACAGACAGACTCCAGTTCACTTCACACGGAGACGGGCGCATAGCAGCTAACTACTGAAAAATGTCTATTTAATCAGTTTGAATATGATTTCCTGATGAACAGAAACAGATTTCATAATGAAAAGGCTTCTGAACATGACTCTTTTGCCACGAGCATCATCTGTATGATGGAAGTTCAGCCTGGAAATAGTTTTTTGTTAGTATATTACTTTAGCTGATGCTAACTTCAAAGCACACCATGAGAATGTTAATAAAGTTACTAATGATCAGTTAAACTTTACTAGGTTACATCTGTGACACACGTCACTTAAATAAAGAAGGAAATATTGGCTCTGTTTTATCTGCTGGGTTCAAAAGTGACTCCCTGTATTTAAACTGCTATGAATAACTTGTTGCTCTATCATGAGGTAGAAGCTGGAATCACTTTGTTGCAGAGGGACGTTTATATATCCGATATTTATCCAGTTAAAAATTCAAAAATGTCTTTTCAAGAGTCGTCTGTCCAAGAAGAGCAGAAACTGCAACAAATATAACAACAGTTATTTAAGGCTGTTTTAAATGGCCACAAAGGAGCAGATTGGTTATAATGCAGCTGCTTCAGAGGAATAAAGATGAAAAACTGTTTTTATTTTATGTATAACACCTTTCAATAATGTGTTGACTAAAGTCTATTGACCAGTACAAGTAAAGACATCACACACACACAAACACATGTAAACACTGAAACCTATTTTTGGTGCAACAGCGGTCCCAGCTGCTCGCCTTTATCTAGACTGGGTCGGCTGCTTATCTCAATATAATCAGTGTTTAAAGTTTTGTTCTCAGTGTTTCTGTGTTGCTTCGTATAGGATCTCCCAGCATCATCACTGTGCTGTCCAATCATTGTGTGCTAGGTTACCCTTATAGTGCAATGTGTGTTTGCACAAAGAGAAGCATGTGTGTCAACTATAAATAAGCACAGAACAGTATAAGCTGCTCGTTTCTTCTATTTAGAGTCAAGTTAGTGTTTGTGTCTTTGTTTTAGGCCTGATGTCAAGCAGAGGTGTGTGTAACTGCACTGGTCTGTTATATGTGTGAAATGCGTGCTTCTCTTCAGCATCATCTTTGTCACTGCTGATTCCTTTGTGCCATCATTTGTTGAGAAGAGAGAACAGTTATAACGGAGGAGCAAAAGGAAGCCCTGAAATCTGCATCCAACAAGGAAGTGTTGGCTCACCAGTGATCCCAGCAGAGGCCACTGGTTTGGCTCCAGTTGTTATAGATGATGTTGTTCCTACAGATACATGTTAGCATCTTTATTGTAGTAAAGTCTTGTAATGTGAAGATAGAAACAAGGCAGAAAACAGCTCCATGATCTGATCTTAATGATGTTGTTTTTATTTCTGTCTTTCAGAACTGGATTGGAAACTATCAAAGGTCTAAAAACAGCCTCAACCCTCCCAAAGAGCAAACTTTACACACGTCATCTTTCAGCTACAATCTTTGTTGTAGGGATCTTCTGCCAAACAAGGCTGAGAGAAGATTTCTTATAGCTGTCACGTTGATGCTGTTTCAATCTTTGGGCAAACACACTCATATATTAGGGCTGATATCAGGGCTGCACAAGTTCTTTGTGTTTGTGATCATGAATAATAGAAGTGTGCCTGTTGAAGATCATGTTTGCTACATTATTATATGTCCTGTTATTGTTCTGTATTATATTCAGCTTTCAGCATCCTTTCCCAGCCCCCTGTTACACCATCCATACAAAGCCAATCTGACTGTGAGCCAATGTGTTTGGTAGTTTGTGTCGGATCAATAGGTTTGACAGACTTGGTTCTCATCCAGAGGGAAACAGTCCAAATTCAGATCTAATGAAATGATGGAGGCTGTTTCCTACCACGGTGCTAATGTGTGACATGTTCATGTTCATCAGGATCATTTTCTAAAGAGCTGATATTTAGACCATTTACCGCACTGGCTGCACATCCTGTCTACATTTCTCTGTATGTGCTGTGTTTGTCTTTTCATATTTCTCCATATTGTGTGTGACAAATAAAATTTGAATTTGAATTTGAATTTGAAATTTGAATATTGACACAAACAGTGAACAGCAGTAGATCTACTCTTAATCTGTTTTAGGCCCAGTGAAAGATATGAAGCAGAAATGGTGTCATTAGGAGAAGAAGTGAAGAACAAGTACGGTGAGGAGGCAGCAGCTCTTAAAGATGAAACACAGCAACTTGCCCTGAGCTCAGAGAGCTTCACATTAAAAAGATCCTCAAGCAGATCATGTCAGAGGTTTGTCATCAACAGGAGGAACTGTTAATATCATAGAATGAAGGATTCTTGTCAGCTGGATGAAGAAGGTTATTTAATGGCAAACGTTCACATTGAAGTCAAATTGTTGTCATGTTGAACAGATTCATGTACCGATTGTCTCCAGAATGTTAGAAGAGCTTCAATAAATCATTAGAAACAACTTACAGCTGCACAGTTGTGTCAAACCAATCTTTGTGTCATTGTGGGGTTTTTGTGTTTCTACATGTGACACACGTCTAAAACATGCACACAATTTGAACACAAAACAGGGACTCATGTGTTACCAGATGCTGAGAGCCATTTCCTTGTAGTTCTGTGTCTATATATATGTACCATTAGATGTTATTGGAATGATTGTCAGCTTTGATAGTTTCATGTGTGTTTAGCTGGACGGCTGTTTGATCCTCGACATGTTTAAAGGTGTCCAGTCCTGAGACACTGGGGGTGGAAACACCTGTGATGTCATTGGACTGTCACAAAGACAGAAGTGCATGAAGTGAGCAGCCAAGGAGCCGCTGATGTTTTGGATTCAACAGCATTTGAAAGGTTGACACAGACACATTTGCACATAGAAAGCTGAATTTGTCATATGCCACAGTGAACTCACTGTTCAGTGTTTTTCAGGAAGCTTCTTGACTGCCTCTGCTGCCAAACAAGCAGCTGATGTCCTTGAGAAGAAGCTGAAGAAGTCTTAAATAACAAATACAGGAAGTGGACTTTCAAATACTAGATTCACTTTAGACTCACAGAGAAATGACTCAACTAGCTGTGTTTGATTGACTCCTTTGACCATATGAAAGGTCAGTGTGTGTCTGTACACAGACTGTTGTGTTGGACTATTATTCAGTTGTCTGCTGTGTGCTGAATGTTTTCAAATGTCTGCATCTCAGTGTAGATGAGGCTGGAGGTCATGGGAGGCCACCATAGCAGTCTCTTCAAAATCATGACATCATCATAAATGCTGCTGGACTGTCTGATGGGCTGACGGTGAAAAAGCTGTCAGGAAAGAAACAGAAGACATTTCAGAGGCTGCAGGCAGATTTCTTTGATTTGGGGCCTTTTTCAGCTTTATTGGACAGAGCAGTGATGATAAGTGACAGCAAAGCAGAGGGAGAGAGAAAGGGGGCGTGGCCCGGGTCAGAATCAAACCCAGGCCAGCTGCTCTCCACCTCGTGGCACATGGTCACCTGCTCATCCTAGTGAGCTCCACCAGCAGCCCTTTCACACAGTTTACACTGTCAAACACTGTGTGTGGACCTCAGCTAACAATAGGCTACATTTAAGTCTGGACTACATGCTTTTATATTGAGGAGATTTTTCACTGTTTTTATTCCATCAGCAGCTCAACATCATGAGCAGCTTTGACATAAAGACATCAAACTCAAGCTGACTTTAAACTACTTTTAATACAGGGGCTCAAAAACAACTAACATCTTTATTATATATCAGGACAGAAAGTCATTTCATCTCAAATGGAAAACAGCTTTTGTTAGAGTTTGTATTGTTGATTGTCATTTATGCTTAGAAATATTTAACCATAGATGCTTAGAGGTGTATAATCAATTGTGTAGTGATAAGTTGTGTGATCTTTAACAGGCTACAGAGGCTTGGTGTGCATTCCACACTAGAATGCACACCTACATCCTGGGAGCACGGGAAGAGGTCGCATCTTGTCTTAATTGTTTTATGGTAGGATTAACGTAGCTACGTCTGTTCTAGTCTAAGTGCTTTTCTGTTTAGATGAACTGCTGGACTTCCTCACCGGGGGGGGGTCTAGTCTACCCTCCTCCTGACCAAGGATGTTTGACCCTTTGATCAGCGCGCACACACACACACACACAGTATTCTTTGTTCACATGTATACCTATGTAAGATGTTATATGTTAATGACCCTATGCATATTCATGTAACCACAATAAAAGGAGTGCTGTGGGGAAACCTGGCTGAGAGTCTGACAGTGGTCAAGTGGTGGAACGACGCTTGGCTCCAGCCAGGTCTCCCTCATGCATGAGTAACCAGAGAACTTTGGTGCCTTGAGTCTTGCTTTTTGCTGCGTAGCAGATTGTCCTTAACGTTCCAGCGAATAGGTTTATGCTACAAACCTATCATTAATTGGTCCTTCGAGAGCCGGATCCCTGGAGTCGACGTTCACCGAGGGGAAAAGAGACACACCGAAAGACTGACGTCAGCCAGGACTTATAGAGGTCCTGCAACAAAGTCCTGAGGCGTGAGAATTCGTCATCGGGCCGGTGGATTAGCAGTCTGTTTTTTTTCTCCTCGATGGATGGCGATTGATGGGATTCGGGACTGACGCTACACGCAATAAGCAACTCCAAGTAAGAAAAAAAAAAAAAAAGAGTTTATAGCTATAATTACGTCTTCACCGCTCAGTGGGGTGTTGTCCGTGGCCGCTCAGTGGGGCTAAAATTCGCCGTCTAAGTGGGGCGATGTACAAGGCCGCTCAGTGGGGTTTTTTGTACAGAAGCATTAAGTCGCAGAGTTGCGCAGTTCGAACTTTTTTTGGTTCGCCGTCTTAGTGGGGCGAAATACAGACCGCTGTGTGGGGTACTGTAGTGAGTTCTCCACCGCTCAGTGGGGTGTTGAGAAGTTCCGCGGGGTCCAGATTGTGCTGGACAGTAGGCCTATTTTGTGTTGTTGTCATTGTCGTCGTCGTTGTTGTTGTTGTTGTGTGTGCGGAGCAGAACATGTGGTCTGTGACACCGACTGTTGTTGTTATCATGGGTTTCTATGCAACCAAGAGTGAGTCGGAGGGAGACAGACGTTTGTGCTGGACTTTGCTCCTGGCAGCACAAAGTATTTATGTAAAAAAGAGAGAGAGCGATGGCTCCTTAGCTGCGCGGGTTCACGCGAGCGAGGTCACGCGGGTTTCACGCGGACCTGAGCCATGCGGTTAATCGCAGGCTTATAAATGGAAGAGATTAAGATGTTAAGAAGTTTTCAGAAAACACACCAGCCTTGAAGAGCGTGTGGAGAAGGCCAGTCCACAGCACTTAAGATATGCTCTGGTGAATGGCTTTCCCCCCACCCCTTGCTGACACAATGTTTATTCTTTAGCTTGCCCTGATCGACAACAGCCTGTGTGCCAGACCATAGATTTAATTTAGGTGGATAGTTGTTAAAAGTAATCTACATTAAGCTTGTGGTTGCTCAAATTCAGTACAATGACATATGAGGTGAAGTGTTATAGATAAATATTTAAGCTAATGAAGTGCATAGAGGCACTTGACCTGTGTGGAAGACTGTCGTCTTATTATGAACCATTGTTGAGATATACAGCACACCTGTGAAAACAACTAATATGCTCAACCCTGTATGAAAACATCTAAAAGTACATGATGGAGGAGCTGTGTTGAATATGAAAGTGTAAGACTTTGCCGCTGTGGGCAGAGCATGCAACTACTGTGTGATGTTGCGTTGCAGTTTTTTTTTTCTCTTCTGAGCTGATGAGCAGGCTACACATTATCAGATCGAGAGCTGTCTGAGAACTACTCTAAGAGAGGGAAACAGCACTATGTTAACTGTGATAACTGGAGTGTGCAGCGTTTCCATGAGCAGTTTTCCTTAATCTTGACTCTTGTGTGTGGAGTGTTCATAGCATCAGCATCATGTTTTTGTTTATTTGTTTTGTTGGGTTGGAAATAATTAAATAAACGTGTGATCATGCCTATGGATCACCATGGCACATATCTCCAGCCATATGATTTATTTATGCAGCTGACAAAGTGAGTGTGAATGTGTCTGACGTCACAGTGTTTTTGTGCGCTGTGTAAAAGTAATTGCCTTTGATCGTGAGTGAGAGCGGTGATTCTGCAGATCACCAGCTATTGTAAAGAAGAAGAAAAAAAAGGGTGAAAAAGAGAATGAACTTATATTGTAGATGAAAAAGAAAAATCATAGGATAAAGGTTTTGTGTTGATCAGCCAAAAACATCTACAATTTCATTTTCTGCTTTTAAGAAAAGACTGTTCACAAAAACACAGAGAGAGAGAGAGATGTGTGTTGATTAAGCAGTGATGATAATAATGAAATGTCTTAGTTTGTCACTTTCAGGTGAAAAGCAGACCTGAATCAATTTTCCACATGCAGCGGTCGGAAGAAAGTTATAGTTTAACATCATTGGAAACATGCAGGCCAAGTTTCTGGCTGACTTATTTACAGTGCCATGTGTTTCTCAACCTCACAAGCGAGCTCACTCCTCCCTGAAGATAAGGAATGCAGCTCCATGATAAAGAGACAGCAGCAAGTCCTGAGCACAAAAAGTCCCAGCAAAGCAGCAGCAATGTGGATAAACAGCAACAGCAGAAGAAAGCAAACCCATCTTCCTGTCTGATTGGATGAATTCCACGGAGGGGCGAGCAAGATGGCGGTGGCAGCATGTTGAAATGCTCAAAAAGGACTGAGTGACTCGGGCAAGCCACATGCGGCTAGCGACATGAAAGAAATGGACCCTTCATGATGCGTTCAACGTGCCAGCGCTGTGGTGGGAAAGGCTCCATCATAAACACGCCCTGCGCCGAGGTTCAGGCCAAGAAGAAGAAGACGATGACTTCCAGGCCCAAGAAGGTCAGCCTCAGCGTGGGCGAGCTGATTGTGAAAGCCGTGGCCGCTTCCAAGGAGCGCAACGGCCTGTCCGTGGCCGCTCTCAAGAAGGCTCTGGCTGCCGGAGGCTACGATGTGGACAAGAACAAGGCCCGTGTCAAGACCGCCATCAAGAGCCTGGTGGCGAAGGGCACTCTGGTGCAGACCAAGGGCACCAGGACCTCCGGATCCTTCAAGATGAACAAGGCTACTGAGAGCAAAGCCAAGAAGCCCGCCGCAGCCAAAGCCAAGAAACCGGCAGCAGCTGCTAAGAAGTCGCCCAGGAAGGCAGCAGCAGCAGCACTTCAGCCACTAGCACGAAGTCAACCGCATCAGAGGACAATAGTGAGAGTGGCTGTGACTTCACTGTGCATGTGAAGAAAACGTTTGAGGAGAACTGAACAGTTGGAGTTTGACATTTGCCACCTGTGGAGTAAAATGGCAAGAAGAGACAGTGGGACACAGGACAAAGCTGAAGGAGAACTGCCGGCTATTGGACTGTTGAAGTGGGAGAGGACAACAGAGTGAGAAGACTAGGTGAGAACACATAGGAATTATTTAATGTGGGAAATCAAAATTTGGGTTAGCAAACCTGGGGAAAAGAAAACTGACTGCTTAAGTTGGAAAATTGAGACGGAGTCTGAAACATTGCGAAAATAGAAACATATACAAAATCACACACACACAAGCAGAACATGCATTAACCCTACTAACAATTCCAAACACAAAATGACTCATGAAGACTCATAGCACATTAGTTAAGAAATGATTAAATAATAGCAGAGAAATGTGTAGGAAAGGCAGCTTTAAGAACATGCTCTGCTGGAGATGCAGCTCCACAGACATGCATTAGACCTGCCTAATAACACAAACCCATGCAATGAAAATTAGCTTGTTATCTTTCATCAGTGTTAAAATAGTGTCAATTTAGCAGACACTTGTTATTGAATACTGAATTTATCCAATGCAAAAAATTGACTCTCCAGGTTGCAGGACAACAGTTTAACTTTTGTGGGAAAAAAGATCCTGGTTTGACCAACCAGTGATCAGACAATAAATTTAGTTGTTAAAATGGTAAATTGGGAGAAGCTTCCTGCTTGATTAATGCAGCACATGTAATTTACTGTATGAGGGAAATTGTCTTTTGTGATACTATTTTGAACATGCTTTTCTGTCGTCCTGTCAACTTAGTGGGTTAATAGTTGATATGCAAATTAGTTGATCGGTTTTAGATTAATGAAAGGTGACTGAATTCTAGTACGAGTGAATGAGATGTGTTGGAGTTGTTGTGTGTTGAGTGGAGACTCTAAAACACTGAGTTTCCTGCTTTGATGTGCGAGTGAATCCTGTATTTAGATACACAACTCTGAATACGTCAGAACAGACTTCTTTTGTGAAGTGCATGACAGCATGTCACATGTTTTATGATGAAGGGAAAAAAGGAAAACTGAATAAAATAGATCTGTGACCTAAATGAGTGAAGAGCACAGACCTGGGGATTAAACTCATAGCTAATAAGGCATTAAGGTTATGTTGTTTTGTGCAGCTGATGGTTGATTTGGAGTGAATCTAGCTGATGATTTTTCTTTTGTTGTGAAGTTGAGCCTGCCGATTAGTATGATGGTATGATAAACCATGCTAATGGTATGATTTACCCTCCTGAGATGAGGAGTTTGTGTCATGACTTAACAAGGCCTTTTTATTTTGATACTTTCACAGTGCACTGAAAGTTTTGTTTGATAATCTCTGTTATTTTTCATTTTTATCTTTTGAACAGGCACTGATTTTGTTTGTCTATTTTCTTTTCTTTAAGCAGATCTGCACGTCGGGAATTAAAAATGCTACACGTCGTCGAGAAAATTGTGTCAAGTGAGTTCTCCACATTTAAATGGACTCTGGAGAAAGCCACTTATTTGGGACAATTATTAAATTACAGTCCCAGTCCAAAAGGATTCAGCGATGTAATCCAAACTAAAGTTCTTCTTTTTCTTTTTGAAATGACGTCATTTTGCTGAGAGTGGAAACTAAATGCGACGATAGGTTCCACTATCAGCAAAGAAAGAAAGAATGAATGCATGAATGAGTGAGTGAAAGGAAAACAAACTGACTGACTGGTAAAAGCTGACAAAAGCTGACAAGACTTTACTGATGTAACACGACTGTGTGAAGTTGACCCCCGCCTGGCAGGGGTGCAGATGAGTCTGTGTGTGCTTCCCTTTACAGAAGCAGAAAGATGACAGCAACACTCGAGGTTGCGTGATGATTTAACATTTTAAATGCCATTTTCTGTGTCTGTGAATTTACTATGTGTGTGTCATTCACTAGCTTGTGTGCTCACAGAGATAACTGTGACAAAGTATGCATACGCCTGCGCAAGCGCTAACATTTGCATTTTCGTTTTTACAGCATTACGGTTCTTCATGTGTTTGATCATGTGATTTATAGGAATACTGGCTAATGTTTCTCTACTACAAGATTTCTGGGTTTATGTGTGAAGAAAACTGTAGTTACAGGCTATATGTTGATGGAGAAATTAATATAGTTTGAGACATACTGTGATGAGACCAGTGTTACTTTTTCCACAGCGAGTGTTAACTTTATGGTGTTTTATGGCACCTCTGGAATGTGGATGGCCGACGCCTGCCCACCAGGATGGTCAATGTGTATTGCTAATGTTTGTTTTTCTGAGACTGCATTTAGAAGAATCAGCTGAAGCGGACAAGTGACATGAGTAAAACAAATAAGAGATTACGGTAATTATGGAATAGTTTATTATGGGCTCATTTGCTGGCCACTTTTGAACCCATAATAATAATATATGAGTGGAGTGACTTTGCTTAAGAGAAGCCACTGATTACATTAATGTTAACAGAGTACATGGGATAATCCATGTCTGAGGTGAATTAGGGTAATAGTTGTAGTTACTGATTTGAGAAAACCTGCACATGACACTTGTCTTGCTGATGTTGAATGCTTATTACTCTTATGATACAATTGTTTACAGGTATGAAGTTTGATTTCACTTCCAGATTTTGCTTTCCAGGCCGTGATGGTGTGTATACAGGCTCCTGGGAGAGCCAGGTGTTAAGCAAACTTAATATGCAACGCACGCTAACATCTTTTATTGCAGGGTTACGGAGCTACTCCGGAGGAGGTGCCCTGATGTTGCCTGGGACATGTTCTAGCTAATCTTTTTCTTTAAGACTGGAATCCAGGTTTGGTGAGTTGACGCATGGGTGTGTCCATGCGTCGAGAGGAGGGGTCCAAGGATTAACATTAAACAATGTTTTTTATTATTGTTGCAGTGATTTGTGTGATTAGCCGTTTTATTTACAAATACTAAACCTATGCAAGTGGTGCATCCATGTTCAGATGAGGCTTTGATGGCCTATAAGTGAAGTTCACTGAACTAAAGAATGTGGTTTGATGATTGTTGACATGCTCTCCAAATAGAAGTTTTTCTTCTTAGCAAGGAAATACAGGTGCAGCAGTAATCTCCTGAGAAATCTTCAGAGGCCCAGTGAGAAGCGTGAACCATTCCAGGCATAGCTGACAGACAGGCAGTGGTTGAGGTCAAAGGTCAAGCTGGTTGGGGCCCATCATGAGATCAGACCTTGGAGCCACAGCAAGGACCATGAAACTGCCTGCAAAATAGAGGAGAGGATCGTCCACAAGATGGGAGCTGAGGCCAGGAGAGAGGCTTCAGGAGGATCAGAGATCATCTTCAGCACAGCAGACATCACACAGAGAGCTGTGCTACTGAGCTTCCAGGAGATTTTAAATAAAATGAAAGATTCAATATTGACGCTGAGGAAGACAACTAAGGTGTACGACGTGCTCTGCCTTAAACCTTCAGCAGCGTTGGAACATGAAAACTCGTGGGATGAGGGGAGCGTGCCAAGCTCCATCGACAGCGCAGAAGGAGTTCGAGGATGACATCATGATTCTGTGAAAGCACAGGAACCAGAAGCTATGGTGGTGATGACAGCAGTTTCCTATGAACATCACCTAATGCTGTGCCACTATACTGTGCATACGATGACACTCTGAAGGCTGCTGGGATCATAACAGCAGTAAGACAACTGAACCCTGCACCCTTTCCACAGAGGTGTTTCTCTGCAGAGCGTGGACAATGAAGGAGTCATAAATATCCCCCTCGCAGGATGAAGGCCTGAAGTGAGGTGATGGGAGGCCATAAAACTAGAGTGCTGAGAGGTCTGCAGCTTTGGAAATAGCTGAGACCCATGTTGACAAACAACAAAACTAACTGGTATGTTTGAATGTTTATTCTACATACATTTGGACTCTGGTCCTATGGACAACGAAACAACTAGAAGAGACATTCATGACGCCCTGCAGAACTCAAACCACTCTGCAGAGAGACATGTGATTTGCACACCCGGAGGAAGCATCACCAAGCTGAGATGTTTTTGACAATGTTACTTTCTTAGTTTCACTATTAAATTAACAATTTCTTTGGTTGCTCGTAAGATGCAGTTTGCCATGAGATGAGCTCAATGAATGGGGTAACTGCTAATACATTTATTAAACTGTGTAACTTTTACAGTAATTTAGGGTTATTTGACATATGCTGAGTAAAAAAATGTTTGCATTGAAACTGTCAGACATGAGGTATTCATAACTGGGAACTTTCTAGCATAAAGGTCAAAAACGGGGGAATGTTAGAGTTTGTATTGTTGATTGTCATTTATGCTTAGAAATATTTAACCATAGATGCTTAGAGGTGTATAATCAATTGTGTAGTGATAAGTTGTGTGATCTTTAACAGGCTACAGAGGCTTGGTGTGCATTCCACACTAGAATGCACACCTACATCCTGGGAGCACGGGAAGAGGTCGCATCTTGTCTTAATTGTTTTATGGTAGGATTAACGTAGCTACGTCTGTTCTAGTCTAAGTGCTTTTCTGTTTAGATGAACTGCTGGACTTCCTCACCGGGGGGGGTCTAGTCTACCCTCCTCCTGACCAAGGATGTTTGACCCTTTGATCAGCGCGCACACACACACACACACAGTATTCTTTGTTCACATGTATACCTATGTAAGATGTTATATGTTAATGACCCTATGCATATTCATGTAACCACAATAAAAGGAGTGCTGTGGGGAAACCTGGCTGAGAGTCTGACAGTGGTCAAGTGGTGGAACGACGCTTGGCTCCAGCCAGGTCTCCCTCATGCATGAGTAACCAGAGAACTTTGGTGCCTTGAGTCTTGCTTTTTGCTGCGTAGCAGATTGTCCTTAACGTTCCAGCGAATAGGTTTATGCTACAAACCTATCAGCTTTATTTGGAATAACCAGCACTATTAACTGGTTTGGGATCTCCACCAGTTTCATGTCTTTACAGCTTCTCCAACAAAGTTCCTGTAAAATCAGCATTTTTGTCTTTATTGGTTTGGTAGTGATTGATTATTCAGTCCCAATCTGCTGTCATCTAAAGAACAAAATGATGTTTCTATGAGTCAAAAAGCTCCAGATGTTGTCGGCTTCACAAAGAAAACAAAGATTAGGAACTTAACACAAAGTGTTTGGAGCCAAAATGTTAGCAAGCTGCTCTTTTTGAAATGGCAGAGGTACAGTGGTGTCTAACAGCACACTGTGGAAGGCAAACATGTTATTGTTGGATGAAACTTCATGAATCCTTTGTAGATTTGAGCTGTTGGAGCCTTTCTTTTCTCTTCAGGTGTACAGATGCTGAGGAGGCAGGTGAAGCAGGTGGAGCTGTTGTAATGCTGGCAGAGGGTGTGTCTTAGTAACTCTGTGAGTTAGAACTGGATCCAACATTGTGGATGTGTTGATGTTGGAGCCATTAAGATTCTCTGGCCACACTGTAGGATTTCCCTTTGATCCACTGTGGGGGCATTTTGGAGTCTGTCAGTGAAACTCTTCATATTTGTGTTTGACTCCAGTTTATAGAAACAGAGAAATGTGTCATGCTTTTGTTCGGCCTCCACAAATATACACATTTGTTCATTGGTTGGACTTTTTGTAAGGAGACACATTGAAAACCATGTTAATAAGATCTTGTTGTTTCCTGTGGATCCGACACAGAGAGTGGACTTCAGACAGAAACCGTGGAAGAGATTTTAGAGGCCGTGTGTGGCAACAGGAAGTTTCTGTATGTTTGCTGATCTTACATGTGGAAAACAACACGTGATGTTTGTGGAGTTCTACAATGATCATTGTTCTCACAGCATTTTGAGTGGGAACAGTTCAAACTGAGAGTAGTGGGAGTTATTTACTGATTGAAACAAGCTGAATGTTTCTGTGCACGATGAAGATCAGCAGCAGCAGCTCAGCTGATCAATGAATTGACATCTATAAGTCATTTCATGAGATGAAGTCATCAGCAGACATTTGTTCTAACTGTGTGATGAATGTCAGAACGTCAGGGCTCTGCTTTAGTCACTACTTGATGATCATTGGCTCATTGTTGAATCCAGGGGCCCAGTCCGACCTCTGACCCTTTGCTGCAGGTCTTCTGTGTTATCTCCACTTTCATGTCTGATCTTCTGCTGTATCGTCCAAAATAAACATCTGAATCATTTCCAACACTTCAGCAGATCTTTAGTTTGGGCAGTACAGTACAAAATAACACATATTGTACTATACTGCCCACTTCCTGATCTTATTGGATCTGTGTGTGAGGTTGGTGAAGGAAACACATGTTTACTGAGTGAATCGCTGCCATTAGGAACTAGTTTTTCATATCACAGCCTAGAAATCACACAGGACCATTTCTGCAAGTGAAAAGTCGTAATTGGAGGAAAATAATTGTGTAGTTTGCGCAACTGTTGTTTGTAAATGAAGAATTGTCCCAACTACATGTGCTGCTGACCTTTGACCTTTTCTTTAGGTGCACAGAGGAGTCTGTGGAAGCATCCAGAACTGAGGCAGTGCTACAGATGTCTTCTAATAAAGTGGTGTATTATCCATGTTTTCTATGGATCACATCCAATATCCTGATCTAACAAGCCCCCTTTTTGTGGATTTTAGAGCCTCTTACTTTTGCTGCGTCTGCGTCTCATTTCAAGCACAAGAGCAAGAAGTGGATGAAGAAATGGGGCGAGTGGGGTCAGTGTGGCGCATGTCAGCTGTGCTCACACATGCTTTCACAAATAACATGTGTATTCATCGGCAGCATTAAGGTGCGCTTTAGTCTTCATAATAATAAAGTATTCTGACTTTATTATTGTGAATCCTCACAGTCATGTTGCAGCTCTGCTTTGCTTTAAGAAAATGTTCTACCAGGATGTTACTTTCCTAAACGTGTTCTCCAAATGTTCCCAAAGACTTTGTTCTAAGTAGTTCTACATGATGAGACATTCACACTAAGTTTAAGAAGGACACACAAACACCATCTGTCCTTTCATCATGTGTACAAACGTGTTCAGATGTCAAATGTACCGTGAATGGATGCAAATGTGGATCGTTCCAATAAAATGAGACAGTTTTATAAGTGGATCACAGTTTGAAGTTCATTGAAACCTTAAAGAACATGTAATTCAAACCAACTTTATCCAACAGGAAGAAGCATCAGGGGAACAGGAAGCATTCAAACATGTTTACTGTAAGAACTGCACAAAGGAAGGAAAACACAATCCTACACACGACCACTTTAAAATGGACATTTAGCTTTTCAAACATCAGGGAGTGCTGCAATAACAACACTGTGCCCATTCTGATCAGATTGAAAGATTTATAGAGATTTATCCATGTGCTGGAAAAGGATTTGATATCAACATATATGCGGATTAGTAGGAGCATTTTCTTCATATTGATTTAGAGTTCAGTACTAGGAATATGTAGAATTAACATCTGTGTACATGACGAGTTATGAAAATTCAAAGTCAGGCTTTCAAAGGACGTCAGAATTGGTGTCTCTATCTGTGACTGTCCCAGAGGAACCTACCTGAGGGATTATTAAAGATCTGTCTATCTAGAAAGACTTACATTGATTCACAGTGTACAATTCTTTCTAATCTATTAACATCTTCCTCCAAATCCTGTTTCTGCTGCATCAGAAGGGCTCAAACCTCCTGCTGTTTCTACTGGACCATCAATTCTACTTTATGATGATCTTCAAAGATAAAAACGTGAGTTTATTTGTGAACTCTGTGAAATGCGTCTGATGTTTAGTTTGAACCAATCCTGTGTCAGCGGCAGCCACATCATTGCCACGCATACAAATGGGTGCGTTCCTGTTTAGACCTGCTGGCTGTCAATGGGCTTCATTCCATTTCAGACTGCTGGTGGTCGGCTGTGATCTAAACTCAACATGGCTCCTGTGTTAGAAGAGCCTCTGATTTTAAACTTTGCACATTGAATAGTTTCTTTCCAGCACTATGGAGCTACCAGCCCAGTATATGTAGCCCACAGTAGATGGAGTTATCAAGCTGCACTGACAAACATCATGACTCATGTAATCCCTACATGTGGACCTTTCACAGATGGATCCAAGTGCAGATTCAACTCTGCATTACATTTGACTTCAGCTGTTACACACTTTCATTTTCTAGCTGTGTCATTTCCTGCTTTTTGGATCAGATAGTTTATCCATGTCCGCAAATGTTTGGCTGCATATTTTTATCATCTCTATTTTCCAGTTTTCATACAGCCGATATTTCATGTGAACTCCAATATGCCACCTGCCATCACGTTTTCAGGGTTCATTCAGTGTTGGAAATGTAGGACAAACAGCAGCACATGTTCTCTAAATGTTTGCAGTCATTTTAAATGAAGCTGATACTACATGAGACATTTTCCACATTTATTGTCTTTGAACAGAGAATAATAAAGCCATCAAACATATACAGGTTTGTGCAAATACAAACTTCTGTGGTGCATTTGATGACCTGCAGAGGAGAACAACCCCTAACACAACCTCTTTGTTCTCAATACTACAAAACCTTAAAAGGCTGATATGCAAGTTTGCATGAATCACCAACACAGTTGTATTTTTTCTACTATAGTTATAAATAAACTGATCAAATATCTGCTCACTGATTAGATCCAGTATCTATTACAGATGAACTGGATATCACAGCATGTTGTTAATCTGTCATATCAAACTAAACAGTGTTGCTGGGGTAAATATCCTCCAATAAAGTCAGATGAGGGCTTCTGTTGCCAGGTAACGCTTGATGTCACACTGGATCTTTTGATCTTTAGCATCATAGCGCTCGGAGTCTGATGTTGGCTCATGTGTTGTCATACACCAACATGACGTTCTACTAGTCAAGGCCTCACCTTCACCCACTGATGCTGATCACACAGACCCACTAATAGAACTGTTTTATCAGGTTTATGCAGCATCACATTTAATCAGACACATTTACATTACAAGCCCACTACAACCATTGTCAACATGTTAAATTACATTATACATCTTCACTGATTTAAAGTATTTTAACCTGATTCATTTTTCCACCTTAACAGTTCATTCCTCAAATCAAACAAGATATTTACCCTCAAAAAATGTACCAACAAATAATTTTGCAATAAAATATTTTTCAATTTTTACAAGTGAAATCAAACAAGTGTATTTAACAGTGAAACCAGAGTGGAAGCTGCTCATATAGAGTCCAACCCAGGCTAACAGTAAGTTGAGTAGAGCAGCATCATCAAAGTGTCGGCTCTCTGCGATGAATCACAGGGTCCATCTCACGTTGGACTCACAGTTTTTCTTCAGCTGCTCTGCTCTTCAAATGTAAGGCATCGACGGCTCTCCTTTTCAGCTCTGTTGGAATATCACCTTCTTCATGAAACAAACCTGACAAAACAAAAACAGCAGCAGTAACAGTAAATTGTACTTATAAATTCACAGAAAACCCACCTTTGAACTCTAACTAATTGTTCATCAAGGCATGAGTACAAGTGCAAGGAGACGTCACAGACATGTTGAAAGTGTCCTTGTGATATGAAGATGGTGGACTGTGGTGGCCACTGCAGACTGTTGGACTATGTTACAATCTTCTTCAGTCTCTGTTACAGCCGTGGATTTGCTTGGACAGCCTTATAGCGACTCACTGTCCGTCTGGAACAAAGCATTTACATTAAAGACATTTACACAAAACACCAACATCACATGATATTATTTATTATATATTATAATCATTTATTCATATTTATTTTCAATGAAGATGAACAACCAACTGGGGCTTGAATCATTGAATTTACACCAAGCACTTCAGATATATTTGAAGACTTCTACGTTTTATAAATAATGAAGAAAAAATGCTTGGGGTTGTCAATAGAGACACATTAAAGCAAACTTTGCTCGATGACAATAAGCACAGTTAAATCAGTACAATAAGTGTGGAGCCCTTCCTTCAGAACGTGTCTGCGTAGGTTCTCAGTCATCCAGGTCATGGTCTAAGAAGCAACCACACCTTCCCTGCACAACATTTTGCAAAGTTAAATTTGTTTATTGTCCCATCAACAGCTTACCTGCAGAATCTTCTTTGCAGGAGTACAAATATCTTTACTGTGAGGAAGTGATGCAGAAAATACAACATTTCCCTCTCTGTGACAAAGAAAAAGTGCTTGTTAATATCAAAAGGCTGGAAAATCAAATTGGACTCAAACCATCTTCTTATAACGTGATCATGTCTGTCAGTTGTCTGAAAAGCACTCTCTGGCCTAAACACAATAGGAAGAAAACCAGGAAACGGACAGGGAAAATCATCACAGACCCCTCACACCCTGCACACAGACTTTTTGATCTGCTGCCCTCTGGCAGACGGTACAGAAGCCTACAGACCAGAACCACCCGACACAGGAACAGTTTCTTTCCCCTCGCCATCTCCCTTCTAAACAGTTGACCTGTCACACTGCCCCCACTGCCAGACTGCAACTGCACCTTATGTACATTTTGTAGTATTCATTCCACCTCATTCATTTCTGTATTTTATGTATATAAGTTTAGATTCGTTATTTATAGTTGGTTTACACAGCTTTGTGTATGTATGTGTAATGTGTATATATAGAGACGTGTGTGTGTGTGTGTGTGTGTGTGTGTGTGTGTGTGTGTGTGTGTGTGTGTGTGTGTGTGTGTGTGTGTGTGTGTGTGATTTACATTGCTGTGCTTGAGAGCCACCATCTACCGGAACCAAATTCCCTGTATGTGTCTGCACATATACTTGGCCAATAAACACGATTCTGATTCTGATTCTGAATAGGAAGAACAACAACACCTCAAAAAACACATTTCCAGATTAGATGAAGGGCACTGTAACTGGAAACTCATTAACACGTGTCATGTAATTAATATCCTTAGTATCCTTATTTTCTTATTATATTGTTTTATGTACTTTAATAATGAAGGTTTGTAAAGCAAGGCCACTTTTGACTCACAAACTAAGTGCTCAGCCAGACTGAAAAACAGGAAGTGTAGAGCTGTACAAGCATATTAATAAATACAGGAAGCCAGACAGAAAAGGGGAACTTTGCCATATAAGCAATGTTTGTATTGAAACTGTGACGTGTAAAGTACAAAAATAACACCTATATGAGACATAGTTTATGATTCTAATGTTAGAGATCCTGCAACTGGCTTTGGGCTGTGCAGGGCTCTCTCTCTTTCAGACGATGATTAAATTAAAAGAAATTTAAATGTTTTAACACACTATGAGTCTGTTTTCTCTGTTCTATCATGGGGACAAAAGAATCGGGGTTAATACACGATAACTTACTGTGTTTGGTCTGCAGTGGGTGACTCGTGAGTCAGGGATCTACATTTAAAACCGTGTAAAACTGATAGCAAGGTTTTTACCATCATATAGTACGGTGACCATCAACGGCGCTGCTTTGGAGAGAGTGAGCAGCTTCCGCTTCCTTGGTGTACATCTGGCTGAGGATCTCACGTGGTCAGTACACATAAACAAAACAGTGAAGAAGGCGCAGCAGCGCCTCTTCTTTCTCAGGAGACTGAAAAGATTCGGCATGAGCTCCCACATCCTCAGGACCTTCTATCACTGTGCCATTGAGAGCATCCTCACTGGATGCCTCACTACCTGGTACGGCAACAGCACCGCCTACAACCGCAAAGCTCTCCAGAGAGTAGTGCGGTGCTCTGAACGGATAATTGGAGTTGAGCTTCCCTCCAGGACATCTACAGGAAGCGGTGCCTGAGGAAAGCGGGGAGGATCATCAAGGACTCCAGTCACCCCAGCCATAAACTGTTCAAACTACTTCCCTCAGGAAGGAGGTTCTGCAGTATCCGGTCCCGTACCAGCAGACTGAGAGACAGCTTCTTCCACCAGGCCATCAGACTGCTGAACACTTCACAGACACCTCACCTTCACTACTGGAACTTCAACATTATGCACTACATACTGTACATTAATGCCACTGTTTTGCACAATATCCAACTACCAACCTCTGTATATTTTATATATTTTATTTTATTGTTTACTCTATTTAATTCGGAAAATATGTATACACACACACACACACACACACAAGTAGATATACATATTTAGTATACACATACAGTAATATGCATACACTCTTATATTGTATATATATTTATTCATATAATTCTCAGATTTACCCATTCTTATATTTTGCTCATTTTATGTTATTGTATTTTTGCACACCTGTTGCTTGTGAAGCTCGCACACAAGAATTTCACTCACATGTACTGTACCAATGTACCTGCACATGGGATGTGACAATAAAAGGGATTTGATTTGATTTTGATTTCCAAAAAAGAGGACACTTGGCCCAGTCATGAACAACTTTAATAATACTGTTTGCGCGCAGGCTTTCAATTAAAATCAGTTATACAGCGATAAAAAGAAACACAAAAATGTCAAGAAGCCGTTGTATTATTAACTGCAATAGCCGGTCGCATGACAGCCACGGGAAGCCAACGGGTAAAGAGATCGGTTGTTATCGGATTACGTCGTTGAAGAGAAATTGTTCAAGCCATGTTTCCGAAGTAACAAAGAGGCGACGGATGGCCTGGATTGCAGCCATTCAAAGATCAAATATAACGTCCCAGAACACTCCAGCTCACAGGTTAGTCTGCTCCAAGCATTTACACGAAGGTCAGTGTTTTTTAGTAGTTAATGCGTCATTTTTCTTAACATAATTGGTGATATAGGTTACAAGCAAGCCTGGCGCTGAACAGAAATTGTCGCGCTATGCTCCTTTGTTTATTGTGCATAAATAGTGAATTGTCCTGACACAATATTGCGTTTCGCTTCTGTTATTATGGTACATTGACAAAAACATATACTTTTATTCACAGGATAAAACAGGTTTTTTGTATCACTAATTGCCCAGTACGATTACAGCATACAGTATTATTGTCACTGCTACATTTCTGTAACGCGTACCAGAAATTATTTCCACTACTAATTAATTACCGTTGAGCTCAAAGGTCCTATTAATAAACGGTTAACGAATGTGTATTTATGACGACAATTTGTGAGACTGGTAAACTTATGATACGTACGATGGTCTTTCGTTCTACACGGTGCATTTCAAGGTCCTGTACCCATCCGTCAGTAAACTGTACCTGGGCTTGTTGCAGTGACCTGAAGTTACTAAACTTCATGAGTGTATGCACTCACTCCAAGAACCGTATGATTATAAATATGCATATAAATATGCTAAGATGAGATAGCTGACTTCATCTAACTAGCAAATGTTGTCCAGGCTACGTTGGTGATGCAGTTTTTTTTTAATATGTATGATATTTTTGTCATGCGATTTTAAAGCTGGTCCTACAACCGCATCCAAGAATAACATGCAGCTTATCTCAGAACTGTCGGTGAAAATTATTCTTGGAGCTAGGTTTAATTGAGCTGCATTTTAAAGAGGTGCAATTTCACAATTTGTGTATATTTTCTAAGTTCACTATTTTGTCATGTGTTGAGAAAAACACAGATTTTAAAATTACATGGTCTAATATTTACATTTAGCATATAACTGCAACATTATTTTTTCGTTTTTTTTTTTTTTTAAAGACTCGAAAGGACTTGAAATTCAAAGTTTCAGACTTGTGACTTGACTCGGACTTTTACACCAGTGACTTGAGACTCGACTCTGACTTGCCTGACATTACTTGAGACTTGACTTGAGACTTGAGGATAAAGACTTGAGACTTACTTGAGACTTGCAAAACAATGACTTGGTCCCACCTCTGAATTAAAGTCAGTCATATATCCACAAAGACAACAGGCTGAAAGTCAGTGATGCTGCTCAGTTTGCTGTCCTGAATATCACGGCACAAGCAGGATTCACTGCACTGTTAATGTTAGCTATGTTATATTGCTGCCTCTGTTCGGTGGTGTCGAGTCAAACGGACTTTAACGTGTGTTTGAACGAGCTGACGGTTCAGAAAGAAAGAAAGCTTCTTTAATCACAGGAGTCACACATGTGTCCACTGTACCATCTGGGAACTCTTCTTGTTTATTCAACGTGTATTTTCAGGGTGGTTTAACTAGCTAATCTGATCAGAGAGTCTTTCCTTGAATGTCCTTTAATTTCACTTCTTTTTTCTTCCTTCTTTTCTTAGCTTACTAAAAATGTTGGCAACCAAAGGCCGGATCCAGGGATGTGTGCTGCTTGTGGTACTCGCGTTATGTGGACAAATTGCTCGCTGTCAACATCAATACAAAGATAACAAAAGAAAATAATAATAACCTAGTGTAGAGTAGTGGTTTATTTATTTATTTTTTGTCTTTGTCTTTGTCTGCTTTTGTAAAGAAAAAAAATAAAGAAAAAATTCTCGAATGATTCAAATGTTACTGTCATTTCCCCAACCCCGCAGGCTCTGCGACCTGTGAAGAACTGAGACTCCTTCTGGTCGGTAAAACAGGATTGGGAAAGAGTGCGTCCGGAAACACTATCCTGGGGGATGCGAACGCTTTCAAAGAGGATGTTTCTCCCAAGTCTGTCACCCACGGCTGTCTCAGAAAAGAGGTAGCGGGCAAAGACGGAAGAAAAATCGCTGTGATCGACACTCCGGGGCTGTTTGACACGACCAAAACGCGAGACGAGGTGAAAACGAAAATCGAAGAGTGCGTTGAACTGTCGACTCCCGGATCCCACGCTTTCCTTTTAGCGGTGAGCCTCAAGTCGAGGTTCACGCAAGAGGAATGCAATGCCGTGAAGTGGATTCGAGACAACTTTGTTGAAGATGCCTTTACCTACGTCGTAGTTCTGTTTACGCATGGAGACCTGTTGCGGGACAGCAAGTCAGTGAAAGACTACGTGAAAAAAAGTAAACATCTACAACGACTGATAAACCAGTGCCAAGGAAGGTACCATTCGCTCATCAACGATCAGAAGCAAAGCAGAAACCAAGTGGAAAGTCTTCTGGATGAAAAAATGGTGGATTTCAATGGAGGAAACCACTACACCAACGAGATGTATAAGAAACTCGAAGGAGAAAGGCTAAAGAGGAGAAAGGAGGAAGAACAAAGAAAAAGGGAAGAAGAGGAGAGGATTGAATTGAAGGAGCGGTGTAAATTCTTCAGCCCCGCTTCCCTGGGATTATTCGGCGCAGGAGCGTACTTTACATCTTATGTTCTCATGGGGCTTGGTGGAGCCCTTGGATATTCTCAGTTAAACTGTACACTGGCATTGTTCGCTTAGCTAAACCCACCCCGTTTTTCCTGGTCACACTATGAAGGCTGAGTTTCATTCTTCACTTCTTTTCTAGGATTTCTAGTTCTAATACAATCTATGTACTTAGTCACTGAATGTTTTCCTATGCTGTAGCTGTTCTATGAAGTTGCTATAAAACAACAAAACAAATAAGCCCCCTTTCTAGGATTTTCAACAGAAGGCGATTGTCTCGTTCGTTCTGAAACTTTTTTTTGTCCCCGGCTCAAAACCGAGGGAGAGAAAGAAAAAGATGGACTCTGCACCCCTGCGTTGCGACGAGGAGGACCATTCCTCGGACAGCTCAACTGACAGTTCCTCGGAAGAGGGGGAGATACTGTCCGACGCGGAGTGTGATGCGTCGGCAGCGGTGGGTGAGCGGCAAGACGCCGAGCTTGACAGTTGGGCGTCTTCTTTATTTGTCGATACCGTGAAAACTGCGGTGTATCACCTACTCGACCTAGTGATCAACAAGTACCACACCAACGCATGCAACGGGTGTAAGACCAATCACCCCAGCCAGAGACAACACGAGTGTCTGTGAGTCTTGGAGGATGACTTTTACACTGAACATTATTACAGCATCAGGAACAGACTCATTTCATTTCATTCCTTCCTTTTAACGTCTACTGTTCTCCCGCATCATCGAATCGGACGACGTCAAAGTTGGCATCGTGGCGGAGATGCTGTTGCATGAGCTGAAATCGGCAAGGAAAATCTTCGACGCCATCACCGAGGCCTATGACAAACTGGTGGCAGGGGATGTGGTGAAAATCGGCCAGCTGTGGCTGGTCACAGAGTGTTACAAACTAGATTACTGAGATTCGTTTGTCACGAAAGGCTGCTTCTTTCAAAGCATGCATCCTACTGTGATATTTTTATCATGTATTTCTGTTGTTGACTTATATACGGAATTTTGTTTGTCTTGAAAGGCTGATTCTTTCAATGCACGCATCCTACAGTGATTTTTTTTTTACATGTAACCCTGTTGTTGACTTATATTTTACGTTCCAGACTGCCTCACTTGTATCATGAGTGTAATTTCAAATAAAATAAAACAAAAATTCAGAAGCATCTGTGAGTTGTTTTTCTTCTTCTTCTCCTTCTTCTTCTTATTGTTATTATTATTATTATTGTTGTTGTTGTTGTGATTATGCTTCATTTTCATGTACTGGGGTATCAATACCCCCACGCTGCCACAGCAGCTTGTATGCGTGGCTGCCAAGTGCTACATTTTCTGTCCCGATCCCCTGACAAACCCATTACAATCACTCTGGGGCACTCGACGACCCCGGATGATCGCTCTGTGCGTTTTTTTCTTTCTTTTTTTTTCATCTGTTTCTACTGGGAGTGGGGATTACTCTGGGACCCCCGGGGTCCGGAGCTGCCCCGAAGGGGAACACGAGGGTTTATTGTTGTGATTATGCAACATGTTCTCACTCCCAACTCGTCAAACGTGTGACGCATGGTCAGGCTCCCTCTGCTTCACTTATGGACGTGCAGGGTACCCCCCTCGCGTCGGGAATTGACGTGAAGGGTCCTCCGATTGAAGAGATTGCTGCGGAAGTGCCTGCTGTCGGTATATTTAGACATTTTCCAAATCACATTGTAGTGACGTATACAGAACACAATAAATTATATAATGTAAACAACTACCTGAAAAACAGGTAGAACGATACTTTTATATCGTTTATTGCATTTATGGAGGGAGTGGTGTATGCTGGGTAATGGCACAGCTAGCTACTGGGTGACTTTATTCACCCGCTTCGGCTGTTATCAGTCCATACAATGGGCGTTATTAGCAGAAATCAGTCCCATAGATATGGGCCATCTCCTGCTAGATTGTTCAGAAGGTTGTTCTCATCCATCCAGATGGAGGATCACTAACAGGAGTGTGGAAGACTCCAGAATCCACTCTGGCTGGAATCCGGTGGATATGCAGGGTGTACAGGTAAGACCGTTTAAACGGACAGCATTTATAGAATGACTATTAAAAGTCAGCAAGTGTCAGTAATGTTAATGTGGTTATGTTAGTAATACACCGAGTGCTAATATAACAGCTTTAAGATGCATTTGTAGATATTATTACGTGTTTTACCGTCTTCATGGTGCTAGCTTAAAGTTACGGTGTAAACGTTAGCTTATATTGGAGTAAAGCTGTTACTGTTTAAACGATGTTAGCACAGATATATTAGCTTCTGTCATGACTGATGAAATTACTAGTTAATAAAGTTTCCAGAAAAGTGATTAATCGCAGCCACAGATTGACAGCAAATATCTCGATTAGCTTCAATGCATCTGTAACAAATATGTGCAAGTTTCAGTGCTTCGTTTAAACTGTATGATACTTATACTGACCCAGGGTCAGTGTAAAATACAATCCTAGCTGTGTGAACAAAGCCTGGCTCCTTTAATCCTGCATGACAAACCTCAGGATGCAGGTTATTATTACTCTTTCCTCCTGGCACACCTGTCACACCTGAGAGTCAATTAGAAACTTACAGTGACGTGGACATCATGCAAAGACTGCCAGACTCTGTAATACTGTAAATGATCAGTGACTCAGGTTAACACTAAACTTTAAACGGTATCTCTGTGTCTCTCTGTGTGTGCTGAACATCTAGGATTGAGTCAGGCTGCATTGACTGTGGGACTTTAATGTGTTAAAAGCAGGTTGAAGACGGCTCAGAAACATTTGAAGATTAAAATTTAGCATTATGGCTGCTGGTGGTTTGTAAAGCTGTCACGATCCTGGGTCTTATGACCCAGTGTTTTGAGTTTTAGTTCATTTTGATGTTTTAGTTTATGTAAGCCCTTCAGGTTCCTAAGTTCATTTGTTATCATGCTTAAGTGTTTCTAGTTCTTATTATTTCCCCCTCGTGTTTCCAACTATGGTAAATCTCCCCTGCTCTTCATGTGTTTCATGTCTGTGTCTTACATTGTGAAGTTTGGGTTGTCATGTCTACGTCTCATTATGTTTCCTGTTTTATTGTGAAGAGGTCTGGTGTTTCTGTGTTCATCGTGTTCAGTTTTACTCTTCCCCTGTGGCATTGTTATGTTCATGTTGATCTACTGTGCCTTTCTGTTCCATGTTTCAGATCCCTATGTTCTGTCTCCCCCAGTCTGTTAAGTTCACATGTTTTGAGTTCAGTCAGTGTGTTTCCTGTTTTACTTTCACAGTCTGTTCTATGTTAATGTTTCTAGTTTTGCTTCCCTTGCCTCGTCCTGCTTAATTACTCTCAGCTGTGCTCTCCTCCTGTGGCTCATTCCCCCTCGTTATCCCTCAGTGTATTTAAGCCCCATGTTTCTCTTTGTCAGTGTTGTGTCCTCCATCATAGCTGTGTGATTTTTCCCTGTGGCTCCTTGTGCTTTAGTTTTCCCAGTTTAGTTTATTTTGTATTGTTTTTACGTGTCCCACTCCACGCCAGCAATAAAGCTGTGTTTTTTGAGTTTACCTTTTGTCTCTGTGAGTTTGCGTTTGGGTCCTACTTTTGCCTGCACACAGCCGTATTGTGACAGAAGGACACAACCATTACATGGACCCAGCAAACCGCTCTCAGCTGTATGAGCGCCAGGAGGCAGCCCTCGCCCAGCTGGAGGAGGAGCTCCGCTGGAAGCCGTGGCGCGCTCCGGATTATGAGCACTTATTCCGCGGAACTCGGCTGGCTTTTGGAGGTCCCCGAAGTTGCCAAAAGCCTCCGCCTGTTGCCCCGCTCGCACCCAAGCCTCGGCCGCTTCAGGTGGGAGTAGGGATGGGTATCGTTTAGGTTTTATCCGATACCGGTGCCAAATCGGTACTTTTGAAACGGTGCCGGTGCTTAAACGGTGCTCGAACCGGTGCTTAAAGAATGGAGAACACAAAATTGGTCCAAAAACCTCTCATGTTCAGCTGTTTTTTTTTGTAAAAAGATAACAATGTGTGCCTTTTCTGCAGCTATGTGGCATATATGGCATCACTCTTGGCTGGAAGCAGTGCTTAAACAATGGAAAAAACACAAACTTTGTCCAAAACCTCTCATGTTTAGCTGTTTCCCACTTTTTCTTTGGTCATTTTAGCCTTTTTGGCCAGGGTGAAGGGAGTATCTGCCATCAAACAAGAAGACAGCCGCATGTAGCTATGATGATGTTTGCTAGTTCACCTTACATGCATTAATGTAATAACGTGGTTAGCCTACTCAACGTAAATTACACACGAACAACATGAAGCTACTCATGCAGAGAAGAATGGCTGCTGCTGCCATCATCATCCTCATCATTTCTGCTACACTGGCAGGGCTAGGGGCCAGGACTCTATTCTTCGGGTTTTTGGGGGATGTTGCTCCGGGTCCGATAACTGGCAACCCACCCGACGTGCACGGTGTGAGGTCTCGCAGCAAGCTATCAAATACGGCACATTTCTGGGCTTTTAAAAAAAACGCTATGCGTCGCCAGCTGTTTAATCGGATTCTTGGTGTTACCTCCTTTGACAGTATCACAGTATCAGCTTAAAGCATTTGTTGCAGGCTGCTGAGTTTGCATATTTTGCTGTGAAGTACAGCCAGACTTTTGACCGCTTCGCCTTGGACATTTTTAATCTGTAGCTCTGCTCTAACAGAACGTACGTATCTGGCCCCGCCTACTATCCTCGGAAACGTAAAATAATTGGCTAGAAGTGTATCACAGCTCAGGAAAAAAAAGCACCGAAATAAAGCACCGAAATGTGCGCTGCTTTTCGGTCTGGTTACTACCGTTTATGTCAGAACCGGTGTCATCATGGCACCGGACACCGGTACCCATCCCTAGGTGGGAGTGCTCCGTTTTGCTTCGGATGCTCACGCTCCAGCCTCTGCATTGCCGTCCCGCACGTCAGAGGCTCAGCTGTATCCCCCGTCAGCTTCCTCACCTCAGAGGAAGCGACGCTCACGCCGCCGTCACTTTTCATTTGCTGAGCAACTCCCGGTGGTGAGTTATAATGACTGCCTTTCACACATCCCACCTGAAGCCATAACTAAAAAGAACAATAAGCTCACCTCTGATCCGTGGGGAACTTCCCTTATGGATGATGACACGGACTGGGAAAAGTTATTCTGCTTTGCTCCCTCTACACAGGGAGAGATGAAAGACACTACCCGCTCGCCTAAATCTGCACATGCGGTTAAAGGAAAAACTGTGAACCACTCCACCAGGTCTCAAACACTCAGTTCACGTTCTGTCAGTTCAGGTTTTGTTAAGTCTGGTTCAGTCATCCCCAAGTCAGCTCACTCTACAACTGTTAACCCAAGGATTTCAAAAACTATTAAAACAAGGACTGCTAATACTAAGACTGCAAAACATGAAGTGGACGGCGGGTTCATTTTTGATAGATCTATTCATGTTGACCCTGAGCCTGCCGTTTCTGGGACTGTTTTTTCTGAGCCTGCTCCTTTTCCTACTCGTGTTTCTCCTCCCGGGGCAGCTCGGGCCCAGTGTACCTCTGCACCCGTACCAGTTCTTCGGGTGGGGGAGGCTGAGGCCCAGTTGGTCCCCGCTCTGGTTTCCAGGCCGGCTGAGGCTCTGTCCCTTTCTGCACCCGTACCAGCTCCTCGGGTGGGAAGGGCTGTTGCCCAGCCGTTGCCGGTGCCTGTTCCGGTCCCCAGGGTGAGGTCAGCCAGGATACAGCCCGTCTCCGCACCCGTACCTATTCCTCGGGTGGGAGTGGCTAGTGTCCGGCATGTGCCTGCACCCGTCCCTGTTTCTGCTAAAGGCTCAGGAGAGTTCAGTCCACAACCATCACCACCATCACTACTGCATGCTTTTCAGTCTATAGCTCAGTCATTAGCTCTGTTAGCAGCCCAGTCCGTAGTACACTTTCCTGTGCTTCCGTTGGCTCAGCCTTTAGCCCACTGTGCAGCTCAGTCATGTGGTCAGGCTTCAGTTTTGTCTCCAGGTCAGGCGACAGTTTTGTCACCCATACCCCTCTCTTTAGCCCAATCCTCTGAACATCCAACCGCTCAACAGTCTGCTCAGCACTCCGCTGCTCCCACGCCGCCGCCTGTTTCGAATGGAGGGCCCGAGGAGCCCGTCCGGCCTCATGCCTCGTCAGCTGGAGGGCCCGAGGAGCCCGTCCGGCCTCATGCCACGTCAGCTGGGGGTTCAGGAGGACCGCACAAGCCTCCTGTCTCCGCTGGAGGGTCCGAGGGGCCCGTTCAGCCTCCTGTCTCCGCTGGAGGGTCCGAGGGGCCCGTTCAGCCTCACGCCGCGTCAGCTGGAGGGCCCGAGGAGCCTGTCCAGCCGCCACCTGCAGCCGCTTCGCCGTTGCCTGGTCCGGCCTCTGCCTCTGCTGCTGCTACGCCTGGTCCGGCTGCAGCCTCTGCTTCACCGTCGCCTGGTCTGGCTTCGACTCCGGCTTCAGCCTCATCTTCGTCTGGCCCAGCCGCAGAGTCTTCGTCCTCGTCTGGCCCAGCCTCGGAGTCTTCGTCCTCGTCTGGCCCAGCCTCGGAGTCTTCGTCCTCGTCTGGTCCAGCTTCGACTTTGGCTTCTGCTCCTCCTGGTCCAGCTTCAGCCTGTGCTTCGCCTGGTCCGGTCCCGTCGTCGCCCTTGCCTGGTCCGGCCTCTGCATCGCCTTCAACGTCGCCCGGTCCGGCGTCGGCCTCTGCTTCTGCTCCGCCTGGTCCTGCTTCGGCCTCTGCTTCGCCCAGTCCGGCCTCAGCCTCAGCTCCTGCTTCGCCGTCGCCTGGTCCAGCCTCAGCTTCTGCAGCGACGCCTGGTCCGGCCCCCGCATCGCCACCGTCTGGTCCTGCCTCGACTGGTCCTGTGCCCACTGGGCCATGGCCAGCACGCCTAACACTGGAGAGCCGCCGCTGCCTTCCGCGCGGCCGGCCCCCTGAACTGCTCCGCCTCCTTCGCCGCCGCCGCCGCTGCCTTCCGCGCGGCCGGCCCCCTGAACTGCTCCGTCGTCTCCTTCGCCACCGCTGCCTTCCGCGCGGCCGGCCCCCTGAACTGCTCCGTCGTCTCCTTCGCCGCCGCCGCTGCCTTCCGCGTGGCCGGCCTCCTGAACTGCTCCGTCGTCTCCTTCGCCGCCGCTGCTGCCCTCCGAGCGGCCGGCCTCCTGAACTGCTCCGTCGTCTCCTTCGTCGCCGCCGTTGCCTTGCACATAGTTTAACTAGATTTCATTTGTCAGTGTGGGACTGCTGAGTCACCTGAAGAACTCATTTCATTCATTCTCCACATGATGTTCATTTACAGAAATGTTTCACAGGAACTGATTTCTCCCAAAGGGTGAACTAGTGTGTTTCCATAGATTACCTCTGTATGAATGTACTTCTTAAATGAAGGCAAGTGTTTGTCCTTTTTTGTTCCTCAGGTACAGTACGTGATATTAAGAGCAGGCGGTCAACACTGGGGGTAGACAAGAAGCAGACGTACTTCCAAGAGGGAGCTGCAGTGAGGACACAGCCAGGTCACTGAGGTCAGAGGTCAGAATCTGAAACAGCTCAGATTTATATTTTAGGTGTTATAAAAAATCTAAATGTATTTATAAAGAAACCTTTAAATAATAGTCATAATTATGATTATTATAAGAAATATCAAACATTTAAGTGGATTTTCTGTTACACATATTGTGTTAGCCCTGCAATAAACTGGCAGCCTGTCTTTGTCCTGTATCAGCTGGGATAGGCTTCATCCTCCCGCAATCCTGAATTGGATACATTGTATTCCAATTATGTAATCTGATCATTTACAAACTCAAGGTATCTAATCAAAATGTAAGTAATAATTATAAAATGGGAAAGTAGAAATAAGTGTGACATAAATGTAAATGTGTGAGCTGACATAGAGGACAGCTACATGCAGTCTGAAAAACCTTTGTTGTCAAGTTTGCAGGTCTATCAGCACGAGACATTCTTACATAGAAGAGACAGTTAGAGTCTCTAACTCCCGTCCCGTCTGTTTGGATAAATATAGTAAATTGATGTATGTCCATTTATTGACACATTTTCTTAAGTGCTTATCCAGTTCAGGATCACAGTGGAGCTGCAGCTGGATATGTTCACTAAATAAACCTTACAAAAGTTAACAATAAACCTGCATTTATGTACGTTGTTGTCCACAGGATGAGAAAATCAAACTGGAAGACTGTGGAACATGTTAATAAATGTTTGTGTGTTTATGCCTGTGTCTTTCACAGGAGGCGCTGGAAGGTTTCCCTAATAGTTCCTGGTGAATCAAAGCAGAACCATAAAGGTTGCTGGACTGCATGATGCCCTTACCCCTGAGCAGCCATCCTGTTAAAGGAGGAACCAGTTAGAAACTGTTTTCAAAGTAGCTGAGCAGATTTCATCTCAAGTAAGCGATTAACTGTTTGTTCATCTGTTCTGCCACTTAAAGAGCATTTAAGGACGTCTTTCGAGTGTCCAGTTGAATTAATTCTACTGGCTCTCATGGTCATTTGTTATTATAGACATATTTTTCATGTTCATCCAGCTATTTAGTAAATTCTATCTATTTAGTAATATCTGTCAGCTATAAAATGTAATATAAATATAAAAATATCTAAATATTTCCTGTCCTTTATGTTTTAATGATGTAAGACCAGACGTCTGTTATCGTGTTACATTAGCATTCCTCACATATCAATGAGATGCTGTACAGTACAATCCTACTGACACAGCAGAGGGATAACGACGGCTATTCAACATCGTTACACAACACATTCGAGCTGCACGATGCAGACAAAGTGACTAAATCATCTTTTTTGTGGTTTATTGTCTTCAAACCAGCAGACAAAGACGATTGCAGAAGATGTCAGAGAAGAACTTCAGGCGGTGGACTGAAAAGGTATTTTTTTCTTGTTATCAAAAGACATTTGGAGTGACGGCTTCTACAACTGGTTGTGCTAAAGTAAAGCTTACAGTCTAAGAAAGCACAGTGTTGATATTCAGCACAAAGAGAAAAGCTCACTTGTTTGAATTTATTTACAATCATAGTTTTATAAATTCTGACTGTAAACAGCTTTTACAGCTTTGATATTGTTTGACACTCGATATCAGGTGATAGGGTTTAATTTAAAGGTTTCTGTGTCCCAATGAGCCATTTACACTGACCAGTGTCAGTTTAACTGTGACACATTTATTATTTAGATTCAACAAAGAAATAACTGAATGTAAAAAATGGCAGCCCTCAGGCCAGGTTTAATTGATAGAGATATATGCATGCATTATGAAAGTTATGTATCCCAGATAATTGTTATTCATCTGGTCATGGCAGACCTACCTCTTCCTCCCAAGTTAATTAACTGCAACCCAAAACAACTAGTGGGGCTATTTACATACTCTCAACCAGTGTGGGGTAAAAAGAGCCACCAAAAAGCTCTCAGCCACAGATGTGCTAGAAGAGTTAGAAACTCTACTTATGGAGAAACTTTCTAAGTCTAACAGGGGACAGGTACTCCTGCCCAAATAACATGATATAACCCCACATACAGCCCAGCCATAAAGTGAACCAAGTCATTTAGTTAAAGACAGCATGGGACCAAATGCATGTAACCAGCCTGCATCAACCTGGCATTTCTTCCTCCTGAATTAAATGAATGAATGGATGAAAGTTAAATGACTACAAACCTAAAGCCACTAGTTTCCACACTGGAGCTACCTGACACTGTGTGTTAACCGTATTTAACTTGTATCAACAGTTGTAAGAGGCTAAGCCACCTGAGACACTGCATTGAATGATTGTTCCTGTCTTAATGATTTCAGTTGACTGGTTTCAGCTCAGATGTTCTGCTTTTTCATTTCAGTAGATCAAAGCAGCTCATGCTCCTTCTGCTTCCAATTTAGAAGAAGAAGAAGAAGAAGGCGAATGTTAGATTTGTATTGTTGATTGTCATTTATGCTTAGAAATATTTACTTATACATGCTTAGAGTTTTGTAATTAGTTGTAGATTGGTAGAGGTTTTGATCCTTGATAGTCTGCAAACTTTGTGTGTATTAGACAGCACTTTGGGAGCATGAGAGGTCATACCGTGTCTTATTGTTTTATGGTAGGATTAACGTAGTTGCGTCTGTTCTAGTCTAAGTGCTCTTTGTTTAGATGAACTGCAGGACTTCCTCACCGTATTATCTAGGATGAACCATCTAGGGTGAGGGGGAGACTACCCTCTTCCTGACCAAGGATGTTTGACCCTTTGATCAGCAGGGAATTTGGTTCCGGTAGATGGTGGCTCTCAAGCACAGCAATGTAAATCCCACACACACACACACACACACACACACACACACACACAGGCAAGGTACTCTTTGTGTGTATTTAGACGTCATATGTTAATGAACTTATGCATATTCATGTAACCTCAATAAAAGAACAGTGGTACGGGAGAACGGACGAGAGCAACTGGGGTCAAGCGAAGGAACGGCGCCTGTCCGGTTCTCTCCCGTGCACGAGTAACATGAAGAACTTTGCCTACTTGTGTCTTGCTTTGCAGTGTAATTATATTGCCTTCAACATTCCAGTGGATGGGTTCAAGCTACAAACCTATCAGCGAAGGCTTCAGCGAAGTGGCGTTCATGGTATCAGTGAACAGTCACGGTCACACGGTTCCCAACACTGCGGACAGTGGCCCACGTCAGAGACGTTTAATATTGATTACATATGTCTGAATTGCTAACCCTAACCCTATTCCTAGCTCAACAGACCACAATGCCCTGGACTGTCAGTATTATTACATGCTGTGAACATAAGTACCTTTGATCACAGTTTATGTTGTAAAAGAGAAGGAATATTGGAAAGAAAGATCAACATTGTGATATTATTTCTTCCAAACTGACCAGAAACATGCTTGTCAGACTCTCACAGCAAAGGATCAGACTCACTGTGCATGACAGCTCGGGCCAATGATGTCTGTTAGATTGTCAGTTGTTTAGTGCTTCTGTACAGTGAGGGTCACCGTCTCTATTTCAGAATAATTAATATGCGGAAAACACTAAAAGTTGATTATCTTCCAGTATTCTAGCATAATTAAAAAATTTTGACTTTGTAAGTACATATTATTAGTCCTAATGCCAGCATGATTCTTCATAACTCCTGCTTTGAAATACTGAACTTTAAAATTTACCTGATGAAAGATCATTCACAGTGGCACTCTGTCAGGATCATTCTGACTGTAAGATCACTGTATTAATCTGAATCCTTCTGAAATGTGCTGTGAATGAATGCTGATGCAACTCACTGTGGGAAAGCTGTTAATAAAAGGAATCTCACATGCAACACATTCACAGAGGAAGAGGACACAAAGGGAGGACACGCAGAGGCTGTGTTGAAGTCAGAAATCCACATCTTTATTAAAAAACAGGCGGCGGTAACAAACAGGAAGACAAGCAGTCCATCAAACAGTCTACAGGGTCAAACATACAGAGAATTCAAACAGCAGTAAAAAAAACTGGAACTGAAAAACTTAAAGCAATGTGTGACACAATAAAAGGAGGCAGCGCAGTATATTCACTGAATTATTGTCACGGTCCTGGGTCGGGTCGACCCAGTATTTTGAGTTTCTTATGTTTTGGTTTATTTTGCATTATGGAATAGTTATTCTCTGGTGATACTGTTTTGATTACAATTATATTCTGATTCTTTAGTTATCTGATGATTATGTTGATGATGATTATTTCTAGTTTAGGTTTTGTTATCTTGCCCTTATGTTTGGTTTAGGTTTCCTGTGCTTAGTCTTCTCTGCCCGTATGTCCCTCTGTTTGTCCATGACGTCATTATGCCTGTTTACGAGTCTGTCTCTGTCTGGCGTGTGCTTCCTGTTTTATTTTGTAGGTCTGTGCCCTTTGTCAGTGCGTTCAGCTTTGTGCTCTCCCTGTCTCGTCAGTGTAATCTACGTCAGCCGTGTCTCCCAGCTGTTTCCTCTTTGCTCCGTTCACCTCTTGTATTTAGTGTCTGTGTCTTCCCCTACTCGGTGTCGCATCGTTAACGTCTGTTTACCCTCACTTCCTCCGTTTGCCAGCCAGCCTTCCTGCCTACTCATTCCGTTCTTCCAGTTTAGTTAGTGTTTTTCTGTTCTGCTTCTTACCAGCAATAAAGCTGTGTGTTTTGAATTACTTCCGCCTCAGTGAGTCCTGCATTTTGGGTCCTCTCTCCCTGCCTGCCCACACTCAGACATGACAGAACGATGCGACCACAACCAGGACCCAGCGGACTCGTCCCGGGAGTATGACCTCTCCCGCATCCAAGGTTTGATGAAGCGGATTTCCCACACCAAAGACACTAAGACTATAGTGGTTGGGATTAACGCCATCAAAGCCGTCCTGGAGGGAAATCCTCACCTGCGCCAGCTGAGAGGATTTATGGGCTATATGGACCAGCTGCACGAAGCCCAGGAGGTGCTACAAGCTCGGGAACTCGCGGCTTTTGCCCGCTCCCAGTTTGCTAACCCGAAGCCACCGCAGCAGCAGCGACGGTCACGGGGGAGAGGCGTCTCCACTCCTCTGCCGCGGGATTCCTCCGCGTGCTGTTCCGAGCCAAATTCACCGGCCTCCTTCTTGGCAGCGATGTGGTCAGAGGATGAGGAGCAAGTTGTCATCCCTCCGCCATCACAAGTTTCCTCCGCCACTTCCGTTCCCTCGTCTGGGAGGAAACGCCGCTCACGCCGCCGGCACCCCTTACCTCAACTGGATTCGGGAACTTCTGAG
This sequence comes from Maylandia zebra, assembly GCF_041146795.1. Taxonomy (NCBI): domain Eukaryota; kingdom Metazoa; phylum Chordata; class Actinopteri; order Cichliformes; family Cichlidae; genus Maylandia; species Maylandia zebra. The sequence goes on from NC_135169.1 coordinate 53,331,617, forward strand.
CAGCCGGCTGGGGTGAGTGACAAGAACACTTTTTCTGTCTCGTCTGCGGGGGGCTGTTCCCTCTCAGGGGATTTAAAGGACTTTGTTCATTGTCCTTTGGAGCTTAGAACCATACACGGCAAACCGAAGGTTAACCCAGAGACTAAAAATTCCAGAGAAGCGCTTGTTGCTGCTAAACTAGCGTCTCCTGACCCTATTGGGCTAGTGCAGCCTGCTCTTCCCCCCACTGGCAGCTCAGCCGAGCCGTCTTTGTCTCCTATTTCTACTAAGAGCCCAGACGAGCTCAGCCTGCCTGCTAAAGACTGTTTTTTACCTGCCCACTCAGAGCAGGGGAACCCAAGGAAAACTGTTTTCTCTGAGCCCATCCAGCGGGTTAAACTGTGCTCTGGAGGCTCAGGAGAACATAGGCCACCACCTTCTTTACATTTGCTACAAACACCTCTTCAGCCAGAAGCTCAGTTAGCTGCCCGGCAGTCCCCGGTTCAGTCTCCTCCTGTTCTCCAGTCAGTTCAGTCGAGTTCAGTGCACTCTCTTGTATTGCCAGCACCTCAGCCACTAGCACTGCCTGCACCTCAGCCACCATCTCCACCCACTCGTTTTCAGGAGGAGGATAGCCCCACGCAGACTTTTGTTGCTCCACAAGACCTGGCTACCTTTGTGACTTTTGCTCTCTCCAGGGCCTCCCCAGAGGTTAGATGTCAGCATTCAGTTAACTCTGGCCCCCTGGATGTAAAGAAGCCAGCGCTACCTGTTTTTTCCCTGCCAGAGGCCCGTGTGCCTGCTGGTCCTGTTGCGTCCCTGCCAGAGGCCCGTGTGCCTGCTGGTCCTGTTGCGTCCCTGCCAGAGGCCCGTGTGCCTGCTGGTCCTGTTGCGTCCCTGCCAGAGGTCTCCGCGCCTGCTGGTCCTGTTGCGTTCCTGCCAGAGGTCTCCGCACCTGCTGGTCCTGTTGCGTTCCTGCCAGAAGTCTCCGCACCTGCTGGTTCTGTTCTGTGTGTGCCAGGGGCTCCAGTGCCCACTGGTTCTGAGACTGTTTTTGCTGGGGGGCCCGAGGAGCCCGTCCAGCCATCTGCCTCGTCAGCTGGGGGGCCCGAGGAGCCCATCCAGCCACCAGCTGCTCCACCAGCAGCCTCATCCACGCTTGCAGCAGCAGTTTCATCCATGCCGCCACCTGCTGCAGCTCCTCCGTCTGCATCCTCCACGCCATTGCCTGGTCCGGATTCAGCATCCTCAGCGTCGCCTGGTCCAGCGCATGCTTCGGCTTCATTCGCTTCACCTGGTCCAGCCTCCGTGTCTTCATCCTCGCCTGGTCCAGCCTCCGTGTCTTCATCCTCGCCTGGTCCAGCCTCCGCATCACCTGCAGTGGCCTCCTCTTCAGCTTCCTCATCAGCTGCTTTGCCTGGTCCAGCTTCAGCATCCTCATCAGCTGCTTTGCCTGGTCCGGCCTCCGCTTCTGCTTCAGCATCGCCCGGTCCGGCATCCTCATCTGCATCGCCCGGTCCGGCATCCTCATCTGCATCGCCCGGTCCGGCATCCTCATCTGCATCCCCCTCGCCCGGTCCGGCGTCTGCTTCAGCATCCTCCTCGCCCGGTCCGGCGTCTGCTTCGGCTTCATCCGCTTCTCCTGGTCCAGCCACGGCTTCATCCTCCTCGCCTGGTCCAGCGTCTGCTTCGGCTTCATCCGCTTCGCCTGGTCCGGCTCCCGCGTCTTCATCCTCGCCTGGTCCGGCTCCAGCCTCCTCACCAGCTGCTGCCTCGCCTGGTCCGGCTCCAGCCTCCTCACCAGCTGCTGCCTCGCCTGGTCCGGCTCCAGCCTCCTCACCAGCTGCTGCCTCGCCTGGCCCGGCTTCAGCCTCCTCACCTGCTTCAGCGTCACCTGGTCCAACTTCAACTTCAGCATCAGCTTCGTCTGGTCCGGCCTCCGCTTCCGCCTCGTCTGGTCCGGCCTCCGCTTCGCCTGGGGCTGCAGGGGCCACGAAGCCTTCAGGTCCCCTACTACCGCCTCCACATCGTCGGTCATCTGCCAGGCCGCTTGTTGGGCATCTCCGCCACCGTGGGCGCCCTCCTGAACACCCTCCTGGACGCCGCCACTACCTTCCGCGTGGCCGGCCCCCGGATCTGCTCTGTCGCCGCCACTGCCTTCCGCGTGGCCGGCCCCCGGAACTGTTTGCCCGTCGCCGCAGTTGCCGTCCACACGGTCGGCCCCCAGACCTGAACTGTTTTGGCCTCCTGCGCTGTTGGCCTCCGGGTCGGCCCCCTGAACTTGACCTTCTGGGTCTTTCTGGGCTCTGTGGATGGGTTCAAGCTACAAACCTATCAGCGAAGGCTTCAGCGAAGTGGCGTTCATGGTATCAGTGAACAGTCACGGTCACACGGTTCCCAACACTGCGGACAGTGGCCCACGTCAGAGACGTTTAATATTGATTACATATGTCTGAATTGCTAACCCTAACCCTATTCCTAGCTCAACAGACCACAATGCCCTGGACTGTCAGTATTATTACATGCTGTGAACATAAGTACCTTTGATCACAGTTTATGTTGTAAAAGAGAAGGAATATTGGAAAGAAAGATCAACATTGTGATATTATTTCTTCCAAACTGACCAGAAACATGCTTGTCAGACTCTCACAGCAAAGGATCAGACTCACTGTGCATGACAGCTCGGGCCAATGATGTCTGTTAGATTGTCAGTTGTTTAGTGCTTCTGTACAGTGAGGGTCACCGTCTCTATTTCAGAATAATTAATATGCGGAAAACACTAAAAGTTGATTATCTTCCAGTATTCTAGCATAATTAAAAAATTTTGACTTTGTAAGTACATATTATTAGTCCTAATGCCAGCATGATTCGTCATAACTCCTGCTTTGAAATACTGAACTTTAAAATTTACCTGATGAAAGATCATTCACAGTGGCACTCTGTCAGGATCATTCTGACTGTAAGATCACTGTATTAATCTGAATCCTTCTGAAATGTGCTGTGAATGAATGCTGATGCAACTCACTGTGGGAAAGCTGTTAATAAAAGGAATCTCACATGCAACACATTCACAGAGGAAGAGGACACAAAGGGAGGACACGCAGAGGCTGTGTTGAAGTCAGAAATCCAAATCTTTATTAAAAAACAGGCGGCGGTAACAAACAGGAAGACAAGCAGTCCATCAAACAGTCTACAGGGTCAAACATACAGAGAATTCAAACAGCAGTAAAAAAAACTGGAACTGAAAAACTTAAAGCAATGTGTGACACAATAAAAGGAGGCAGCGCAGTATATTCACTGAATTATTGTCACGGTCCTGGGTCGGGTCGACCCAGTATTTTGAGTTTCTTATGTTTTGGTTTATTTTGCATTATGGAATAGTTATTCTCTGGTGATACTGTTTTGATTACAATTATATTCTGATTCTTTAGTTATCTGATGATTATGTTGATGATGATTATTTCTAGTTTAGGTTTTGTTATCTTGCCCTTATGTTTGGTTTAGGTTTCCTGTGCTTAGTCTTCTCTGCCCGTATGTCCCTCTGTTTGTCCATGACGTCATTATGCCTGTTTACGAGTCTGTCTCTGTCTGGCGTGTGCTTCCTGTTTTATTTTGTAGGTCTGTGCCCTTTGTCAGTGCGTTCAGCTTTGTGCTCTCCCTGTCTCGTCAGTGTAATCTACGTCAGCCGTGTCTCCCAGCTGTTTCCTCTTTGCTCCGTTCACCTCTTGTATTTAGTGTCTGTGTCTTCCCCTACTCGGTGTCGCATCGTTAACGTCTGTTTACCCTCACTTCCTCCGTTTGCCAGCCAGCCTTCCTGCCTACTCATTCCGTTCTTCCAGTTTAGTTAGTGTTTTTCTGTTCTGCTTCTTACCAGCAATAAAGCTGTGTGTTTTGAATTACTTCCGCCTCAGTGAGTCCTGCATTTTGGGTCCTCTCTCCCTGCCTGCCCACACTCAGACATGACAGAACGATGCGACCACAACCAGGACCCAGCGGACTCGTCCCGGGAGTATGACCTCTCCCGCATCCAAGGTTTGATGAAGCGGATTTCCCACACCAAAGACACTAAGACTATAGTGGTTGGGATTAACGCCATCAAAGCCGTCCTGGAGGGAAATCCTCACCTGCGCCAGCTGAGAGGATTTATGGGCTATATGGACCAGCTGCACGAAGCCCAGGAGGTGCTACAAGCTCGGGAACTCGCGGCTTTTGCCCGCTCCCAGTTTGCTAACCCGAAGCCACCGCAGCAGCAGCGACGGTCACGGGGGAGAGGCGTCTCCACTCCTCTGCCGCGGGATTCCTCCGCGTGCTGTTCCGAGCCAAATTCACCGGCCTCCTTCTTGGCAGCGATGTGGTCAGAGGATGAGGAGCAAGTTGTCATCCCTCCGCCATCACAAGTTTCCTCCGCCACTTCCGTTCCCTCGTCTGGGAGGAAACGCCGCTCACGCCGCCGGCACCCCTTACCTCAACTGGATTCGGGAACTTCTGAGCAGCCGGCTGGGGTGAGTGACAAGAACACTTTTTCTGTCTCGTCTGCGGGGGGCTGTTCCCTCTCAGGGGATTTAAAGGACTTTGTTCATTGTCCTTTGGAGCTTAGAACCATACACGGCAAACCGAAGGTTAACCCAGAGACTAAAAATTCCAGAGAAGCGCTTGTTGCTGCTAAACTAGCGTCTCCTGACCCTATTGGGCTAGTGCAGCCTGCTCTTCCCCCCACTGGCAGCTCAGCCGAGCCGTCTTTGTCTCCTATTTCTACTAAGAGCCCAGACGAGCTCAGCCTGCCTGCTAAAGACTGTTTTTTACCTGCCCACTCAGAGCAGGGGAACCCAAGGAAAACTGTTTTCTCTGAGCCCATCCAGCGGGTTAAACTGTGCTCTGGAGGCTCAGGAGAACATAGGCCACCACCTTCTTTACATTTGCTACAAACACCTCTTCAGCCAGAAGCTCAGTTAGCTGCCCGGCAGTCCCCGGTTCAGTCTCCTCCTGTTCTCCAGTCAGTTCAGTCGAGTTCAGTGCACTCTCTTGTATTGCCAGCACCTCAGCCACTAGCACTGCCTGCACCTCAGCCACCATCTCCACCCACTCGTTTTCAGGAGGAGGATAGCCCCACGCAGACTTTTGTTGCTCCACAAGACCTGGCTACCTTTGTGACTTTTGCTCTCTCCAGGGCCTCCCCAGAGGTTAGATGTCAGCATTCAGTTAACTCTGGCCCCCTGGATGTAAAGAAGCCAGCGCTACCTGTTTTTTCCCTGCCAGAGGCCCGTGTGCCTGCTGGTCCTGTTGCGTCCCTGCCAGAGGCCCGTGTGCCTGCTGGTCCTGTTGCGTCCCTGCCAGAGGCCCGTGTGCCTGCTGGTCCTGTTGCGTCCCTGCCAGAGGTCTCCGCGCCTGCTGGTCCTGTTGCGTTCCTGCCAGAGGTCTCCGCACCTGCTGGTCCTGTTGCGTTCCTGCCAGAAGTCTCCGCACCTGCTGGTTCTGTTCTGTGTGTGCCAGGGGCTCCAGTGCCCACTGGTTCTGAGACTGTTTTTGCTGGGGGGCCCGAGGAGCCCGTCCAGCCATCTGCCTCGTCAGCTGGGGGGCCCGAGGAGCCCATCCAGCCACCAGCTGCTCCACCAGCAGCCTCATCCACGCTTGCAGCAGCAGTTTCATCCACTTTGTAAGTACATATTATTAGTCCTAATGCCAGCATGATTCGTCATAACTCCTGCTTTGAAATACTGAACTTTAAAATTTACCTGATGAAAGATCATTCACAGTGGCACTCTGTCAGGATCATTCTGACTGTAAGATCACTGTATTAATCTGAATCCTTCTGAAATGTGCTGTGAATGAATGCTGATGCAACTCACTGTGGGAAAGCTGTTAATAAAAGGAATCTCACATGCAACACATTCACAGAGGAAGAGGACACAAAGGGAGGACACGCAGAGGCTGTGTTGAAGTCAGAAATCCAAATCTTTATTAAAAAACAGGCGGCGGTAACAAACAGGAAGACAAGCAGTCCATCAAACAGTCTACAGGGTCAAACATACAGAGAATTCAAACAGCAGTAAAAAAAACTGGAACTGAAAAACTTAAAGCAATGTGTGACACAATAAAAGGAGGCAGCGCAGTATATTCACTGAATTATTGTCACGGTCCTGGGTCGGGTCGACCCAGTATTTTGAGTTTCTTATGTTTTGGTTTATTTTGCATTATGGAATAGTTATTCTCTGGTGATACTGTTTTGATTACAATTATATTCTGATTCTTTAGTTATCTGATGATTATGTTGATGATGATTATTTCTAGTTTAGGTTTTGTTATCTTGCCCTTATGTTTGGTTTAGGTTTCCTGTGCTTAGTCTTCTCTGCCCGTATGTCCCTCTGTTTGTCCATGACGTCATTATGCCTGTTTACGAGTCTGTCTCTGTCTGGCGTGTGCTTCCTGTTTTATTTTGTAGGTCTGTGCCCTTTGTCAGTGCGTTCAGCTTTGTGCTCTCCCTGTCTCGTCAGTGTAATCTACGTCAGCCGTGTCTCCCAGCTGTTTCCTCTTTGCTCCGTTCACCTCTTGTATTTAGTGTCTGTGTCTTCCCCTACTCGGTGTCGCATCGTTAACGTCTGTTTACCCTCACTTCCTCCGTTTGCCAGCCAGCCTTCCTGCCTACTCATTCCGTTCTTCCAGTTTAGTTAGTGTTTTTCTGTTCTGCTTCTTACCAGCAATAAAGCTGTGTGTTTTGAATTACTTCCGCCTCAGTGAGTCCTGCATTTTGGGTCCTCTCTCCCTGCCTGCCCACACTCAGACATGACAATTATCATCAATTACAACAGAGAAAAATGACGATTTCTAAGGATTATTTTCTTAAATGCAGTTAGAGTGTGGCTGGTAAACATGGAAACATACAGAATGTAAACTGTGTGAGTTTGTGAACTTTGTTAGTAACAAATGAGGTTAAAAAAAACAAAACAGTCAAAACACAGAAAGAGGCTCTCAGTATTCATTAATAATTAGAAAAAAACATTCTGGTCGTGGATTTTTACAGGCTTAGTTCCGCTCGCTGTCATCATTATAATCATCATGATCAATGGCGAGGTCCGTAGGTGGGTGGGGCTGTCTCTGGTGATGTCACCATGAAGGAACAGCATCTGGCACGTGTTGCTGAAACATCCCAGTACACTGGTGTAGTTTCCTCTCCAGCTGTTTGACATGTGACACTTGAACATTAAGGGGAAGAAGATGAAACAGTGTTAGGTCAGGTGACCACATGGTTTCTAAAGTAACTGACAGGAAGTAACCAGGCCATTAGAAATGGATGGCATGTGTTTAGAGTTACTGGAGTTGGGTAACTCTACTTACCAAAAGCAGAAGCACACAGATGAAGGATCAGATGCTGAATGTTGCAGGAACATGCTCATGTGCGGTGGTCATTCAGTGCTGCTCCGGCAGGTTATACAGTCCAAGACTGATATGCTGCCCATCTGAGAGTTTGAAAACACACATGCAAAGATTTATTTTGTGTTACAGTCAAAGTTGGATGTTCATTTTTGTCCTTTAAAAATGTTTGTGTATTTGAAAGCACTAACATTTAAGGATGACTTGGATCGTCTCCTTTAAAGGGGAGACAAGTGTATCCACTGATCTACGTCACTTTACCTGGATGATGACTCCTCTCCCCTCACTCAGAAACACTCCTAATATAACCAAGCAAATAAATAATATTGAAGATTTACTTACATCATTACAAAAACATCAAAAACATCTCCCTTTGATTCTATTTCTCCATTCCTGCTGAACATCAGGCAGCAAATATCTCAATAAATCACAGTAAAATGTAAAGCACATGTTTTCTCTGCTTTGTCTAACCTCTGCAGAGCCTCTGTCAAGAAAAACATATCTGTAAGCATAAAACAAATATACATTCGTAACACGTCACTGGACAAACCTCGGTCAGTTGATTTCCTCTGTGCAGTGCAGACGAGCATCAGTCAGCGAGTCACAGTGGTGAGATGGACTGGTGTCCTTTGTGACTCTGCTGGTTCTTCTGAGGAAACACCACCGTCTCTCCACACCGTCACCATCTGTGAGCACAAACTGCTGCTGTGCCAGCATGTAGGAAATCACATATCACACACACAGGGGTGAAGAAACATCAGAGCTCAACTTTGGATACTTTAGATCTAAACAGATCAAACTAGCTCTTAGTTTCAAGAATCAGTGAACAGACAAACAATGATACCAAACTGATTCTGTATGAATACAATATGGTATTTTCAATACAGCTGTCAAATTAATTTATTAAAACTAATACAGATATATGTATATATATTTTTTTGATAAATTAGTTTGCTAAATTATAAGAATATATATATTTTTTTTTTTCATTTAACAATTGCAACTGAAAGAAATTAAATATTGAACAAAAATATATTGTCACATTCTGAGCATGCTCAGCACGCTGACAGACTTGAAGTTGCTACAGATTTTAAGAAGTGATAATTATAGGGAAGAAACTTCTCTTTTTCATCCATTTAATCAAACATTTGATGCCTCAGCTGTCTCAGTCCTGTAGCGTTCTGCAACTACAACTAACCTGAAGCTTGGATTTGGCTGCAGGTGCCCCTGTACATCCCTCTCAGCAGCACACATGTGGGTAACATTTAATCACACTTCTTCCTGAGCTTTGCTTCATCACGAGACCAAAGATGGCATCCCGTGTCACGGTCATATCATCATCCAGAAGAAACATTTGAAGAAACATCATGGAGAAGAAACATTTATGCGCCTCCTGGTTTTGTTTTCTGATCCTGCAAAAAGACTGAGGACAACAAAGCCCAGAGAACACGAGATACACAACATCCAACATTCAGATTCAACAGCCTCCATAAATGAAGAGCACCAGGTTGGTTCAGTTATAGTAGATATAAGCATACTTCACATTACTGGGTATGAATAATAATGAGGAGGCAAACTTTGAAGATGCAGAGCATGATGTCCCATCATCAGACTGTAAACAAACATCCACCAGGCTTCTTTGTTGCCAAAATTGATGATTCTCCCATCAGGGATCAGTAGAGTGTATTAACCTGTGGTATAAGCAGCAGTCACTGAAATATTACTCTTTCAGATAAGAAATCTAGGACATAAAAGCCAGGGTGGGAGGGATCTCTGCAAACTGACTTACCTCTGCAAGTGTGAAGCTCAACAAAAATTTGACTCTCCAGTCACAGACAAACAAAAAACTCCAGCTGGGAGATAGGAAACGCTGTCTGGGTCTTGCTGGATGCTGCTGGTCAGAGTCCCACATTAGCAGAGTGCTTCTTGGTCCCACTGACCCATGTGGACAGCGACTGTGGAGAACTGTTCTGGAAAACAGAAAAGAGAATTAAAATAACAAAAAGCCAAACAGGATTTCCACAAAGACTCTCTTGGAATCAGCAATCAAAAAAATCACTGGTTCATATTTCAATTAAATATGAACAGGTTCCTTAAATGTACGCAGTTCAGATCTGATTTAATTTAATTTCCTTCACACAGCACATTCGTCCAGGCTGACAGGTAAACATAGAATTAATCTCAGGTAACATGACTCATAGTAGAGATTCAGTAAGAAAGATTGCAGGCTCTAATATTATTACCACACAATCCAAGGACACACCAACAGCTCAGATTTCTAGAACTATTTAAACAAATGTCTTCTGTGGGTGGGGGGGTGTCGTGGAATTTTTTAAATAAAGTCTGCAACACAGAAAGAGCTGTGATCAAGCTATTTATTACTGTGCCAACACACATCAAACATCACAGTTCAGTCATGTCAGCTCTGCCACAGAAGTGGTGCTCCTCCTCCTTTATGCATTCCAAGGAAGAGGGAGGAAGTTACAAACTGATCCTACCACACTTCACGTGTCTCGCTATGAAACCTAACGTATCAATGGTTATGCTGTTTTGTGCCCTTGGCCTTATCAGCACCTGTAAAGGGAGTTGTTTTCTCAAACTGCTGACGCTGAAGTAAGTTCGTCTAGTTTTAGAAACTTTCACTGAACAGTAACAGTGTCACAACTAAGCATATGCATAAGCACTTAAATACAGAATAACAGAAAATTTCTATTACAGAGGCTAGAGCCTGTCCCAGTAGTCATAGGTAGAGCACACCTGGACAGGTCACCAGTCTGTCAGAGGACTAACACAGAGACAGACATCAGAGTAACAAATCTATTTAAAATTAATGTAAGTTTGCTGCAGCTGTATGTATGAACATGTGTTTCTGTGCTCACAGTCCACCTCTCAGGAACCTGCAGTTCACTTTTAGTCTACTTTAAACAGACCTCACAAAAGGCTGATGTGGCTGGATCAGTAGTCTGATTTAAGTACGATACCTTTGGCCAGGGATTAATCTGGTGCATCGCTTCACTGCAGTCTTACGTATTTTCCCCACACCTGAATTAAAAAAATACTGATATATACAAATAACAGCTTCAGCTGATGCAGTCTGACTCAATCCTAGATGTTCAGCACACACAGAGAGACACAGAGATACCGTTTAAAGTTTAGTGTTAACCTGAGTCACTGATCATTTACAGTATTACAGAGTCTGGCAGTCTTTGCATGATGTCCACGTCACTGTAAGTTTCTAGCTGACTCTCAGGTGTGACAGGTGTGCCAGCAGGAAAGAGTAATAATAACCTGCATCCTGAGGTTTGTCATGCAGGATTAAAGGAGCCAGGCTTTGTTCACACAGCTAGGATTGTATTTTACACTGACCCTGGGTCAGTATAAGTATCATACAGTTTAAACGAAGCACTGAAACTTGCACATATTTGTTACAGATGCATTGAAGCTAATCGAGATATTTGCTGTCAGTCTGTGGCTGCGATTAATCACTTTACTGGAAACTTTATTAACTAGTAACTTCATCAGTCATGACAGAAGCTAATATTTCTGTGCTAACATCGTTTAAACAGTAACAGCTTTCCTCCAATATAAGCTAACATTTACACCGTATCTTTAAGCTAGCACCATAAAGACGGTTAGTGATCCTCCATCTGGATGGATGAGAACCACCTTCTGAACAATCTAGCAGGAGATGGCCCATATCTATGGGACTGATTTGTGCTAATAACGCCCATTGTATGGACTGATAACAGTCGAAGCGGGTGAATAAAGTCATCCAGTAGCTAGCTGTGCCATTACCCAGCATACACCACTCCCTCCATAAATGTAATAAACGATACAAAAGTATCATTCTACCTGTTTTTCAGGTAGTTGTTTACATTACATTATAATTTATTGTGTTCTGTATACGTCACTACAATGTGATTTGGAAAATGTCTAAATATACCGACAACAGGCACTTCCGCAGCAATCTCTTCAATCGGAGGACCCTTCACGTCAATTCCCAACGCGAGGGGGGTACCCTGCGCGTCCATAAGTGAAGCAGAGGGAGCCTGACCATGCGTCACACGTTTGACGAGTTGGGAGTGAGAACGTGTTGGATTATGCTTCATTTTCATGTACTGGGGTATCAATGACCCCATATTGCCACAGCAGCTTCTCTGCATGGCCCTCAAGTGCTATATTTTCTTTCCCGATCTCCTGACAAACCTATTACAATCGCTCCGGGGCACTCGACGACCCCGAATGATCGTTCTGTGCGGGGGTTTTTTTCATTTTTCGTTCATCTGTCTCAAATGAGGGTGGAGGGGGAACTCTGGGACCCCCGGGGTACAGAGCTGCCCCGAAGGGCACGAGGGTTAATTGTGGCCTGTCAGCAAGCAAACCAAAACACCCTCTATGACCATATCCCACAAAGGCGAAGACTCAGGCCCAAGCCCAGTCATAAGCACACATCCGCAGACACATACTGGCTCAGACACACAAAGAGTGATTGCACAAAGACACACATCCACCCACATCAACTCCACCCTCTAAAGTTTGGAGAAACAAATACCCTCCAGAGTCAGCAGGGTGGCCCCAGACCCCGCATCTGGACACAAGAAGCAGCCAGCACCCAACCACGAACAGAGGCAGACATACGGGGTAGCTGTAGCTCAGGTGGTAGAGCAGGTCATCTACTAGTGAGTGGTTGGTGGTTCCATTCCTGTCTGCCAAATATCCTTGAGCAAGCAACTCCAAGTTGCTCTCTGATGCAACCATTGGAGTATGAATGTTAGACAGAAAGTATTTACATAGATGGAGCACAGAAAAAAGTGTGAATGGGGTATCAATAAGACAAGTTGTGTGAAGTGCTTTGAGCACTCAGAGTAGAAAAAAGAACCAGTCCATTTACCATTTCCACACAGATACCTCACAACAGCAGCCACAGACCCCCAACTCACAGGAACCACCTACAAGGCACATGGGGAGACGAGACTACAGCTGACTGCCCAACACTCAGTAATGTTATAGATCAGTGAGGACCAGAGACAAACACATTCATCCAGCTGTTTTTTAAGGAGGCACACCTTCTCTCCAGACTCACAGAGGCACTAATCATGGCAGCACAAGAACAAGCTCTGAGTACAAGATCCATAGAGGCTGGGGTCTATCACACCAGGCAAGACCCCAGGTGCAGGCTGTGTAAAGATGCCCCAGAGACAATCCAGCACATAACAGCAGGGTGCAAGATGCTAGCAGGCAAGGCATACATGGAACGCCACAACCAAGTGGCCGGCATAGTGTACAGGAACATCTGTGCCGAGTATAACCTGGAAGTCCCGAGGTCAAAATGGGAGATGCCCCCAAGGGTGGTGGAGAATGACCGAGCTAAGATCCTGTGGGACTTCCAGATACAGACGGACAAAATGGTGGTGGCTAACCAACCGGACATAGTGGTGGTAGACAAACAGAAGAAGACGGCCGTAGTGATCGATGTAGCGGTTCCGAATGACAGCAATATCAGGAAGAAGGAACACGAGAAGCTGGAGAAATACCAAGGGCTCAGAGAAGAGCTCGAGAGGATGTGGAGGGTGAAGGTAACGGTGGTCCCCGTGGTAATCGGAGCACTAGGTGCGGTGACTCCCAAGCTAGGCGAGTGGCTCCAGCAGATCCCGGGAATAACATCGGAGATCTCTGTCCAGAAGAGCGCAGTCCTGGGAACAGCTAAGATACTGCGCAGGACCCTCAAGCTCCCAGGCCTCTGGTAGAGGACCCGAGCTTGAAGGATAAACCGCCCGCAGGGGCGTGCTGGGTGTTTTTTTTTATATATATAGCATAATGATAATACTAGTTACTGTGAACTTTACAAACCACCCAGCAGTATGTAAAGTCAAATTATAAAATAATATAAATAAATAATAATTGCACATGTGATCTGAGTACTTGTTTATCACGGCGCAATTTATTATTATTTGTGTCAAGCCAAATAAATGACAGGGAGAGAGAGAGACAGGGAGAGAGAGAGAGACGTTAGAACACGTCGTACAACCAAAAGGGGGGGGCAACTGTAGGGACGCGCATGCGCACATGGATCACGCGAGCCTTGAACTTTCTAAGGGAAAAAACTTTCTCTCGGACGTTGCCAGTGGATAAAAGTCTTCAGTACCTGCTGGTCTTTAAATGATTTTGGATTCCTGGACTGTTGGAAAAGGTAAAACATTTTCATAAAACCTTTTTATTGTTTTGTTTTTGTTACTCGTCATTGTAGCTTGCTGTTAATGTTGTGCTAACAGTAATGGTTAGATACGTTAGCCTTTGACGTTAACGCAGTTTAGTATCTGGTATATAGAACTGTTTTCCTAACAAAACCACTGTTACAATTAAGTGAAGGTGCTCCCAATTAATTTGGCCTCTAAAATATGTGGCTCTATTGCGTGCTGCGTACATAAACTAATGTCAGCTAGACAGATATTAAAATTAATAATATTGTTAAAGTCACCAAAATGGCGCCTGAAGCCTGTTGTGTGAGCTCTGTGTCTGGTCTAGAAACTCAGAAATTCAGTAGCCTGTACTTTGAATTGTGGAGTAGCTGTATAAAATACAGCAATGCATAAGTGTTTTGAATAAATAGAAATGTGACACATGAGAAGTTGTGTCTTTGACTGTTACTGTATAACTTATTTTCAGAGTAGTTGACAAATTATGCTCCAGTCATTTGATGTTACCAAGATAATGTCCGTTTTTAGTATAGTTAAATTTTTTTATGTACATTTCATTTATCCAACATCATATATTAGGCAAAAAAGAGGTCATTATACTAACAAGACCAGATAATCCAAAGCATAAAATAATCAATATTTATCTGAAGAAGGCTTAAAAGTTAGAATAAACGGTGGTATAGTGGTTAGCGCTGCTGCCTCACAGCTAGAAAGACTCTGTTCAATTCCCGGGGTCAACCGGGTGCCTTTTTGTGTGGAGTTTGCATGTTCTCCCTGTTTCTGTGTGGGTTTCCACCCACAATCCAAACATACATATCTGAATGACGACCCTGCCATGGACTGGCAACCTGTCCAGGGTCTACCCCACCTAAAAAAAACAGCTGGGATAGGCTCCAGCACCCCTCCGATCCTTATGATGATAAAGCGGCTTAGAAAATGAATGAACAAAAAATAAATAAATAAGTTTTTGATGTCACAGAATAAAACAATGTAATGGCCTTTTGTTTTGTTTTAATAGATCATGGCTCAGCAGTGGACTGTTGGAGAAGTATCTCTTTGGCTTGGGGAAAATGAATTGGCAGATTATCAACAGGTCTTTGTAGGTGAGCATTTCTATGGATGTGCCATATCAGTGTCCACGATGCTCCACAAGAAAACCAACATATGAAAAACTGCTGAAACATCAACAGATATACCATGAAAGTGAATGTGGATTCTTCATTGTCTGCGGACTAGAAGACTGTCCCAGAAAGTTTTTGTCTGTGAAATCCTTGAAAAATCACATAAGGAAGAAACATAAATATCAGAAACAAGGATTAGAGTCGGCCCTAGACTGTGACCCTGTCATCCAGGAAACTGTTGAATTTCCCCAATCATCTGAACGAACTCTGAGTGAACTTATAGAGAACTTTACAGAGACTGTGAGAAAACAACTGGCATTGTTTTCCTTGAATCTTCAAGAGAAAAGTATTGTAAATAGAAAAGTTCAAACATTTGTTCTTAGTGAAGTAGAGTCACTTTTCAAGTATTTTATTGAAAACTATAGGGAGATATTTACTAAATGTTTGCAGACTCTTAATTTTGATATATCAAGTTTTCATTATATTGATGACAATAGTTTGGTAGAACATTGCTTCAGTGCAGTCAGCAACACATATCAACTAGACAGATACTGTGTTGAGAAATTAAACTTGATTGAACCTGTTGAATGTATCCTGGGGATAGATCCTTTTACTGGGAAACAGGACACTTTTCAGTATATTCCACTTCTAAAAGTCTTAGAATTAATATGTAATGATCCTAACATTTTAAGACAAATTTTTAGGCCAGAATCCCGTGCTCCTGAAACCTTAACAGATTTTAGTGATGGGAAAATTTACAAAGAAAGTGATTTTTTTTTTTTAACACAGACAACCCACATTTGAGAATTCAGTTGTACAGTGATGAATTTGAAGTTGCTAATCCATTAGGATCAAAGAAACGTCTACATAAAGTGTCTGCATTTTATTTTACTTTGGGAAATATTCCACCAAAAGACAGATCTGTTTTAAGACATATTCATCTGTTGATACTTGTCAAACATAGATGGGTGAAAACATATGGATTTGAGAAAATATTAGAACCATTAATTTGTGACCTACAGGTTTTGCAAGAACGTGGATTACCATTAAAATTTGAAGACAGACAGTACTGCATCAAAGGTGGTCTGGCCACAATATCTGCAGACAATCTAACCTCTCACACACTTGCAGGTTTTAGCTGCTCATTCAGTAATGGTAGAATATGCAGGTTTTGTATGTGTCATTACAAGGACCTGTCTAGGATCATTAGTGAGGGAGATTGTGTTCTTAGGACAAAGACTGTTCATGCATACCATCTGCAATGTGTTGAAGATGACCCCCACTGTAGGTCAGTGTATGGTGTAACTGGCCCATGTGCCTTCAACAAGCTGTCATATTTTGATACCACAAATGCATTCCCACCTGATGTAATGCATGATTTTCTTGAGGGGGTCGTTCCTCTTGTTTTGAAGTCTGTTTTAAAAGCCTTGCATGAGGACAAAACCGTTACTATCCAAGAGGTGAATGACAGCATAAGGACTTTTAGTTTTGGACAGAATGACTGCACCTCCAAACCTGCTCTAATACCTGAGAAGGTAGCACTGGATGGAAATATCTCTGGAACTGCTGTTGAGAAATGGACATTATTTAGGACTCTGCCTTTCCTCATAGGCTCCAGGATTGAAAAGGGTAACAAGTTTTGGCAGCTTTATCTTTTGGTTCGAGAAATAGGAGAGATTATTCTTGCTCCAACCATCAGCACTGACTGGATTAGTAATCTACATGAACTGATCACTTACTTTTTGACAGATTTCAACAATCTGTTTCCTGGTGTGTTTACACCCAAGCTGCATTTTCTGCTACATTATCCTCGGCTCATCCTTGATTATGGGTCACTCCGCTCTCATTGGTGCATGAGGTTTGAAGCCAGACATCAATATTTCAAGACGGTAGCAAGAATCACCAATAACTATATTAATATTTGTCAGACTTTGGCAAAGAGGAATCAGCTTCGTCAATGCTGGGAGTGGCAGCCTGAACGGATCATCAGGAGCGATCATACACAAGCAGCAGTTAATAACTTATCACTTCAAGAACTTCCAGTGAACTTGCAGATTTGTTTGCAAAACTTGGAGACAGCTGTTACTGTGGATGAGAAACTCTGGACAAGTAAATGCATCATTTTAAACTCTGTAAAATATGCAGTTGGAGATTTCTTCATTTTGGAACTTGTGCATGCAGAGCAAATTCCACTGTTTGTGAAAATAGTCCTGATTGTGTATATCAGGGCCAACTGGTTTCTTGTTGGAAAACTTTTCACAACACTGGAGTTTATAAGACACCTTCAATCATACCACATCAGAGAGACTGATGATCTGTTGATATTCAAGCCTGGGGATGAGGTAGACTTTCATGCTTTGGACGCATACAGATGTGATGGTCAAGACTTCATTACACTGATCCACCGACCTTTTAAGGCAGTCCATACCAAAGTTAGGTAAGATACATCCTAAACCATGACTTTTTAGTTAGGAGTTGTCAACCACTGTTAAAATGATTTTAACCAATTTTTGGCTATTCCACAGGTCTGTCATCATCTATAGTCACTAATGAACTCATAGCTGTCTTTTTAGTAATGTTTTATAATATTTTTATTCTCTATCTTCGACATGCTCATTTCTGTTTTGATCGTGTCTTATTGTTTTTCTGTGCCACAGACAATGAAATCGATGGATCGACACTTCTGCAGGTGACTGAAAGAATGAGTGAGCGTCTTTTTCCAAAAGTGAAAGACCAAGTGAAATTTTTGTCTGCTGTAGAGAAGCTGAAAGAGTGAGTCTTAAGTTGACTGGTTGATTCACTGAATTGTACATTCATACTATCCAGTGTTTCCCCTCCCCTAGGTTTACGGTGTTGGAGGGTGGGGGACAAGGGGTTGACGCAAGCCCTGTTCTGTTTCTCCAGCGTTGATGTGCATCACACACCCATTTACTTTCAAATTGAAATGGCACAGCCACTCTTACTCTCTGTTATGGTTGTGTTTCTGTAGTTCAGCAGCTGTTATTGTACGTTTTAAATATGCGGATATTCCTGATGCAGGACACAAGGACACGCATATTCATGTCTTGTAACAAACTCTAAACATACTTCTTACTTCTTCTTGCAGTGGAAGGCAACACAAAGAAAAGCATACTGTGTCAGCACTCCAACCTATGTTTAACTGCAAAGTGCAGTTTCCTCCAGCTGTGCTCACTGCGTTGACCAATAAAGATGCAGCACTAAAGCCACCCACCAAGAACAGACTCAAAAACATGCTTATTCAAGCACTGTTTGACCACTTGAGTAATGAGACAATGTAAGTCTATATATAATTAAGATTTGATTCATTTAAAATACAGTATGTACATCAGAATTTAAGTTCATCATTCAAAATTTGCAGGTATCCCTCTCATGTGCAGTATGTAGAGCTTCTGAGGACTGTCCTTCTGAGTTTTCCTTTTTTGAAGGAGAGTTATGGCTCTGGATATGTAAGTATTCCTGAAAAGCAAACATTGATACAATTGTCCAACAAATTGTCTTTGAATTGCCCAATTATTGGCTAACGAGTGTAACATGCTAACATTTTCATTGTTACATATTCAGAGGTTATCTGTTCCCTTGTGGCCACTACAATACAAGTATTAGTATTGTGATTTTTGAGGCAGATCTCGTGCAGTATGGTCAAACAATAAATAAAATATCAATTGCTCTTTTAAATTAATGTGTCATTTCTCTGTGAATTCTCAAGTGAATGGTGTGAAATTCAGCATTATATTAGCTCTGTTTGCCTTTGTATCAGGATAGTGTAGTTTTTGTATTTAAAAAATTAAATTTGAAAATAGGGCAGGGATAGCTCAGTAGGTAGTGTGGTTATCCCATGATCGGAAGGTCGGGGGTTTGAATCAACTGAACGGCTACCCTGAGGTACCGTTGAGCAAGGTACCGTCCCTACACACTGCTCCCCGGGCGCCTGATTAGTGGCTGCCCACTGCTTCACTGAGTGAATGGGTTAAATGCAAAGAGAGAAATTTCCCTGTGGGGATCAATAAAGTATACATTATTATTAAAAGGTAGAGGTATTAACATATAGACTGAAAGATCACGATGAGTATGCTTGTAGGACATAATGCCATTAATACTTTATCTACCTTTTATAGTGTATTTAGCCAATCTAAAGTGCTCCAAACCTTTATATCATGTGTTCGATCAACTCCTAAGAGTTAAAGAAGAGATCTGTAAATAGGAACTAATTAGGTTATGACATGATTACAGCAAACCTACCAGCTTTATGTCACTCAAAGTTGTCTAGGTAAATGTCTTGTATAAAGGGAGGACCTAGTTGCACCTATTTATGAATAATTAGTTACATTTTTATCGTTTGTAGGATGCTCTGCATGAGTCTCTCAGGAACAAGTTTAAAAAGGAAAGAAGACCACTAGTAGACGTAGAGGAAATTGAAAAAATGAGACACAAATACTCAGTTCCAAATTCAGGAAGAAAAAGATCATCAGATATCCAGCCCTGTATCCTTTTGAAAAAAACCAAGGCAAGTTAAATATGCTCAATGTTTGTTTGCCATTTTAAATTGTACATAAAAGTTAAAAGTATTGTTTGTTTGTTTTTCCTCTCAATATTTGCTACACTTTTTAATAACCAGGATATCAATCCTCTTGACGATGGGGAGGATGAAAGGAGCACCGACCAACATGTATCAGTGATTAAGCAAGAGTGCCAAAAAACTAGGCCAAATGTGGATGTCATTCGAACGCACCTCAGGAAAATACAGAAGTACAGAACACACTACATTCTTCAGCATACTACTGAAGAGGTTCTACGAGAATTCCCATGTCTCACTATCCCTGTTGTGGTGAGTGTTTTATCAAAAACTGCAGCAAAAAACAACAATAACAATAGTGCACAGCAAAAACACGAATATGTACTGATGTGCTGCACATTTATACAGACTTCTAATAATCACGTACCTACAGGACAGGCAAAGTGACTGAATCAGCAGATTTCATGAGTAATAAAAGTACACTAATAGAACACTAACAGAAATTGCCACATTGACTATGTCTTTCTCTTTGGTTTTATTTTCATGCTACAGGATAATTTTGGACTAATCTGATGCCAATGATAGTTTTTTGGGAAGAATAGTCTAAACATCCCTTTTGCACAGCAATGTGTACTTGAGAATTAAAGTAAACAAATGCAAAATTATAATTTCTTCTCTAATGATAATTTATGTGTGAAATAATGATTGTTCTGGTTTGCTATATAATGGTATATATTATGGTATAAAGCTAATATGTATATGTTTATCCTTTATTTTAGCTTCTTGAAGAGGCTTCCATGTTACTTAAAACTGATGTGGACAAAAAAGTAATCCGAGGATTCAGTATGTTGGCAGCGAAGCTTGTGTCAATAGCCCCAAACAGCAACCTTAAAAGCCTCTGCTTAAAATCTGTTGATGAGAGCCAGACAGACACTGAAAGAAAAGGTGAGGGCACTTGGCAATAATGAGCAAAAACATTTTTGACTCCTATCTCAGATACCACTTTTTAAGGTTTCACATACAGCACATTAGTAAACACAGTGTCCCTTACAACAGCGGTCCCCAACCCCCTGGCCTCGGACCGGTACCGGTCTGTGAGTCGTTTGGTACCGGGCCACGAGAGTTGAGGCTCAGGTGTGAAATGTATAGTTTTTCAGGGTTTTTATCGGTTTTCAGCGTTATTTTGTTATCGTTTTTATCGTTTACTCGGTTTTCCTGGGTCTTTTCACATGTGTTATGAATAAATTTTCTTTTTTTCGGTATCGGTACTAGTTTTATTTTGTTGTATTTATCTGCGACACCTTAAAGGCCGGTCCATGGAAAATATTGTCAGGCATAAACCGGTCCGTGGCGCAAAAAAGATTGGGGACCGCTGCCTTACTTTATCCACAGACTGACATTTCTCCTGTCTCGTCTCTGCAATGATGTACTTTAAGATTTAACTGATATACCCTCGATGCTATATGTATCTCTATGAAGATTTTCAGTCATTCACACAATGTTTATCCCAAAAAATGTTGAATGGCAGCTAGACTTGCTCTGCAAGTTCTTTAGGACTCAAATTATTTAAAGCTAGCAACTTACAGAACTGAACAACATTTTGGGGGTTTTGTATAAATGCTTAACATTTACACTGAATTACACTGAAAAGTTAATTAGGTATACATTTACTGCACTAATGCTTATGTTCTGCAAGACATTCAACTCCTGATGAAGGCACTCATATGGCCTTTACTGCTTTGTATTAACAAAATTGGCCAGAAAATATTTACATATTTCTCTTTATTTTTCAGGTCAGATGGTTAACACAGCTGTTCTTCTTCTGCCATCTATTTTCAAAGAAAATGCTTCTCATCTCTTCGTCATAAATAAGGTAAATTTATATATTTTTTGGTATGGTGAGGGGGGGGGGGTCTTGAACAAATCCAGTATTTTGCAGGAGTTTTATACTTTCATTGGGACAGCTGTTGTTTATACTTATTTAAACTATACTCCTCATTTCAAGAATTTAATTTCTGTTTCAGGATCCACACAGCCCGATACCTACAATCGTACTCAGCAGCAGTGACGGCAAGCCCTTGAGTGATTCAACTGAGGTCAATGTCCAGATGGATGGACAAAAAATGATTCTGGACAGTGGGGAAATGGACATTTCATTGGCGATGGGTATTGTCTTCTCCCTGTACCATGTCTACAATGTTGCCTATCCAAGTGAACTAAAAAAGACATTTTGCTTTTTGGAGGCATTTGTTCTCAACTTGGGAACTCTGACTACACCTGTACCAGTAGCTGTGCAAAGAGTGGCAAACGCATTAAATATCTCCTAGATTGCCAGCATAGTGCAGGTGAGAGACTGAAATTGTCCCAATGTGGACTAACAAAGGACCATGACTCCCACATTAAACTTAACTTACATAACTTAAGGCTGCAGTTCATCGATAATTTAAATAAAAAGATTGTTCTTGAAATAGTTTTACTGAAAATGCAAACATGCTGATGAAAATGTGTTGTTTAATTGTCTATTATGAAAGTATTGCTATTTCTAATTTAAAAATTGTTGTTTTATCTATAGTATAATATTTATATGTATTTATAGTAAAGATATTTAATTATTACTGTTTAAATGACTTATGCTATTATTAGTAGTGGTGTTGTGCTTAGCATTAAAATGCCTTTTTGTCTTTTTCTGTAATACAAAGTGCCAATAAACCATTAATATATGTCTATGTGCTTGTATTTATTTTACCCTACTCTAGTTAATTCAATTTAAGATGCATTTTATTTTGAAAGATTTAAAATGGTTCTTTAAAGAACCACTCAGAAAAGGGTTCTTTAAGATGGGTCTTTAAAGAACCATCTGAAAGACCTTTTTAAAAATAGTTCTTCAAAGAACCATTTTCAAAAAAGGTTCTTTGAAAAACCTTTAAAGGTGCCCCAAAGAACCATTTCTTGATGGTTCTTTGGGGCACCTTTAAAGGTTCTTCAATGAACCACTGAAAGAAATGGTTCTTCAAAGAACCATTGTTTGAAAGGTTCTTTGTGGCACCAAAAAAGGTTCTTCTATGGCATCAGTCTAAAGAACCACTTTTGGTTCCAGTTGGCACCTTTATTTTTCTGAGTGCATTGTTGGTACCAGAAGAAAAAACTCGGTAATCCTTTCTGAGAGGAAAGAAAAAGCATAAAAGAGATTAAAGGAGAAACCGTCTCTCACCAAGTCTGGTGCACATCTGTTTCTACACAACACCCACAAAGATCACACTTCCCAACAATCGTGTGCTCTCTTTCTCTCACACACATACACAGTGCAAGCACTGCCTTGTTTGCTCATCACTTCTTCTACATGTCAGGTAGTTAAACTACAGCACGACTTAAAGACATAAAGGTCTGGATGACCTCTGATATTCTGTTTCTAAATTCAGACAAAACTGAAGTTATTATAAAATCTTAGAAACGTGATGCCGAACGAGACTCTGACTTTAGATTGCACAGTTTGAATATTAGCCTTGCTTTCAGTTCTGTTTTGCATTCTGATTTTTTGTTTAGTTTTTTAGTTTTCTTTGTTAAAGTTCAGGTTTTTCCTGTCCTATGTGTCCCATACCTAGTCTGTGTTTCTGTAAGGTCTCCCATGTTTAGTCACTTTTGTCTTTGATAAAAAGACAAGTTTTAACAAGTTTATGTGTTTAAGTCTCAGTGCTAGTTTAAAGTTTTGTTTCTCACGTCAGCCTGACGTAGTTCACCTGTGTCTTGTTTTCCCCAGCTGTGTTTCCCTAATTAGCTTGTGTGTATTTAAGTCCTCAGTTTCCCTTTCATCTTTGTCACAGGCTGTGTATCCATCCGTGTCTCCCTGTCAGTTAATATTCTCGTGTTTGGTTATTTGTTAATTCTGTTTGTTTCTTGCAATAAAGCTGCATTTAAAACTTTAACTTTTGCTTACCGCATCCTGCATTTGGCTCCTGTCTCTGCCTGCTCCACAGCACCCCCGGACCAAATTGTCACTATTTTGTGCATTAAAAGGAGGAGGAACCACATGGTTATTAGTTCCACCGTCCACGTGTCTCACATGGTAACATGACCATTGAACGTTTACCCAAAATGCCCTTTTTGAAATTTTCTCTAGTCATTTATCAGAAAACTGATCAAATATTTATGGAACCAAATTTTTTCATTCATGCTGTTGTTTGAGGTGTTTATTGAGATCATGATGTAACTGATGGTGTGCTCGTCACAGCCCTGATCACATCAGAGTTCAGCCTCACAGAGCTGTCAGCATTACTGTAGATGATGTTTTAAAAACAGCACTTTGTTCTAAACACCAGGGCCCTATTTCAGGAAGCCGGTTTAGTGGAAAAACTGAGTAAGTATACCCTGAGTTAACGAAAACTCTGGGTTTTCGGTTTCACAAAGCGAGTTCAGCTGAAGCCTGAGTGAGTCACTATGACGACACACGCCGTGAAGCTAACCTGCCCCCTAGCAGGTTTACTACAACTAACCCTGACTGTCTCTGCCCCTTTGTCGGAAACCTGACAGTAGGAAGTGTCGGACATGGCGTGCCCCGTCCTTGAAGAGCCAGTAGATCGTGAAGCCCAAATTCTCCGCAGAGCTCTCCGCCGGGAGAGAGTGATCAGAGCGCGTTTGGACATTTTATCATTTCCTGATGATTTTCTGTGCGAACGTTACCGTTTCTCAGCACAATCTATAATTTATTTGGATAACATCCTCAGGCCATATATTACGCATGTGACACATCGCGGACATGCTCTCAGTTCATTACATATTATTTGTATTGCACTTCGGTTTTTTGCAAACGGGAGCTTTCTGTATAATATTGGTGACACTGAGCACGTTTCCAAGGCTACCGTCTGTCGGGCAGTCAGGAATGTTACAGTTGCACTGAAACGTCTCCTGCACTCGTTTGTGGTGTTCCCCGGTCATAGACCCACAAGATTTATCAAAGAGGGATGCCACAAAGTTGCAGGTAGCAGGATGACCAAAACTTAATTTATGATGTGGTGATACTTGAACTACTACTTAAATTTTACATTTATTTTCAGGGTTCCCAGGCGTGATTGGCTGTATAGATGGCACTCACATTCCAATCATTGCTCCTTCAGTAAATGAAGGAGACTATGTGAACAGGAAGTCTTTCCACAGCATTAATGTACAGGTACATAGTTCCCTGTAGCATTTCAAACTAACAAATTATTTCATTATAGTAATGGATGCTAATTTGTGTTCTCTGCACTGTGAAGATCATATGTGATGCTGCCAACATTATCACAAATGTGGAAGCCAAGTGGCCAGGCTCTGTCCATGACTCACAAATATTCCGTGAATGTACACTGAGCACAAAATTTGGACATGGTGAGTTGAGAATACTTTAAAATATATAAAGACCAATTGATTCAGGGACATTTGAACTGAAGTGTATCCTTCTGTCTTAGGAGAGTTCACTGGCTACTTGCTTGGTGATAGGGGGTATCCATGTTTACCCTATTTGCTTACCCCTTACCCTGACCCTGAACCGGGCCCACAGCAGCGAAATAATCTGGCTAATTGCAGGACAAGAGCCAGAATTGAAATGACTATCGGAATGCTTAAGGCCCGGTTCCAGTGCCTGCAAGGACTCAGGGTCACCCCAGAAAGGGCATGTGACATTATTGTGGAATGTGTGATTCTTCACAACATTGCCACAATTAGAGGAGAACACTGTCCTTCTGAACCAAACATCAGCAGTGATCCAAACCATGAACATCCTGACCCTCCCACGGACATACAAGATGGAAGAGCAGTCAGAGACACCATATGTCACAATCATTTCTTTTGACCCATCACCTCAACATGTTGAAAGAAGAATAAACAGATGTTTTGTTCAACTGGCTTTATTGGTCGCCTGTATTTCCTGTACACAAAGTATTAAAAGATGTAAACCTCATAAAGTGTCTCTGTTGCTTCCTCCTCTGTAACAGCTGTCAATGTTTCTTCATTATTTTCCTGTAGTAAAGAAATAAACAACATTGCTGTTCTACTGTAAACTCATATAATCTGTGGAGTATTACTCACAACTGCATGTTGGTCTGGCTCAACAGGAGGCTGCACCAGATGCAGTACACCATCACCATCAACTGATAGAATATGAGGTTTACACAGGTCACTTATAACTTACAAGGGACCAAATGGCAATTAACAAACATATAGCACTCAGCTTACACTTCATTGTCATTATGCTCTCAAAGACAACCAAGACTGAGGGAAGGCAAAATCAGTAGGAAAATAACTTCACTACAAACAAATTCATTATGGTGAAGAGTTTATCAAATGAATGAGCAGCACTGCAAAGGTGACTGTGAAGAAAGGATGTATGCACATCATGTATTATTTTGAATTTAGCCCCTATGTAGGCACTTGTGTCTTGCGGGGTTATTGACTCAGAGGATGTCCCCACAGAGATGCCTTCAGCCACAGGGCGCCCACTGTTTTGGCTGAGGGCCAACTGCTCAGCCTCTGTGAGTGGTGGTGGAGGACCCCCACCTGTTTTTCGGGCCTCCGCTTTTTTTCTGTTGGCTATAACGGGGTCACATTTGAGCATACAGAGTAAGTGCTTACAGAAAGAAAATTAATGTAGCCTCTAACTGCAATTGATTTACATGGGACAAACAGACCAAGCACTATGGCTCATAATACAATTACACCTTACCTGTTTGGACTATATTTTTATATTTCATTTTTACTTGCTGCCAGGCACGTTTGGGGCCTGTTGGGTTGCACCTGCGCTCACATCACATCACAACATAAAATGTATAAAATAACAAATAAAATAACATATGATAAAATAACGTGTTAAATGGGTGGAAATCCCTAGATCAATGTTTATATTAACACTCACGCATTGACTCTGTCGGCTATGTTTTGCCATGCATGCTCCCTTTCTTTTGCAGCTGAGGCTGTGTTACCTTTTTTTCTGCAAAATTTGCATGTTATCGGCATATGCTGCCATCAGAATTTCGGCCTCAAGCGCTGTAAAATACATTGACCGCGCCTTCTTTCCCTCCGTCTCCATGGTGACTCGCTTACTCTGTGCGCCGCTTATCAGGGCTTTATGCATCCTCGTCCGCGCGCTTCACTTGGGGTTAAAGCAACTCCGCGTTGACTGAACTACTTGTTATCAGCCTTTCTGAAACCGAATATTCCGAGTTGGACAGTTCGGGGTTACTCAACCCTGAGTATCGTTTTTCACTCTTAGTTTTCTAAACCGGCTTCCTGAAATAGGGCCCTGGTGTCACTTTACCTGTGATAGCAACTCCCAGCACGTGTAGGTGTAGGTTTGATCTCTGCTCTATGTATGAAACACATATAAAGAAATCAACAGCATTCGTTCAATTAAGCTTTTATTTTGAAACTAAAGAATTGAAAGAAATGAATCCGAGTAAGTTTACAGTCAGTTATCTGTGTCTGGATTTGGATTCAGATGCAGATGACAAATAAGGAAACATTTCGGCTTCTAGAAATTTCTCCACAGCACTGACACACATTTTTATATCAAACTAAATCAGCTGTTTACATTTTTATCATGATAGTCAGATTAAGTTTAACATCTGTTAAGTGTTTAAGAAAAATACCTGCATGATTTTGAAAGAAGAGAAAAAAGAGGAACTGTTGGATTTTGCTAAACTTAACAGGAAAGACTCCAGTTAAAAGCAAACATGTGGGCCACCAGTCACCAAAATAACAGACTGACCAACACAGGACAGTGGAGCCAATAAAAACAATGCAGTTTACCAACTTATAGAAAATAGTCATTACCTAATGGAGGAGCAGCACTTTATGAAGAGCCGACTCAAAGAAAGGACAAAGAGAGGAGAATCACTGAGCATTTAACTGGATTTATTTGAATCAAAGATAACAAGAAGAAGTAAATTATCTGAGTCAGTAGAATCAGAGAAGTAGAAACAAATAAACACGAAACTAGAACCCAGCCAGAAAGAGAGAGAGAGAGAGCAAGAAACTGATTCCAGCAGGTGATTTACTTTCTGATTTACTTCTAGCAGCACAGCAGACAGTCCAAACAGGAAGTGTTGGAGCTGTCACACCTCTCACATGGTGAAAAGCAGATGACCACTGAAGGTGGTATGATGGTTTTCACTATCATGTATCCTTGAATTAGGATAGAGACGCACAGACACCTGATCTCCAGCCTGTAGAAGCAGTGAGGCTGCATTAGAGGCGCTCACATAACCAGATGTTGGATATTCATATGCAAAAAAAATCTTCTCTCCATTCCTGTACAGCAGAGCACCTGCAGCAATGTTTCCATATCCATACACTTTCCAGTCAAAGTGGTAGACTCCTCTAACTGGTGCAGTGAAAATACCTGTGGGACATTTGTTTTTGTCATGTTAAAAGGAAAATCAGCTGTTAGAACATCTGGAGCATCAGCCTGACATCAACATAGCTGAGAAGTGACATTCAGTGTTATTACCTGTGTATTGGTTGTAGGCATTTCCAATGTTTGTGACAACACGTTTGAAGATCAGAGTAAACAGAGTGTTAAAGGGTCCAGTATCACCATAAGCTCCATTCATCAGAGAGGCTGAGAAAGCCACCTGTGTGGCTGAGAGAAAGAAATGTCATTATTTGAAACTTTCTGTTTTAGAGTTAGACTCTTCCCAAAAAACGTGACAATGACAAAAACTTTAATCTCCAATGAAAGAAATGTTTGATAGCTGAAAGGATTTCATTTTCACAGATGAAATCAAACTCTGTGATTGGAAACTGAAATTTGATTTAATCTATTTTTTAAGGATCCCAAATTCGTCCTTAAGATCAGACAGGAAGTAATTTTGTAGCTTCTGCCAAGACAACAAACTGTGTTATTCAGTGTTTTAGTTGCATCTTGGTGTGTGCTTCAGACAAACATGAACTCAGTTTAATGTCAATCAGTAAATTAGATCCAGTAATGAACTTAATGTGTGTTCTGAAGCTTAAAGAGTGTTTTCACTTTAATGACCTGCACAGAGTGGAGATACACCTGTAAACAACACCTCTGTTAATCACAGACAATCATACTAATCCTCTACTCGCTCTTCTGCCCTCAGATATCATGTGGAAGAAATAAAAAACATTGTTGGTACTAAAGTTGCCACTGTGAATGAACTAAAGATATTCAAACACAGTAACGCCACCTTGTGGACAGATTTATATCACTGTTGATCGACCAGAGTTTCTTGGATTCTGTCTGCAGGTGGCGTTACAGCACAAATACAGCTTCGAACGTTCACAGCAATGAGAGTTTGAGCAGTGTTATGTCTTCAAACTGTCTTGTCTTTAACTGTAACACATTCCAGTCAGCTCGTGATGTTGAGCTGAACAGACTAGCTTTTAGTTTCAGTGTCTAACATTAAGACATTTAAACACAAGTACTAAACTCGTAAATGTAATCTTTGATGTCAAACATCAATTATATAAATGTGATCATGTCAGATATGTAGAATTAAAACATTTCTATTTTCAGCTTCACACACAGTACCTCGTAGTTGCCCTTTCAGCTGGTCGATCTCAGTCTGCAGCTTTGCTTCTTGTTCTGAGAAAAATACAAAATAAAGGAAATCTCACTGACAGCACACAGTGATTCACATGTTTTTATCTGTAAGTAAGAAAGTGATTGTGACTCTCATTCTGTTCATGCTACACTGAGCGGTGGTCTCCTCCACGTCCACTCATCCTCCACCTCACACACTGCACAGCCACAGAACCACACCTCTTACAGGTGCTGTGTGCCCATAGACTGTATGCAAAAGATGGAAGTATCCACACCACTCATATGATCATTATTTGAGGTGATAAACTGTATGGACTTACACTCATATAGCACCTTTCTACTCAGCCCTCAAAGGATGGATGATGGCTGTAACCATGCTGCTTTAGCTCTGTTCATTAATCAGGTGACCCATATGCCAAATGGCTACAGAGGCTTGGGTTTGATTCATGATTATGTAGCATAGTTTATGAATACATAATAACCCAACAGTTGATTAGAGGTTGTTGTCTTCTGTCTGCATGTGGCGCTACAGCACAAATACAGAATAAAATGATCACAGAAATTAGGCTAAATTTGCTAAAACAGCCTGTGAGTGTAATGGTGAAACAGCACTAATAGGTTTAGTTAGTTCTATGTGTGCTGCATTGTTTACTGAACACTGTTGCAGTCAATCCATTACCTCCACAAAGGAGGTTAAAATTTTGGATGTGTTAATGTGCATGTCTTTCTTTCAACAGAGTCAGATGATCATCATAGTTAAATCCCGACCATCTGTAAACCAGGAACTGGAACCAGGAACTGTACTTACCTAAAGTTTTTTTGAAAAAGTCTTTTCTTCCAGCAAACAAAAGACATCAGGAACTGACACTGGATATGTTCCCCAATAGTACTACTACTACTACTAATAATAATAATAATAATAATAATAATGATGATGATGATGATGATGATGATGATGATGATGATGATAATAATGATGATAATAATAAACTCTTTTCTGTCATTGTGAATATTTATGAAGTGACTCTCTGTATCTACATCTCTGTAACACAACAGTATATTCTATGAAGCTTTTACTTTTTTCCCTAACTGACATGATACTGTACCTTGTTTCTCTTGTCTTAAGTTCCCAATTTCCACTTTCTGTTCAGTCAGTGAGGCGGTCAGCTCTCTGAGCACAGCATGGATATCCTGTAGAGAGGGTTGTTGGTTTGAAATCTGCTGGTTATGATTTTCAATATCTGCGTCTATCGGATTGGTGGAAACAGAGCAGGCCAGAAGCAACAGCGAGAAAAACACCATGATCTCCATTCTGTCAGTGAAAACTCAACAGTCTCTGTGTCATCTGCAACCCTGACTGACTTTTATATTACACAGTGCAAAGGGGAGGTCGCTGTATCATTAGATTCACTAACCCTACGATAACTGAGGGCATAAGTAATTCTAGTGAATTAATGACTAATGTAATCTTCATGATGTCAAGATAGACTACAAGGAAAACAACAAGTAACTATCAGTGATTGTTAACTGACAGTAAATCGGGTCAACACATGTTCATTGTAAATAAGAGCAAATATGATCTCCACGGTGTCCAGGTGTGAGAGGACAGAGTGCATTGCGATGGAGACTGCATCCTCTGTGCTCCTGTTCTGGCGGTATGCGAATTGGTGGGGGTCCAGGGTGGGGGGGGGGGGGGGGGAACAGGATTTGAAGTGTGCTAGGACCAGTCGCTCTAAGCACTTAGTGATGATGGGGGTGAGTGCTACTAGGCGGTAATCATTGAGGCAAGATGGGTTGGAGTTTTTGGGTATCAGGACGATGGAGGTGGATTTGAAGCAGGCCGGTACCACAGCGTGGGCCAAGGACAGATTGAATATGTCTGTCAGCACTCCTGCAAGCTCCCCAGAACACGCTCTGAGAACACGCCCGGGGATGCCATCAGGGCCTGCAGCCTTGTGGACACTGATCCTGCTCAGCACCGCTCCTACATCGGTGGGGGAGAGAGTCATAGGTTGGTGGTCTGGCGTCACGTCTGCTTTGGTTGTGGTTGTTGGGTTCCCTCGCTCAAAACGAGCATAAAAGTTGTTGAGCTCGTTGAGGAAGGAGACATCAGAGGATGCGGGGGAGGGTTTGGTGGTCCTGTAGTCTGTGATGGTCTGGAGTCCTTGCCACATGCGTCGGGGGTTGGAGTTGGAGAAGTGTTCTTCTACCTTCTTTTTGTAATGCTGTTTGGCTTTTTTGATGCCCTTCTTTAGATTAGCCCTGGCTGTACTGTAGGCGTGTGCATCTCCTGACCTAAAGGCGGTGTTGCGGGCCTTCAGGAGGAGACGAACATCCCGGTTCATCCAAGGCTTCTGGTTGGGGTACATGGTGATCCGTTTCTGGGTGGTGACACTGTCTGTGGTTTTGGAGATGTAATCCAGTACAGATGAGGCGTACTGGTCCAGGTCTGTGTGGGTGAACATATTCCAGTCTGTGTTTTTAAATCTGTCCTGGAGCACTGCGTCTGTCCCCTCTGGCCACACTTTAATTGTCCTCACAGCAGGTTTCACACGTTGGATGAGTGGTGAATACCGAGGTGTGAGGAACAGGGAGAGATGGTCCGATTGTCCAATGTGGGGGAGGGGTGTGGCTTTGTAGGCTCCAGCCAGGTTGGAATACACATGGTCTAAAGTCTTGTCTCCTCTGGTGTGGCAGGAGACATGTTGGTGGAATCTGGGGAGGACTGTCTTTAAGTTGGTGTGGTTGAAGTCGCCAGCAACAATAAAAGCAGCCTCGGGGTGTTTATTCTGGTGTTTGTTAATGGCTGCAGAAAGTTCTTTCATGGCCAACCTAGCATTAGCGTCGGGGGGGGATATACACGGCAGTGAGTATGATAGAGGTGAGTTCTCTGGGGAGATAATAAGGTCTGCATTTGACCATTAAAAACTCCGCATTAGGTGAGCAGTGACTCTCAGTAGTAGTGGAGTTCATGCACCAAGCATTGTTAATATAAATGCACAAACCTCCACCTCTGGTCTTGCCGGAGTCATCTGCTAGCCTGTCGGCTCGGTGTGTGTGGCGTCCTGCTAACTCGATAGCATTGTCCGGGCAGCTGTTGTTCAGCCATGTTTCGGTGAAAAACATGACATTTGAGTCCATAATCCATCTGTTGTTAGTGATGGAGAGCCGTATCTCATCCATTTTGTTTGCCAGAGAACGGACATTGGCGAGAAAAATACTGGGTAAAGGCAGCCGGTGTGGTGTTTAAATAATCTTTATGAACTTCCAATAACTCAGAAGAATCTTAACTAGCCCGTATTTAAAAAGTCCTCTGTACATCTGGGACTACATCCTGTTATCACTGAGAAACAGACAAACTCAGCACTCTGTTGAGCTGTGTTGGATTCTCTGTTTCATTCCTTTAGTTCTTAGCAGTAATGATGTTTTGAACATCCTTCAAACTGTCACAGATGTATCATCAAGGACAGCAGCTTTAAAAACTGCAAATCTTTATTTAGACTCTCTGTTTGATCTCTGAGCTGACTTCAACAATAACTTCATCTAAACCAGGGGTCTCCAACTCCAGGTCTCGAGGGCCGGTGTCCAGCAGGTTTTAGATATAACCGTGGGTCAACACACCTGAGTCACATGATTAGTTCATTACCAGGCCTCTGGAGAACTTCAGGACATGTTGAGGAGGTCCTTTAGCCATTTGAATCAACTGTGTTGGACCAAGGACACATGTAAAACCTGCAGGACACCGGCCCTTGAGGCCTGGAGTTGGGGACCCCTGATCTAAACCATCAACATGTCTGTTAGAACCCATCCCAGCAACACTGCTCACAGATGTTTTACCTTCACTTCACACTTCCACATTAAGTTTCTCTTCATCAACAGTCAAAGTAAAAGAACTAAGGTTGGTGTGATCACAAGTTTTTCTAAATTCTCCTTCTTAAGAACCAGACAGACTTTTCTTTCAAAACCAGTGTGCATACACACAATCTTTACTCACCTGCTCATCAAATCTTGTTCCCTGCTAGGTCATCCTCTTCCTCCAAAAAGAAATTAAAGTTTTACTTTGGGGTTCAAAGCTTTTTTGTCTCCTGTTTCATCCACCAACAGCTGTTCCATCAGACACTAGTCTGTCCCCATCCTCCAGCTCTGATGCATTTCTGTTTGGTGGTTCTATCCTGCTGAGCATCGAGGTGCTGACATTCAGACACATGTGTATGTTGATGAGGAAGATGCTGACGATGTTCACAGAATGTTGCAGGATGCAGAGCCCACGGTGCAGCTTAGGACTGGATAAATGATCACATGTTAACCTCCGTTAAGTGACTTCCATCACTCATGAACACAAGATCAATGGAATAAAATGATTTCTTTTTGCATTAACAGTCATTATGAAGTTCTTTTAAATCAAATACAGCCCTTTCCTTTGTAGAAGTGTACTTTTTCCTCTGGCTAAAGGTTTAAACACACAGTTTAGTTCAGCCCAAGCTAAGATGTCAAAAAGATGGTTTTGATTAACAAGTGAGATTTAGAGGAAGTAAACAGTGACTCTGTGAACGGATCATTAACCCTGTCACCAGGTCCTTTTGGGCACTGCATGACCAAGTCCTTGGCTGGCTTTCAACTTCAGCTCTCCATGGCACTCCCTATATCTGGTGCTCCCTACATCTCTGCTTTGCCCAAGATGCAGGAGTCTGCTGTGGATTCCTGTTGGAGAGGTGGGCTGACAGGAAACACAGTTGTCCTTGCACCATGAGATTTTGTGTCAAAACCACAGACTAGTGTGTAGGGAGTGAACAATCCAGGGGACGAGTAAAGAGCATCACATCAGAGTTGTGTCAATCTTCTGTTCATCAGGGAGTTCACATTATGAGATACAGGGATGGAAACTAAACTCTCAGCAGTGTCCCTATACTGACCACAGGTGAGTATAGGGACATTGATCAACCAGTAAACTGAGAGCTTTGCTTTGACACTCAGCTCTTTCTTCAAACTGACTGACCGGTACAACGTCTGCATCACTGCAGCTGCAGCACCAATCCCTCTGTTGATCTCCCGTTCCTTTCACCCGTCACTCGTGAACAAGACCCTGAGATACTTAAACTCCTCCACTTGGAGGAGATTTTGAGGTGCTGATTCTCATTGCCACCATTTCACACTGGGCTGTGAACCATTCCAGTGCTACTCAGAGGCCATCCCCCAATGAAGCCAACAGAACCACATCATCTGCAAAAACCAGAGAGAAGATTCTGAGATCACCCAAGCAAAAGCCTTCCACCACTTGGCTACGACTAGAAATTCTGTCCATGAAAATTAAGAAACAAATTGGTGACAAAGGGCAGCCACGGTGGAGTCTGTCACCCACCAGGAATGAGGCCGACTCATTGTCGGCTATGTGGGCCAAGCTCTTGCATTTTATAGACTCTCTCTGGGAGGCTGAGGAGTGTCATCCCCCTGTAGTTGGAACACACCCTCCAGTCTTCTTTTTTAAAGAAGGACCACCACCCTAGTCTGCCAATCCAGAGGTACTGCCCCAATCTCCACCAACATTGGAGACTCTGCTTCCTCTAAGGAAGATGTGCCATTGGGATTAAGGAGGTGCTAAAAATATTCCTTCCACCGCCCGACAATGTTTTCAGTCAAAGTCAGCAGTGCCACATGTGCACTACACACAGTGCAAGTGGGTAGTAGCTTGACAGTTTGCCAGAATCTCTGAAAGTCTTTTGCCATGTTCTCTCAGAACTCTTCCCACACTCAAGTTTTTGCTTCAGCCACCACCCCGTTCAGCTTGGCCTGTCGGTACCTATGAGCTGCCTTCAAAGTGTCACAAGCTAACGTACCACGAAAGGACTCCTACAGCCTGGTGGCTCCCTTCAACTCTGGTGTCAACAATTTTGTTCTGGTGTTACCACCATGAAAGGCACCAACCACCTTACGGCCGCAGCTGAGTAAAGCGGTTTCGGAAATGGAGGTGCTCAACATGGTCCATTTGGACTCAATCCCCAGTCTCCCGCGGAATGCTGTTGAAGCTCTGCCAGAGGTGCGCATTGAAGATCTCACGGACTAGGGCCTCTGCTAGGCATTCCCAGCACACCCTCGCTATATGTTTAGGTGCACCAGGTCTTTCCAGCGTCCTCCCCCACCACCTGATCCAGCTCATCACCAGGTGGTGATCGGTTTACAGCTCAGCCCCTCTTTTTACCCGAGTGTCCAGAACATATGGCCGCAGTTCTGGTGATACGATTACAAAATCAATCATCAACCTGCGGCCTGGGGTGTCCTGATGCCACGTAAAAATGTTCGACAAATTGTGGTTTGCACATTAGTCCAAAAATGACACACTATTCGGGTTCAGATCTGGGAGCGCTTTCGCACGCAGCGACTGGCAGTGAGTGAGAGCTTGGCATCCTAAGTTTTTAAGTTCTTATCGTTTAATTTTGTTTCTATCGCTGGCATGTGTTTTGGTTGAAGGAAGTGACAGTTTTCTTACAAAGTGACACTCCACAACAGTAAGAACGTCATGGATTCTTTTTTCTTCATTGTGGTTGGATTTCTACTGTGCTGGCTTGTTTCCAATGATGTGGGCGAGGCCGTGAGTCAGCTGAGGATTGTTTACTCCCGCGACGAACTGTTACAACTTAACTTACCGTATAATGTTAAGGACCTCACCTCATTTATGCCGGATTTTATACATAAAGACTCTAACAGAACGAGTGAGAAGAGGAAGAGGAAAAGAGGGAGACGTGGAGGTGTTAAATTGCGTCTGAGGAGACAACAGGTCAGTCGGTTTCCCCTGCCATCTGTTATCCTTGGAAATGTTCAGTTTCTTAGGAACAAGCTGGATGAACTCCAGGGAAACGTCAGGTTCCAGAAAGACTTCAGGTACAGCTGTGTGATGGCTTTTTCCGAGACATGGCTGACGGAGCTGGATCAGGACGCTGATTTTTCAATTGACGGTTTTGGAGCTCCCTTTCGCCAGTATCGGGATGCACGGGTAACAGGGAAATTTCAAGGAGGGGGAGTATGCTTGTATGTGAACAAACGTTACTGTAGCGCTGTGACTGTTAGAGAGTGTATTTGTACACCAGATGTTGAACTTTTATCCATGTCACTGCGCCCTTTTTATCTCCCTCGTGAGTTTCCACAACTTTTTATTACCGTAGTTTACATTCACACGAGGGCTCACCCCGCCTCCACTTGCAGCATCACCTCAGACGTACTGCAGAAGCTGCAGTCGCTCTCTCCTGACGCACCAAACTTTATAATGGGGGATTTTAACCATGTCTCTCTTGAATCAACTTTGGGCAATCTGTATCAATATGTATCCTGTCCTACCAGACAGGATAAAATGTTGGACCTTTGTTACGGATCGGTGAAGAATGCTTATAAATCCCTCCCGCTTCCTCCTCTGGGATCTTCTGACCATAACTGTGTGCATCTTCTGCCATCTATAAAACTGTCTTAAAACGAGAGAAGACAAAGACTAAGGATGTTGACATATGGTCAGAAGAATCTGTGCTTACCTTGCAGGAATGTTTTAAGTGTACAGATTGGGAAGTTTTTATTCAGTCTTGTGGAGATGATCTCGACGCTTTGGTGGATGTTACTAGCTCTTATGCAGTATTTTGTAAAGATATGATTATACCCCGTAAGCGCGTTAAAGTCTATGCTAACAATAAGCCATGGGTCACTAAAAGCATCAAATCCTGTTTAAGAAAAAAGAGACATGCCTTTAAAGAGGGGGCTGTTACTGATTTTCAGACAGCCACCAAGGAACTGAAAATCGAGATCTAGAAAGCAAAACAGAGCTACAAAAACCTTCTTGAAAGCAAATTTGCTGCAAAAATTTTTGGGTCTGCCTGGACTTGCATGAAAACCATAGCAGGGTTTCAAATTCCCCAGAGCAGCAGTCAGATCATTTTAGATGGTTTTAATTCAGACAGAGACTTTGCAAATGCTTTAAATATGTTTTATGC
This sequence comes from Maylandia zebra, assembly GCF_041146795.1. Lineage (NCBI taxonomy): Eukaryota > Metazoa > Chordata > Actinopteri > Cichliformes > Cichlidae > Maylandia > Maylandia zebra. The sequence goes on from NC_135169.1 coordinate 53,368,321, forward strand.
TCGTTTTAGTTCTTCTGATTTTAGCGAGGATATTTCTGAACTGAAACAGAAACTGAGAGATACTCAGCACTTTATCATTGAACTCAGTGATGTCAAAAAGGCCTTTCATACAGTCAATGTGAACAAGAGCCAGGGTCCTGATAATATTAGTGGCCGCCTAATTAAATCTTGTGCTGACGAACTCAGTCCTATATTTCAGGTTATTTTGAATAAATCCTTTCAAACACAACATGTGCCCTCTCTTTGGAAAGAAGCAGTCGTGGTTCCTGTCCCTAAATCTAGTCGTCCAACAATTCTAAACGACTTCAGGCCTGTTGCCCTCACTTCAGTTGTAATGAAAGTCTTTGAAAAAATCATCAGAAATGTGATTATGAAAGAGACTGAACATCAGCTGGATCCAATGCAGTTTGCATATAGGCCCAATAGAGGAGTGGAGGACGCACTTTTGACTTTACTAAATCTGATTCTTAAACATGTAGAGAGTAAAGGGACTTTTGCAAGACTTCTTTTCATTGATTTTTCTTCGGCTCTTAATACAATACAGCCCCATATTTTAGTTAAAAGACTTTTAGAACAGTTTGAAATCTGGAAAAACCTGGTGGGCTGGATTTTAGATTTTTTAACTGACAGGTCACAAAGAGTGAGAATAAATGGGATTCTGTCTGACCCAGTGTTCTGCTCCACAGGTTCTCCCCAAGGGTGCGTCTTATCGCCCTTATTATTCATTCTCTACACAAACATGTGTCAGAGCAGATATGAAAACAGGGCCATCATTAAATATGCAGATGACTCTGTTATTGTCAGCTTACTGAAAGAGGGTGAAACTAACCACGGTCCAGTCACTGATGACTTTGTTCAGTGGTGTGAGGAGTCTTATCTCCAACCGAAAATATCTAAAACAAGCGATATGGTTGTTGATTTTAGGAAATAACAAAATGGGCACGCAGTCACTTTAATTAAAGGTCAGAAAATAGAGCAAGTACAATCATATAAATATCTTGGGACCATAATCAATGAAAAACTGAACTTTGATCAAAATTGCAAATCAGTTTGTAAAAAGGGTCACCAGCACCTTTATTAACTTAGGAAACTTGCTCATTTCCACATTGACCAAAAATTATTAACTTTGTTTTATCGTTCTTTTATTGAGTCTGTTTTATCCTTTTGTTTGGTGACATGGTTTGGTCAGACCTCTGTCACAGAGAAAAACTCTCTAAATCAGATAGTGAGATGGTCCAGTCATCTGATAGGTGAGCCACAGTCTTGTTTAGCCTCCCTGTACTCTAAGCAGGTACAGAGGATGGCTTTATCAATCCTTAAAAATGGTTCCCATCCTCTAAGGGGTGAATTTCAGCTTCTTCCCTCAGGACGGAGGTTTCTATTTCCGAGATGCAGGACAAAGCGTTATAAAAATAGCTTTATCCCCGTTGCTGTCACTGAATTAAATAAGAACTGTTTTTGATTCGATATTTTAAAATTACTATATATGTGCCACAGTGAGGTTTATATCTTTACTAGTTATGTGTGTTTTTGAAGGGATGCCAAATGCTGTCATTTTTTCTGTAAAGCAAATTTACCTTGCCTATGGGTATAAATAAAGTTACCTTGACCTTGACCTTGGAGGCCGTTCCTCTCAATCATGACCCTCCAGGTCTCACTGCCATTGCCCACATGAGCAATGAAGTCTGCCAGTAGGACAACAGAGTCCCTAGGTAAAGCACCCTCCAGCACCCTGCCCAGGGACTCCAAGAAGCCTGGGAACTGTAAACCATCATTCAGCACATAAGTGCAGATGACTGTCATTACCTGTTCCCCGACCCAAAGGCACAGGGAACAAACCCTTTCATCCACTGGAAGAAACCCCAATGTACAGGCAACAAGCCAAGCAGATACTAGGATACCCACCCCAGCCCAGTGCCTTTCACCCAGGGCAACTTCAGTCTGAGACAGAGTCCAACCCCTCTCCAGGAGACACAGTCCAGAGCCCAACCTTTGCATTGAGGTGGGCCCCACTATATCTAGCCAGTATCTTGCAACCTCATGCACTAACTCCGCCTCCTTCCCCTCCAAAGAGGTGACATTTCATGTCCCAATTGCTAGTCTTCCTAGCTGGGGATCTGTCCACCAGGGCCTCTGCTCCTGGCTGTCACCCGGCACACTTTGCACCAAACCTCTACGGTGCCCCCTGCGGGTGGTGGGCCTGCTATGCCCAGCAGGGCCACATCGACCAAATCCCGGTCACCAGGGGTTCACCCTCAGGCACCCTCCATGGCCCTGGCTCCAGGGCTGGGCCCCGGTAACAGAGGGGTCTTCTGAATCATTCTTTGTCTGGTCCCTCACCCAGAACCAATTTACAATGGGAGATAACATAACCCCTGGGATCCCTGGGACACACAAACCCCTCCACCATGATAGGGTAGCGCTTCATGGAGGGGTACAGATACAAATACACCAGAATATTGACACAATTCTAGATCCTTGCCAAGAGTCTTTGCAAACAATACATACACCGTCCATGATATCTGTCACCATTTGTGGTTTAGTTTGTTAGATAAATGTCTGTGCAGTTAATACTTCATTATGTTATAAACCTCTGCCATACTTTAGTCTCTTTTGTAATTGTTGTTATTGCTTTGATAGTTTCTGAAAATATTCTCTTGCAGCAAAACATTCTGACTGCTTTCAGTTGAATAATCAGTAATTAGATCTGAGTAATATAATTATTCATGATATTTCAAGTACATTAACAACAAAGAAAACATCAATCCAAATGTTAGGACAAGTTGTAATTTGGATGATCATTCCTGCTGCACTCTATTCAAGCAGTGCCGTGTCATGCATCTTCTAATGATGCTACTCTGCTTGTGGAGATTGGAGGTGTGCTGCTGCAAACATGAAAATCATCATCTCATCTACAGCAGTGATCTACTGTTCACTATTTCATCGTCCATTTCATCTTCAACTACATGGCAACAAGCTTTTATTGTGTTGAAGAACTTACTAGATCTTAAAGTGAAGCTGGTTACACTCAGACACTGGAGGAAACCTCTCACTGTACTTTACATAAAAGCTAGATGACAGTGCAAAACAACAGTGTTTAGAAAATGCTCTGATACTTTTCATATGTACCTCAACCCAGATTGCTAAAACAAGTCCACCCTAACCTTGCAATGCGTGTGTCAGGGTTATAAGTTATCAGGCTGTCACTGCTGCACCTGTGAACACTTTAAACCTTTTAATGTTTGAAATAAAGATACTGAGCAGTTTATCTATACTTGCTGATCAGCATATTCTGCAGCTCTAAAGGTATTAGGATTTTTGCCCAAGGTTAATTGTGCCATTTCAATCCAAAGTCCAGTTTTGGGAGTACAGAAAACACGTGCATGATATTTGATTGTGACAGGAATTGATGACACTGTATTTCCACATACTTCTGGAGCTTTGATAAACTGACTGATGTTTGTTGTGGTCAATCTGCTGGCCCAGCACCCTGATCCAAGAAGTCTGGTTCAGGCTCTCTGATATAAAGGAAAGTCCTCATCTCTCATCCACTGAGTGTTGCAGTAGATAACACAGAAGTCAGATGGAGATTATGTGGATGCTTTAATGTTCAAGTGTCTTCCCTGCTCACCCTGATATGAAAAAGCCTGAGTAACCCTGCAGGTCAAATCTGATCAGTCACACCTGTTATGGTAGCTTCACTCGAGTGGCTACAAAACATATGCAAGTTTTGTGGCCACTCAGAAAATAGTCAGGGATGGGAAGCCGTTCAAGGATGGAGAATATATAAAGGAATCATTCAATAAGATTTCAGAACACCTATTTGCGGCCTTAAAAAAGTGAAATTGTTCAGAAAATCATAAAGATGCCTCTCTCTGTGAAGAATGTCAAAGACAGAACCATAAAAATGGCAGTTTCAATGCATCCTGCACCAAGAGGCATTGTGCGTGCAGACTTTTCCTCCAGAATGTCCAGAGGTCATAAATGTTGTCATTCACATTATCAATAAAATAGTGGCAAAAGGTTTAAATCAATGTCAGTTCTGTTCGTTACTGGATGAGGTGGGGAGCACACTTTGATCTCCTGCTGTATAAGAGAGTCTGGTAGCTGTCGAGAGGAGAGGTGCTGAAATGCTTTGCTACATATCTGGGGGAGGTGAAAACTTTCATGAGCAGCAAAGGGCGCTACACACCTAAACGCTAACACCTGGAGGAGGTGTTAGCGTTTGAGCGTAAACTGACAGTTTTAGCCAGAGATTTACAGAGAGGCACACTGCCTCACTTCGCCTCTTTAAGGGAGTTCAAACAAGCTCAGAAGGTGATTCAGATACAAATACAAACACAATAAAAATACAAAATTCAGAGCATTTGCAGTCTAAGGAGTTTGCAAAGAAAAGCGTCTGGACTTCTTTAAGTTAGTTGAAGACGTTTCACCTCTCATCCGAGAAGCTTCTTCAGTTCTAAGGTCAAATGGCCGAGAGTCCCAGATTTAAACCCAGTGGGAGTTTCCCCCCACAGAGGGACAAAAGGACCCCCTGATGATCCTCTAATCACACGAGCCAAGGTGTGAAAGTGGGTGTGGGACCTAATCAGCCAGGGTTTCGGGTGAGCTCATTGTGAAACCTGGCCCCACCTTGTCATGTGAATTCCTGAGGTCAGATGGCCCAGGATGTGAGTTGGCATTAAATAGTCAAATTCAAAGTAATGTCGGTATTTCCAAGTATTAAATGTTGCACGATCGTACTCTATTCCTCGCTCCATGTTTTCTATTGTTGATTTACAGACGTGCTACCACAGCCGTCGCACTCGCTTACGTCATTGTCATGAGACATTCTCGCAAAAAATCACATTTTTAGTAACGCAGTAATGCAGCGTTCCTACGGGAAAAACGGAAAAACGTAATCTAATTACCGTTTTTGCAATAGTAATCCCTTTGCAATAGTAATCCATTAGTAATAGTAATGCAGTAGCGCGTTACTGCCCATCTCTGTTCTTCACAGAGAGAGGCATTTTTATGATTTTCTGAACAATTTCACTTTTTTAAGGCCGCAAATTTCTCTTGCTCTTGGCGAAGGCGGTCGCACTTTTTTTTCCTCCTCCTCTCCTCTCCCTTAGCTTCCCTGCTTAGCCTCTTGTGTCCTTGTCTAGTCTCGTGTTTTTTGTATTACTTTTCCCTGGAACACTCTTTCACAGTCTGTTCTCCAAAACCTAAAAGAGGAATTATGGATTTGATCAACTCTCTGAATGCAATTGACACCCCCTTCTCAACGAGAAGTCTGGGCTTGGGTGAGCCTGAGTGCTGAAGATTTCTACCTATCCGGAACCATGATAACAGGGTTCTTGCTGATCGGAGCTGGCTTGGCCCTGGCTTATCGAAGAATTAAGGAAGTGGAACCGGCTGTTCAAACCCCCACAAGGCTGCCCGCTGGGATTGAAACGATGGGACGAGGCGTGAGTTTCTCAAAATGGGCTCATTGAGTGCAGCACGGATAAGATCTTGGAGAGCCGCACGGCTGCAGTGACTACTCAGAACAAGACCTCTGAGTGCAAACTGACTACATCTGGAGGGGCTCGCTCGGAATAACACCTCTGAGCGAAAAATTGGATCACATCTTGGGAAGCGCACCGTGGTCGTGAGTTCTCAGAACCTGCTCTTTGACCACAAGAATGACAACACCACGGAATGTAAGTTTGGATAACATCATAGAAAGCTCATGGCTCTCCAACGGGAGATTGAGAGACCAGTGTTGGACTGTTGGAACAGCTTTGAAATTCATATGAGTTGTTCGCACTTAAGTAAAAACCATCATCACTTCATGTGGAGACCCCTTCGGCGCCAGCTGGGGTCTCAAGGCTGGAGCTGAACAACAACACCCTGATAATGGACTGTGTTTAGACTGTTCTTCCCATTCTATGCAAGGCCACCTGGGTTGGCTGGAAGACTGTTTACTTAGCCTGGCAGGGCGAAGGACACTGTCTCAGCTGAACTCTGGACATACACACACACGCATATAGACATATATGCACATGCAGATATACACTCATCCCCCCTCCCCCTCCAAACGCCTTTGACGTTTATTCCCTTCCGATGCTGACGTGGATCATGGAGACCAGCGCATAGGCTGCAGGCCCAGATGTACTGTCTACATTGGATGTCTCTTACCTTAAGAGTTTTGTTTTTTGTTTTTTCATGTGCTATGTGCAGAGGTGTTTTTTTCTGTTCTCAAACTGATCTCCCTGTTGGAGCTCAGTCTGGGGGGAGTTTGTTTTTTGTCTCCTTATCTTTCCTCATGTTGTGCTTTTCCATGTTACACCCATCTGACCTGTCTTCCCCATGTGATGTTTGTGTAATGTATGTGTTATAACCTCAGGATAAAAATGCTCGGAAACTCAAGTGCCAATTTTAGGACGTTTACTGACCACCTTTTTGAAACAACCACAGCTAGTTGCAACACATAGGAAACGGTCCTACACATAACAGACCGGCAGGGGGAACCCTGACAAACCTCTGAAGGTTCCAGGGTGCAACGCCCCCAAACATACATTAACAACAACACTGTCTATAACACTCCCCCCCCCCCCCCATAGGCAAAACCCACAACATAGCAATTATGCATAAGTACAAAAAGAGAGGAAGAATTCAACACCAAAAAAAGAGGCAGCACAAGCCCCCTGATAGACTAAATTGTTATTTTAACAATTCAGTCTATCAGGGGGCTTGTGCTGCCTCTTTGATCTTCTCAGTCCTGCTGCTGGATTCTCCAGGCTAGGAGCCTGCTGAGCTCCTGTGGCCGGGTTCGGCTCAGGTGACTTAGATCCCTCCACCAGCCCTTCTGGTGATACTGAAGAACCCATCCCGATCTCAGTGGCTGCTGACACGACTTCCCCTTCGGGTGAACCACTCTGAGGCCCCACAATGTCCACAGCCCTGTCTCCACCATGTGCGTGCGAACCACTCTGAGCCCTCTTCCCAGCTCCATCCGTGCGTGCTCTCACATAATCCTTGTGCCTGCAAACTCGTCTGCCATCCAACAACTCCACCACAAAAGATACTGGCCCCGAACTGTGGTGAATGACGCCAGGCAGCCACTGTGAGCCACCCGTAAAGTTTTTGATATACACACAGTCTCCCTGCTTGAAAATTCAGCCTCTGGCATGTAGATCATGTCTCACCTTCTGCCCACCCTGTGACTGGGTGACTCTGGCTCCCACATCTGGGCGAAGAAGATCCAGATGAGATCTGGGCTTCCTCCCCATCAACAACTCCGCTGGGGGACAAGCCTGTGGTTGTATGAGGCATAATGTGATACTGAAACAGGAAATGGCAAAGCCTCTTTTCTATGGAAAGACCTGGCATTTTTTTCAGACCGTCTTTCAGTGTCTCCACGACGCGCTCCGCTAAGCCATTGGAGGCAGGGTGGTAGGGTGCTGTGCGGATATGTCGGATCCCATTTCTCTCCATAAATTCTTGGAAAACCCCACTTGTGAATGTGGGCCCATTGTCCGTGACCACTGCCTCAGGTAATCCATGTATTGCAAAGATTCTCCGGAGTGTGTCAGTGACGACTGGGGCTGTGATGGTCGGCGTTATGTGGGCATCCAGCCATTTTGAATGTGCATCCACCAACACCAGGAACATGTGGCCCAAAACGGGGCCGGCAAAATCTAGATGAAGCCTGGACCATGGACGGCCAGGCCACTCCCATGGGTGGAGTAGGGCAGGTGGTGGCATTTTTTGGTTTGACTGACATTGAGAACAGGCTTTTACATTTTCTTTCAAGGCACTGTCCATTCCCGGCACCCACACGAATGACCTTGCCAGACTTTTCATTCGAGAAATCCCTGGATGAGCCTCATGCAACACTTCAATGATCTGTGACCAACCTGGAGGCGGAACAATGACTCGGGAATCCCACAGGATGCAGCCATCTTGAACACTGAGCTCCTGCTGACGCTTGGCATACGGTTTGAGCTGATCCTTCTCCACTGTTGCTGGCCAGCCCTGCAACAGCCACTGTTTAACCTGAGATAACTCTGGATCCCATTCAGTCCATGCGTTGATGTTTTTAGCAGAGACCGGAGAGTTCACCAACCTGTCCAGCAAAAACACAGTTTCTGGGGGAAATTTTGACTGGTCGGGGACCTCCAGGAGGGGGAGGCGGCTGAAAGCATCTGCATTCGCATTTTCAGGTCCTGCCTTATAAACAATGCGATACTGGTATGCCGACAGTGTTAATGCCCAGCGCTGAACCCGGGCTGAAGCCATGGGTGGGATGCCTTTTGTTTCACTAAAGAGACTCAGGAGGGGCTTATGGTCTGTAACAACAGTAAATGGGCGGCCATACAGGTACTGATGAAATCGTTTCACAGCAAAAACTATTGCTAAGCCTTCCTTCTCCAGCTTAGGAGAATAGCCCTTTTCTGCTGCTGTGAGCGTGCGTGACGCATATCCGACCGGTTTCTCTTCCCCCTCTTCCATGCAATGTGAAAGAACAGCTCTTATGCCATACGGGGAGGCATCACAGGACAGGACCACCTCCTTCTCCGGATCAAAATGCACCAGGAGCGGTGCCAATTGTAACAGTTCTTTTACCTGTCTGAAGGCCTTCTCCTGTGCTTGGGACCACCTCCACTGACTGTCTTTGTGCAGTAGCCCATACAGGGGAGCAAGCATGCTGGAGAGGTCAGGCAAAAACTTCCCATAATAGTTCACTAAGCCCAAGAATGATCTTAGTTCAGCTACATTCTTTGGACTCGGGGCTTCCTTTACTGCCCTCACTTTCTCTTCCAGCGGGGGCAGGCCCTGAGCAGAGATGCGATGACCCAGGTATGTCACGCTAGGGGCTTGGAAAACACACTTACTGCACTTCAAACGCAACCCAGCTTCTGAGAGCTTCTTCAACACCTGCTCAAGGTTACGCAAATGCTCCTCTTCTGTTTTACCTGTAACTAAAATGTCATCCAAGTAAACAGCAACACCAGGAATGTTTTGCAGAAGATTGTCCATGGTGCGCTGAAAGATAGCTGGACTGGATGCAACGCCAAACATCAGGCGGTTGTACTTGAACAGCCCCTTGTGTGTGTTTATTGTCACATATTTTTTTGATTCCTCATCCAGCAGCAACTGCTGGTAAGCATGACTCATATCCAGCTTTGTAAATGTCTGACCACCCGCCAGTGTGGCAAACAGGCCATCCACTCGAGGCGGAGGTTAGGCGTCGAGCTGAGAGGCTTGCTTTACTGTCAGTTTGTAATCACCGCATATACGCACCCCTCCATCCTCCTTCAACACTGGTACAATCGGGCCTGCCCAGTCCGAGAACTCTATTGGCTCAATGACCCCTATCTGTTGTAGTCTCTCCAACTCTGCTTCCACCTTGGCCTTCATGGCGTATGGTACAGTGCGTGGTTTGAAAAAGCGTGGCCGGGCAAAAGGGTCCACACACAGCTTCACAGTGGTGCCCCGGAGAGTGCCCAATATATTCTTGAACACTCCTGCATACTTTCCCAGTAATTCTGCTATTACAGTTACATACCTGATTTCCCTCCAGTTCAGGCGGATTTTCTGCAGAAGGTCCCGACCCAGCAGACTAGGCCCCTCCCCTTTCACCACCAGTAGTGTTGCTGCAGCTTCTTGACCCTGATATGCTGCGTGCACCTCTATGGCACCAAGCAGGGGAATGCATTCACCCGTGTACGGTCTCAGGCTTATCTCAGTCGCTTGGAGAGCTGGTGCCCCACCCGAATGCCACAAGCTGTGGTAGGTGGCTTTGCTGATCACGGAAGCTGAGGCCCCTGTATCCACCTCCATTTGTAGCTCCTTCCCATTTACCTGGATAGTGGCATAGATGGGCTTCGCACGGCACTTATTAAAGCCAACCAGATTAAACATGTTGAAAACACACTCATCCTCCTCAGGCGCCATGCCCTGCAGGTGATGCGTGTTTAGTTTGTGTTTTGTCTTCCATTCCTTCTTTGATTTCTCCTTAGTGCCCCTGCATTTCTTGGCTAAGTGCCCCTTTTTCTTACAGTTATGGCAGGTGCTGTCTTTGAAAACACAGTCCTTGGCAAAGTGTGCTCCCACACCGGTAACACTCCAAAAGCTCCCTCGGGTTGCCCCTCACATGATACATGATGCACCTCTGTTGAGTGCATATTGTTGTTAGCTTTCCGAATGTCTTTAGTGTTATTAGCTGCCGTCTCTATTGCCTGAGCAATTTCCAACGCTTTCTTTAAGTCCAGTGTGGGCTCCCCTAACAACCGACGCTGCATGCCATCATCATTTATACCACACACCAACCTGTCACGGAGCATGTCATCCAGCACGCCTCCAAACTCACAGTGCTCCGATAGCTGTCTCAGATCCGTCACATACGCAGCCACCGAAACTCCCGGCTTGCGTGAATGAGTGTGGAATTTGAACCGCTGAACAATCACGGAGGGTTTCGGGCAGTGATGATTCTGCACCAACGTCACCAGTTCTTTGAAACTGAAGTCCCTGGGTTTCTGAGGCATCGTCAGGTTACGTATCAACTTGTAGGTCCTCGCTCCACACGCACTGAGAAGAACTGACCTTTTTTTCCCTTTGTCCGAAATGTCGTTTGCCAAGAAAAAGTGTTCCAGCCTCTCGACATATTCAATCCAGTCGCCGTCTCCCTCGGCGAACTCCGTAAGCGATCCGATCGTAACCATAGATGCGAAGTGGTAGTCCGACTGCAAAATCTGTAGCAAAAAAACTCAAAACTGTCCGCGTTCGGCTTTTATCCTCGTCGCCAAAAAGGTGTTATAACCTCAGGATAAAAATACTCGGAAACTCAAGTGCCAATTTTAGGACGTTTACTGACCACTTTTTTGAAACAACCACAGCTAGTCGCAACACATACAGGAAACGGTCCTACACATAACAGACTGGCATGGAGAACCCTGACAAATCTCTGAAGGTTCCGGGGTGCAACGCCCCAAAACATACATTTACAACAACACTGTCTATAAGAGTATGTATTGTCGGAGGGGTAAGATGGCGCCGCCATTGCGTGCAATAGGTCGGCAGCCTTAATATGAAATTTCCCCTTGTGGGACTAATAAAGGTATATCAAATCAAATAAAAAATAGGTGTTCTGAAATCTTATTGAATGATTCCTTCATATATTCTCCATCCGTGAACGGCTTCCCATCCCTGACTATTTCCTGAGTGGCCACAAAACTTGCATATGTTTTGTAGCCACTCGAGTGAAGCTACCATGACAGGTGTGACTGATCAGATTTGACCTGCAGGGCTACTCAGGCTTTTTCATATCAGGGCGAGCAGGGAAGACATTAAAGCATCCACATAATCTCCATCTGACTTCTGGGTTATCTACTGAAACACTCAGTGGACGAGAGATGAGGACGAGAGCCTGAACCAGACTTCCTGTATCAGGGTGTTGGGCCTGCAGATTTACCACAACAGATTTCAGTGAGTTTGCCTCAATCAGTTTTCCAAACTCCAGAAGTATGTGGAAATACAGTTTCCCCAATTCCTGTCACAATTAAATATCATGCACGTATTTTCTGTACTCCCAAAACTGGACTTTGTATCTAAATGGCACAATTAACCTTGGGCAAAAATCCTAATACCTTTAGAGCTGCAGAATATGCTGATCAGCATGTATAGATAAACTGCTCAGTATCTTTATTTCAAATACTAAAAAGTTAAAGTTTAAAGTGTTCATGTAACCCGTTCATGTGTTACGCCTGTTGTTCTTGCGTTGTGTTCTGGCGTGAAAGTAAGAGGCAGGAGACAGCACTGGGTCTTTGGCTGTTTACTGCACATCTGCAACACAGAAATAAGTGTCTGTTCTGTGTTTGTCACGCGACTGCCAGTACACCTCTCCTACGGCCATGCTGAAAGGAGCTGTGTCTGCAGCTTCATTAACACTACAATAATATAATAAATCAAATACAACAAATTGTTTTAAAACATTAACTTAAGCTCTCAAAAACAAAAAGCACAAAATAAATAATATGTCACTGAAAAATCATCAAAAACAACTTATAAGAACAATAAACAAAATAATTCAAAAACAAATAAACAGTCAGATAAATACAATTCAATCACCAGGACCCAATATTCTAGTGCTTATAGTTCAAACATTATACTTCAGTACAATTATATTAATAACCACCATCTAACAGGCAATACAACACTGTACTTATAAAAACAATGAATGAAAGACAGCATCTCCAAAACATAAGAACATCTCCATACCTGCAACACAGAAATACAGTGGGGCAAAAAAGTATTTAGTCAGCCACCGATTGTGCAAGTTCCCCCACTTAAAATGATGACAGAGGTCAGTAATTTGCACCAGAGGTACACTTCAACTGTGAGAGACAGAATGTGAAAAAAAAAATCCATGAATCCACATGGGATGCAACTCAGTATTCGTCTTCCTCCAAACACGACGAGTTGAGTTTATACCAAAAAGTTCTACTTTGGTTTCATCTGACCACATGACATTCTCCCAATCCTCTGCTGTATCATCCATGTGCTCTCTGGCAAACTTCAGACGGGCCTGGACATGCACTGGCTTCAGCAGCGGAACACGTCTGGCACTGCGGGATTTGATTCCCTGCCGTTGTAGTGTGTTACTGATGGTGACCTTTGTTACTTTGGTCCCAGCTCTCTGCAGGTCATTCACCAGGTCCCCCCGTGTGGTTCTGGGATCTTTGCTCACCGTTCTCATGATCATTTTGACCCCACGGGATGAGATCTTGCGTGGAGCCCCAGATCGAGGGAGATTATCAGTGGTCTTGTATGTCTTCCATTTTCTGATGATTGCTCCCACAGTTGATTTTTTCACACCAAGCTGCTTGCCTATTGTAGATTCACTCTTCCCAGTCTGGTGCAGGTCTACAATACTTTTCCTGGTGTCCTTCGAAAGCTCTTTGGTCTTGGCCATGGTGGAGTTTGGAGTCTGACTGTTTGAGGCTGTGGACAGGTGTCTTTTATACAGATGATGAGTTCAAACAGGTGCCATTCATACAGGTAACGAGTGGGGGACAGTAAAGCTTCTTACAGAAGACGTTACAGGTCTGTGAGAGCCAGAGATTTTCCTTGTTTGAGGTGACCAAATACTTATTTTCCACCCTGATTTACGAATAAATTCTTTACAAATCCTACCATGTGGATTCATGGATTTTTTTTTTCACATTCTGTCTCTCACAGTTGAAGTGTACCTCTGGTGCAAATTACTGACCTCTGTCATCATTTTAAGTGGGGGAACTTGCACAATCGGTGGCTGACTAAATACTTTTTTGCCCCACTGTAAGTGTCTGTTCTGTGTGTGTCACGCGACTGCCAGTACACCTCTCCTGTCGAAGGAAAAAAGAGTGCACGCTGTTAAAAAAAGACTGCCGCGAGTACGCTCTCAAGCCGCTAGCGATCAGGCTAACTTAGCATGTTAGCATTTCAGCTGCGTTCTCGGCTAAAACTCATTATAAGCATATATTAGCGAACAAAACTTATCCCGAATGAGTCTCTTAATGACAAACAAAAACGCGGCGGTTCGGCTGTATTCACATTGCAGCTTGGGATCTGAACAAACTTTAATTAGCTGAGAGCAACGTGGCAGTTACTTACCTCCGGCCATGCTGAAAGGAGCTGTGACCGGGGCACACATGCACGCGCCTATGTCAGCTCACACAGGTAGGAGAGTGAGATGCAAAAAGACATATTTAATTTTAAAAAGGTGTTTTGGGTGAAATTCAAAAGTATTTAACACATATGTTACATTCACTTCCCCTGAATTTCACCAAAATCACTACACATCTGAATGGTACTGCAATACCAAGAGGCACAACGATGCTGAACTACCATCACCTCCGGACCAGGCAACCGATCTTATCCTATAGTTCAGTTAAAAAACCATCCATAAATGGATTAAAAGAATTTGGATAGGTTGATCAGGCCTCCAACCCTTTCAGAACACAAAGGTGCAGCCTACACCTCATCAAACGTGGTCCCATTAAAGACGCACAGGGCGGTTGTCATGATGCCTCAAGCAAATACAACACATTCATAATACGCAATGGGATGACCAAAAAACAGTCTATGTCAGAGGCCGAGCCTCCCGTGGCGGTAACAGGCCCCATGTAATAGGCTTCTGGACCATGTTTTCTATCAGCCTTTTGACTGACTTTACCACCCGACCTGCTCTGGTAACCACTCTGCCTCGAACATTGGCATGGTCAGGGTCATGTCTTGGCAAGTTGGATGGCTGCCCAGTATACGGCTGACCAGAGGTCTGATTCATGTCTGAGCCAGAAACAGGAACAGTCTGCGGAACAACAGCGTCCCCATGACAGGCACCTGGAGCAGAAACTGTGCCAGACTGTGTCAAATCAGAGGTAGCGGAACAGTCAACCGGAGTAGGAAGAGCAAAGTGCTGGGCCTGACCAGAAGGGCTTGCTGAAGTGTGAGTCGTGCAATCTGAGAGTCAGGTGAGGCATTGTTCACATCCGCACCATCACATGAACCGCGCTGACGATCTGTGGACTGTGAGGCATGCTCTCCTGCCACAGAATCCACATCCACTCCATGGCTCAAATCCGAAAGGACCCACAAGGAAGTCCTTGCTGCGGTAGACTCTATCTCTAGACTGCTCTAGACCCCAGTCCTCCAGATCCCCACAAGCACTGAGATCCCCCTCACTGGAGAAAACGTCCAGGGACTGACTTCCCAATGAATCCTGAACAGGAAGGAAACTCACGTCCATCAGAAGGTTTCTGTGTACAACCTTACTTTGGCCTGAAGAGTCACTGATCCTGTAAAGGTGGGTCCTGGGATGCCTCTCCACAACAGTATAAACCTGAGGCTCCCACTTGTCTGCAAGTTTCTTCTTGCCCTGCTCGCCTTTATTAGCAAGCAGGATGCAATCCCCAACATTCAGAGACACACCTTTGATTTTCTTATTATATTGACGAGCCTGATGCTCCTGCTCATTGCTGGTGTGCTCCTGGGCGATCTCAGACAAGTATGACAGAAGAAGCTTAGAGTAGCTGTTAAAGTCCACCACAATGGGATCATGCAAAACAGACTTGAACATGACGTCGACCGGTAGTCGTGGGACACGGCCGGACATCAAGTAGAATGGGGCATATCCAGTGAACAGTTGCATTATAAGCAAAGGTCAATGTCTGAATCTGCTGCGGCCATTCCTGTTTGGCTTTGAGAGGGAGAGCTCACAGCATATTGCCAAGTGTGCGGTTGAACCGCTCCGTGCCACCATTGCCCATAGGGTGATAAGCAGTAGTGTGAGACTTGGCAACACCTGAAATCTGCAGAAGCTCAGAAAATAATTCACTTTCAAAGCTGGGACCTTGGTCTGAGTGAATACGCTCAGGGAAACCATATACACAAAAAACACAGTCCCATAACTTTCTGGCAACCTGCTTGGCAGTCTGATTCTTGCAGGGGAAAGCAAAGGCCATTTTCGTGAAGTGGTCAGTCGCCACAAGAACATCAACAGAGCGCTTCTTTTTGTCCTCTGCTGACCAAAAGTCAATGCAGATGAGCTCCATGGGAGCAGAGGTCTTAATGCTCTCTAATGGGGCTCGTGCTGCAGGCTCTGGAGTCTTGGCAAGTATGCACCTTCCACAGCACCAAACATGCTCCTTCACATCCCTCTCCATATTAGGCCAGAAAAAACGTTGCCTTGCTAGGTGGAGGGTCCGAACTTGACCCTGGTGCCCTGCCAAATCGTGAACACCTTTCAAGGCCTGCGCCCGTAAATTCGCTGGCAACACCAACTGGAGTCTCTTTGTTTTGCTCACAGGGTCTCTCGCCTCCCTGTAGAGAATCCCATCCCGAACCTTGAGCCTCTTCCAGTGCTTCAACAAGGCCAGTGCCCTGGAATCCATATCATGTCTCTCACGCCTGGAAGGGCGCTTCCTGCAGGCTACGAGTGGCAGGACAGTGGAGATGATAGGATCTTGAAGTTGGTGGTCCTCCAGTTCATGTAAGGTAAGTGATGGCAGTACATCATTGCCAACTGGTTGCAACTGCTGAACAAGGTGGAGAAGGGAGGCCGCTCTATTCTCCGCAGCGGTTTCCCAGTAATCATGGTGAACCAAGGTAGCCGTGACTTCCGACGAACTGTAGGAATCTTCTGAGGTCAGAGCTGGAACAGGTTGTTGGGCAACCTGAAGATTTTGGACACCAAACCTGAAAGCGTCCTGCACCTCATGAGCCACCGCACCTCTGCATTCCGCACCAAGTGCTTGTAGGGCTCCTGAAGCAAGCGCCCACCAATAGAATAGGTGAAGGGGTCACGACTGAGTGCATCTGCTACAACATTCTTTCGACCTGGGATGTACCTCAAATCAAAGTTGTAGGATGACAGCTTGGCCACCCACCTTTGTTCATAAGCGTCCAGCTTGGGCTTGGTCAATATATGAACGAGCGGGTTGTTGTCAGTCCACACTGTGAACTTGTGCCCCTTCAACCAATGGCTGAACTTTTCAGAGATGCTCCACTTCAGGGCCATGAACTCAAGGCGATGGGCTGGGTATCTCTGATGTGACCTGCTTAGCGCTTTGCTAAGGTAGCAATAGGTCGTGCCTTATTCCCGTCGATAGGCAATTGTGATAAAACCGCTCCCAGTCCATCCAGAGAAGCATCCACAGATAAAATGAACGGTCGTGAAAAGTAAGTAAGTAAGTAAGTAAGTAAGTAAGTAAGTAAGTAAGTAAGTAAGTAAAATTTATTTATATAGCGCTTTTCACAGATAAAAATCACAAAGTGCTTTACAACACAGAAAATGGGAATATAAAAACAATATAACAGTAGATAAAACAATGTAAAACAATAGAACTATAAAAACAGCATAAGAAGTCAGGATGAGCCAACACGGCACAGTTAAGGAGGTCGTCCTTCAGTTTATGAAAGGCCTTGTCACATGCAGGGCTCCAATCTGCAGCAGTCAACTTCCTGAACATGCCAGCACCCCTCCCAGCCTGACTAGTCCGTCCCTTCCTCTTCTGGCCAGCCGTCAGAGCAAACAGAGGCTTGGCAATGGCAGAGCAACCAGGAATGAAGCACTGATAGAAAAAGACCATTCCTAAAAAGGACTTAAGCCTTTTCACAGAAGGAGTGCAACCATCCTTCTCCATTAGAGCCTCCTTTGGCATCTTGGAAATCACTTCCACCTTAGCTGGGTCCACAGCGACTCCGGTCTGGTCGATGACATGACCAAGAAACCTGACTGATTTCTGCAGCAGATGACACTTCTTTGGACTCAGCTTGAGATTGTTGTCTCTCAACCTTTGAAAAACAGCTCGGAGCCGGCACAGGGCTTCCTCTTCAGTGGGAGCAAAGACCAGGAGGTCATCCAAGTAGCAGAGCAGACTGGTGAAGTTGAGGTCACCAAAGATGTTCAGCATCATGCGCATAAATGAAGCTGGGCTATTGCAGAGCCCTTGTGGCATCCGGTTGTATTCGTACAGGCCAACAGGCGTTGTGAAAGTGGTGTACTTCTTATCCTCCTCACACATTGGAATGTTGTAAAACCCAGAGGTTAAGTCCATCGTGCTGAAGAAGGCATTGCCCCCAAGCGCGGCAAGGCAATCCGCTTGGTGAGGGAGTGGGTGCGCATCCTTAAGAGTTCACGCATTCAACCACCTGAAGTCTGTACAAATCCGCAATCCACCATCCTTCTTCCAGACCATGACGAGGGGGGATGCATACTCGCTGATGGATTTGCGAATAATCCCTTTCTCCTCCATGTCAGTGAGTACCTGCCTTAGTTGTTGGTAATGAGCAGGGGGTACTCTTCTGTAAGGCATGCGGAATGGGCGTTCATCAGTCAGGTGGATCCGATGTACAAAGCGTTTAGCTTCGCCACAGTCAAGCGGGTGTCTAGAGAAGATGTCCTCATACTGCTCAATTAGCTAAACAAGCTCTCTCTTTGAATGTAAGCTGGCATGGCATGAGTCAATGTCAAGATCACCCAAACCTAGGGAGCACAACCTGTCATTCAAGACAGCCTCAGTAGTGGCTGGCCCACTGACTGGTACCTGGGCCATACTCGCCATCTTGCAGGAGTCCTGCGGGAAATCAAGGTCCTCCACCGCAAGGCAAGATGAAACGACAGCAACCTTCGAGTTGTGTTTCAAGGTTAGTGGTTTTGAGGAGAGATTGGTCATCTTCAATGGCACCCACCGATCACCCCACATGGATGTGATCACCCGGCCAACAAGAACGTCTCTCGGCCCAGACCCAGAGGTGCAAGGTTCCACGATAATCGTGCTGCCTGGAGAGACTGGCACATTGCTGGGCAGCCTGCCCCATACCAGATGCTCACACTGTGGGAGTAGTGTCACAGCACGAGGCAGTTTCACAGTGGCAATTTTGTCAGGAACCTCCTCACCCCTCCATCTGGTGGTGCACGACATCATGTCCAACAAGTGCTCATAGTCAAGAAGCAAGTGCTTGCTCCCCACAGACACAAGCTTCCAATAGTCATCAGAATGTTTCATAACTCGCATCAGGTACTTGGGGACATTGGAGCCAATGATGAGCTCATCACGCTGGCCCGGCACTACCAAAACTGGCACAATGCATTTCACACCGTGGACAGTAAGTGTCAAGTCATAAACGCACTTTGGGTGGGTCTGCTTCCCACCACAGCCAACCAGTACAATACGTTCGGCCAACTGCGGTCCACTCACAAGAGCTCCAGCCTCTCTAAGTGACTTCTCGGCCTCTTCACTCATAGTGCAAGCCATGGACCCGGAATCCATCATGCCCCTCAAGTTAACCTTGTCATTCACTGCAACTTGGGTGTAGAACAATTCACTAAATGTAGGCAATACTGCTGGTCCCTGAACCACGACACGGTATCCCTCTGGCATTGTTTAACAGGTGTTGACATAAAGAAATTCAAGATCCGATTCATCATGATTGAGGGTATTAGGTTCATCCCCCACACTGCCCCTCTCCAAGTGTGGGTGATTCAGTTTTCCGAAGGCCAACTCTGCCCCGCGACAGCTCCGGCCTCCCGTCCCTCACGACGACTGTGACAGTCCTTTTTCCAATGACCAGGAGCAAAGCATGCAAGACAGAGATTCTCTCTCCTACAGTGCATGTGAGTGGAATGACCAGTGTTGCCACAGACCTGACAACTCTTCTTAAGAAAGGGCCCGCGGGTAAAACGCTGCGAAGGTGCAGATGCAGGGGCTGCAGTCTGCACATTCTGACATGCAATCACACGATCCAAGAGGCTGATCAGAGCGCGCATGCTAGTCACATCAAAAGCTTGGGTGTTAGTCGAACCAAGCTCGCAACCAACTGACTGCTGACTAGACTGAGTGGTCACAGGGTATGTTGGTGACTGTTGGAACTGAGGAGTAGGTGTAGGCACCGGACAAGAAGACACTGATGTCCCAGAAGGACAGGTTGTCGAAACATCAGCTAGAACAGGAGTGAAGCAAGCTACTGTGGGCGAAAGCTGACAAGCGAGGTTTGAGGCTGATGCTGTAGGCTGAGACTGCAAGGCGACACTGGCCTGCACAGGCTGTGATGCCATCGCTTCTTGAGGCACAATAGAGCAGTTGTGGCTAACCTCTCTCCTCTGTGAGGTGTGGAAACTGCCCTGACTGCGTGCCCTGAGTTCACGCTGGAAGCTATCAATGCGTTCTTGAACCTCAGTGGTTGTCCACTCCTCAGCTGCTTTGATGCTGAGCCTGTTCAAGAGGATTGGGTCAGGGCAATACTTGATTCAAGGTTCAAGCCATATCCAACTTCTTAATAGCACTGAACTTACTTGTCAGGTTCTCATGTTTACTTGTCATGTTCTCATGTTGTTGCTAAGGATTGTCTTATTGCACTGGAGTCACACTGGGTTAAATATTTACACTTGGGTTTTAAGGGGTATTTATTATTTTCTTCATTATTTTATTTACGGGTTGTACGGAAGCCCCAAATGCAATTTCATTGTTCTCTGACAATGACAATAAATAAATAAATACAAATACAAATACAAAGGTTCAAGGTTCTTTATTTGTCACATGCATAGTTATACAAGTATAACACACAGTGAAATGTAGCCTGACACGCTCCTCGACATGTGCAAAACAATTGGGGGGGGGGGGGGGGGGGGTGTAGAGGAAGAACATTATATATATATATATATATATATATATATATGTAGTATATACATTGGGTGAATGTGCAGTAGTAGCAGCAAGCAGGTGAATTCTGTACATTAATATGAATAGACATCTGACTATTTTACAGGATAGACAATATAAACATATTTTAAATTAAAGGAATCGAAATGTACATTGTTCCTTGGTTTAGTGTCTGGAAGAGTCCTGTCTCAGTCAATTATAGATGATGTGAGAGGGCGGGTGTGTGTGTTTAGGGCACGGATGGCTTGTGGATAGAAGCTCCTCTTGAGTCTCTCTGTCCTTGCCCGGAAGATGCGGAACCTTCTACCAGATTGCAGAAGTTGGAACAGTTTGTTGCCAGGATGGGACGGGTCCTTCAGTATCTGCGCTGCTCTAGTCCAGCATCTCCTGGTGTAGGTGTCCTGAAGCGGGGGGAGAGCAATCCTGCAGCAGCGTTCTGCTGTACGGATCACTCTCTGGAGAGCTTTTTGGTCCTTCACACAGCTGTTCCCAAACCACGATGTCATGTTCTGTGTGAGGATGCTCTCCACAGCGCCTGTATAGAAAATCCTGAGGATCTTTGGAGAGACCCTGAACTTCCTCAGTTGTCGTAGGTGATACAGGCGCTGCCTAGCCTTTTTGGTCTGGACCTGAATGTGGGCAGCCCATGTCAGGTCTGAGGAGATGTGGACACCAAGATACTTGAAGGACTGCACCCTCTCCACTGGAGCTCCATTGATGATAATGGGCTTGTAGTCTCTGTGCTGACCCCTTCTGAAGTCCACCACCAGCTCCTTGGTCTTGCCGACGTTCAGCTGGAGGTGATTGTCCTGGCACCACGATGCCAGATTCTTCACTTCATCCATGTAGGCCGCCTCATCGTTGTTGGAGATGGCACCCAACACCACTGTGTCGTCAGCAAACTTCACAATGGTGTTGGAGCCATGGGTGGCCACACAGTCTGAAGTGTAGAGGGAGTAGAGCAGTGGCGAGAGGACACATCCCTGAGGTGCTCCTGTGTTGATGGTGATGCTGTTGGAGAAGCACCTGCCCACCCTCACCACCTGAGTTCTGCCAGTGAGGAAGTCCAACACCCATGCACACAGACGGCTGTTAAGTCCCAGATCCCTCAGCTTTGTGAACAGTCTGCAGGGCACTATTGTGTTAAACGCTGAACTGTAATCAACAAACAGCATTCGCACATAGTTACCCTGTTTCTTGTCCACATGGTTGAGAGTGGTGTGCAGGACATGGGCGATGGCATCCTCTGTGGATCTGTTGGATCTGTAGGCGAACTGCAGCGGATCTGTGGTGTCTGGGATGGAGGAGGAGATTATGTTCTTCAGCAGCCTCTCAAACACCTTCATTACTACCGAGGTCAGAGCAACTGGCCGGTAATCGTTCAGGGATGAGGGTTTGCTGTTCTTGGGCACAGGGATGATGGTGGATCTTTTGAAGCATGTGGGGACCACAGACTTCGCCAGGGACTCGTTGAAGATGTAAGTGAACACACCTGCTAGCTGGTCAGCACAGCAGCGCAGCAGACGGCCGGTGATGCCGTCTGGCCCCGCCGCTTTCCTTGTGTTAGGCGTAGAACTGATTCAGCTCGTTGGTGAATGCAGAGTCAGCGTTGATCAGCGCGGTGTCCCTGGCTTTGTAGTCCGTAATGGTTCGTAGTCCGTGCCACATACTCCGTGTGTCGCCCTGGTGGAAGTGGGACTCCACACGTTCCCGGTACCGGCGTTTGGCATCTCTCACCGCGTGCCGCACGCCGTATGAGGCCGCTTTGTAGGCGCTCATATCGCCAGTGGCGAGACCCGCGATGAACATCATCAAGACCTCACGCCCTGGATCCTCAACATTACGCCCCTGCCTACGCAAGCACTCGTCAGCAACGTCAATAGCATTGTTTAGCCTTATCCAATATTCCATCACTCCCTCATGTTGTAATGGTTTGGTGTTATAGAAGTCAGCCATAGGCATAGAAGAGTAAGTCAATACACTAAAGTGCTGTTTCAGAATGTCAAATATCAATTCAGGAACCTGGACATGGTCAAGTGAGGGGTTGTGACGTAGGGTGACCCTCACTACATCCTTAGCCTTCCCCATCAACCTAGCCAATATGTCACGTGATCGCTGATCCGTTGGTGTGTTGCGTTTTACAAAGTACATTTCCGTCATTTCAACCCATTCATGAATGGAGAATTTATCACTGCCGTCACCCCTGAAAACTGGCGGCTCCTTGACGTCTGATTGCAAGACAAGTTTCACCCCAGACAAATTTAGCTCAGGAGGTCCCTGCTCAGCCTTAGAGGCTTCAGTAGACATACTGGTCCCCTTATCACCTTGCAGCTGGGCTACAATGGACTGACCAATCTGATTGGCCAAATCTGAGATGAGTGTATTCAACTCAGCATTGGCAGCTGTCTGCGGGGTCTGAATGTCACGGGGGGAACCTGGACACGAGTGGAACAAAACTTGGGAGCAAATGACACACCAACTTTAGGTGTCTGAACCCCATCCCCAAGAAACCACCCTCGCCCCAAACCAACATTAGAGGAAACCTCCCCATCAAGAACGCCAGTTGCCTCTGAACCAGATGCTGACTCCATAATGATGAATAAAGCACAATCACAAAAAGCAAGATTCCAAATAGTGCAACTGTACAAAAGCAAACACAGTATTCGTAACTAACACTTAATGTTATTCAGGATGAGAATTGAGCAGATTAAATGTCCAAGCTCATTCAAAAAGTCCCACTCAAGTTAGGAAAAGAAACCAACTTGAAAAAAGGGCAATTGCGAAGAGCTCCCCACGGTGATCGAGATGACGTCGATGCTTGATGAATCCAAAGAGTCACGGCACAAATGTAACCCGTTCATGTGTTATGCCTGTTGTTCTTGCGTTGTGTTCTGGCGTGAAAGTAAGATTCAGGAGACAGTACTGGGTCTTTGGCTGTTTACTGCACATCTGCAACACAGAAATAAGTGTCTGTTCTGTGTGTGTGTCACGCGACTGCCAGTACACCTCTCCTCCGGCCATGCTGAAAGGAGCTGTGTCTGCAGCTTCATTAACACTACAATAATATAATAAATCAAATACAACAAATTGTTTTAAAACATTAACTTAAGCTCTCAAAAACAAAAAGCACAAAATAAATAATATGTCACTGAAAAATCATCAAAAACAACTTATAAGAACAATAAACAAAATAATTCAAAAACAAATAAACAGTCAGATAAATACAATTCAATTACCAGGACCCAATATTCTAGTGCTTATAGTTCAAACATTATACTTCAGTACAATTATATTAATAACCGCCATCTAACAGGCAATACAACACTGTACTTATAAAAACAATGAATGAAAGATTGCATCTCCAAAACATAAGAACATCTCCATACCTGCAACACAGAAATAAGTGTCTGTTCTGTGTGTGTCACGCGCCTGCCAGTACACCTCTCCTGACGAAGGAAAAAAGAGTGCACGTTGTTAAAAAAAAGACTGCCGCGAGTACGCTCTCAAGCCGCTAGCGATCAGGCTAACTTAGCATGCTAGCATTTCAGCTGCGTTCTCGGCTAAAACTCATTATAAGCGTATATTAGCGAACTCCGCCCTCCACAAAACTTATCCCGAATGAGTCTCTTAATGACAAACAAAACGCGGCGGTTCGGCTGTATTCACATTGCAGCTTGGGATCTGAACAAACTTTGCTTAGCTGAGAGCAACGTGGCAGTCACTTACCTCCGGCCATGCTGAAAGGAGCTGTGACCGGGGTACACATGCACACGCCTACGTCACCACGCAGCGCGCACACACACGAACGCACACAGACTCAGATCACACAGGTAGGAGAGTGAGATGCAAAATGACATATTTAATTTTAAAAAGGTGTTTTGGGTGAAATTCAAAAGTATTTAACACATATGTTACATTCACAATGAACACATTTGGAACATTTTGAACTCTAATAATAACAACAACAACAAAAAGGAAATGCTGGTTTGAAGGTCTCTTTCAAATGAATTAAAAAGCTGAACTTAAATTATCCATAAAGCAATCTAAAAATGTCATGAGCCGTCATCATCATATTGCCTTTGGGCTTTCGGACCGTGTAGCGGAGCCTTGACCTGAATTTAAAAAAATAAATTGTAAAGAAGAACTAGGTAACTTAACAATGAAAAATAAATATTTGCAAAATATCTCAATAAATATTTATTTTACCTGATTAATGGGACTTCTGCTCACTTCCATCTTTCCGCAGGACTGTAAACTGTCATCTGTGGGGTGTGAGCAGTGTTTCTTTTTAACATAGTTCCTGGTGGAGAATAGCTGCTCACATATGTATGTGGATCCAAAGATCAACAGGACTCCAAATTAATATTTCTTCATGTTTATCTGGGTGTCGGGGATGGCATTCCATGTTTCAAACACAAGTTTGTCCGGTTTTGGAAGGTTCTCAAAATCACTCCATTTGTGATTGTGAACAAGAGTGGCCTTCTAATGGGCAACATCTTCAATATCCTGTGTCAAGCGTTTGAATATGGACACACACATATCTTTGTCAGCTATGTAAGCCAGCTCCAGTTCCAGATGAAGTTGACTTACACCTGCAAATGGAGTCACATTTAACAGGGATGGATCGATGGTCAGGGGAGTAACGGGGAAGAATATTGTGTTTTAGCCTCTCTGAATTCACAGAATCATTTCCTAAATGATGCTTGCATTGTGGTGATTGCAGACTGCAAATACTCTGAATTTGTGTTTGTATCTGAATCACCTTCTGAGCTTGTTTGAACTCCCTTAAAGAGGCGAAGTGAGGCAGTGTGCTCAAACGCTAACACCTCCTCCAGGTATTAGCGTTTAGGTATGTTGCGCTGTACCTCCTCTTTTCCAGCCACTCAGGCTCTTCCAGCTCAGAAAAGCTGAGCCCTTTGCTGCTCATGAAAGTTTTCACCTCCCCCAGATATGTAGCAAAGCGTTTCAGCACCTCTCCTCTCGACAGCTACCAGACTCTCTTATACAGCAGGAGATCAAAGTGTGCTCCCCACCTCATCCAGTAACGAACAGAGCTGAATTTGATTTAAACCTTTTGCCACTATTTTATTGATAATGTAAATGACAACATTTATGACCTCTGGACATTCTGGAGGAAAAGTCTGCACGCACAATGCCTCTTGGTGCAGGATGCATTGAAACTGCCATTTTTATGGTTCTGTCTTTGACATTCTTCACAGAGAGAGGCATCTTTATGATTTTCTGAACAATTTCACTTTTTTAAGGCCGCAAATAGGTGTTCTGAAATCTTATTGAATGATTCCTTTATATATTCTCCATCCTTGAACGGCTTCCCATCCCTGACTATTTCCTGAGTGGCCACAAAACTTGCATATGTTTTGTAGCCACTCGAGTGAAGCTACCATAACAGGTGTGACTGATCAGATTTGACCTGCAGGGTTACTCAGGCTTTTTCATATCAGGGTGAGCAAGGAAGACACTTGAACATTAAAGCATCCATGGAGGCTTAGGGGTCTGGGGGTGCTCCGCCCCCCAGTCTGGGGTGTTGGCTGGGCCTTGGGGGCTTGGGTCCTGGCTGTTGTGTCGCCGGAGCAGTGGGCGGGTGGGTGCAGGGGGGCTCAGCCCCAGTGCAGGGGACCTCTGGTGCATCGGCCCAACTAGGGGGGTCTCTAACTGGTGGGGAGGTTGTTATATCTTGCAGGTGGTCTCCTCACTACAGGAGCTCACTCTGCAGGTGTGGGGAGAGATATAGGAGAGGTGGAGAATGAACTCAACCTGGGTGTCTATTGTCTTGTGTAGTTTGGGAGATGATTGGATGATGGGGTGGGTGCAGTTTTCTCTGGGGTGGAGTCAGGTGGGCTGCCCCAGACTCTGTGGGGCTGGGCGGTGCTGCTGCTGCGGGCCCCGGTCCGAATGGGCCTGGGCCCCCTTGCCCTGGTGGGTTCCAGAGTGTGGGGGTGCCTACTGGGGTCAGTGGGGGAGCTGGCCCCAGGGAGGGGCCGCTTGCCCCTCCCTTTCTTCCCTCCCCATCCTCAGCTGCCTCCCTATTCCCGCTATACCACACCCAACCACACACGCAGGACTCGGGGTGCAGGTATGTCACCAGGGTGCAGGGGAGGCACTCCCCCTCTGTCCCCTTCTGGCCGCCTGTGCCTCAATTTTATTCTGCAACCTAGACATCCACATTACTCACACTCTCACATAACACATACATATAGGGCCTTGGGGGTGGGCACGTTTTACAGCATCCAGAGGATGGTCTGTGTACTCCAACCCACCTCTTGCGCTGGTGCCCTACCCTCAATTTTAAATGCGTTTAGACACTAAGGGTTTTCGGGAAGAGCCGTGCTGCTCTCTGAGAGGAAGCTAGTACCATGCTCTCCTGAGTTGTAAATGCACTTTAGAACAGCACACAGCAACACTACATATGAGCGGGCGTAGGGAGGTTTGGGGTCTTCACTCACCCCGGTTCTGTTAGCCGTCAGGGCTGGGGGGCTGGGAGGAAGTGCTGGCCGTCAGACTGGGGGCTGGGATGCGGGGCCTCCCTGCTACTGCAGATAAGGAGGTGGTCCGCTTGCCTCCACCCCAGAGAGAAGGGTTACATCTCCTGGGTCTAGGTGCGGCTTGCCCCTCTGAGGGCGGGGGTACCTGGACCTGGGATATAGAGTATGTTTGGGGAGTGCGACTGTCTGTGCAGTGTCTATTTGTGTCTGTCTACACGTTGGGTGAGTGCCGAGGGTTTGGTTGTCCATATGGGGTGGGAATGCACGTCTGTGTCCGCGTGTGCCTGTTCGTCTGTGTCTATATGTCAGGTTGGGTCTTAGACTCAACCTCTCTGGGTACATCTCAGGCCCTCTAAAGCACGGAGGCCTATCTCCCCTCACCACACTCCCTGCCGGTGGCTGATGCCCTCAGACGTTGGTGTGTTGGTGGTCCTTGTCGTCTGGGGCTGGGCGCTCATGTATGTACCGGCTCACTCCTGGTGGATGATTGGCGGGGCCTGGCGCCTGTGGCCCGGCTGGGCTCCTTCTGGGGGGTGGGGTGCCCTCAGGCCTCAGGCCTCTGGGCCTGAAGCTCGGTCCTCTCTGGCACAGCTGGCTGCCGGCAGAGCCCACGGGCACGCCACTGCAACCCCCTCTGACCTCTACTCCGTAGCTGCGGGGTGACCTCTCCTTTGGGGCTCTACTCAGCTCTTCCCAGGAGGGCGGCACGGTTCCCCCCCTTTGGTGGTCCTCCTCGGGTCCTTGTACTCTGGGGCCTCTGGATATCTGGGGCCTGGATCTCCTCCATACCTGCTTCATACCCTGGTGGACGGGGCTATGGCTCCCCACACTCCCTAGCAGATCGTTACATAGAGAAACCTTTGGAATACAAGCATGCTTATCCACACAGGTATGCACACAGGTGTACACACGGGTGTTCACAGACGCGGACTACACCTTTCTTGGCTGCTGCCTCAAAGCACATTGTGCGCTGTCTATCTTGCGTGCTGCACAATATCGTTTATTATTTAGTATCTACTGTTATCTACTGCTAGCTAGTTCATTGTGATAGTGCTGTTTTTTTTTTTTATTATGTTGCTCTTTCTTGTTTGCTTTTTCTTCTGTTTTTTGTCTCCATACAGGTGATCCAGGTGTTTTGTTTGTTTGTTTGTTTGTTTGTTTTTCTTCCCCCCCTTCTCACCGTCTCTTCTCCCCTCTGGTTTTCTTTCTCTCCCTCTCTTTCTTTCATTCTTTCTCCCTGTCCTATCCCCCAGTCATGTCTGTCCCGTTTGTAGCAAGTGAAAATAAAATAAATTCATAATTATAATAAAGGTCAATCAAATGGACCAATATGGCAAGGCCATGATGATCCACTTGGTAAAATAAATCCGCTTGGCATCTTTCTTGGCCTTAAGACAACAATTCTGATGGCTAAAGATACAAACGGGACACAAAAAAAAAAAAAAAAAAAAAAAGAACATTAAAGCATCCACATAATCTCCATCTGACTTCTGTGTTATCTACTGTAACACTCAGTGGACGAGAGATGAGGACTTTCCTTTATATCAGAGAGTCTGAACCAGACTTCTTGTATCAGGGTGCTGGGCCAGCAGATTGACCACAACAAACATCAGTCAGTTTATCAAAGCTCCAGAAGTATGTGGAAATACAGTGTCATCAATTCCTGTCACAATCAAATATCATGCACGTGTTTTCTGTACTCCCAAAACTGGACTTTGGATTGAAATGGCACAATTAACCTTGGGCAAAAATCCTAATACCTTTAGAGCTGCAGAATATGCTGATCAGCAAGTATAGATAAACTGCTCAGTATCTTTATTTCAAACATTAAAAGGTTTAAAGTGTTCACAGGTGCAGCAGTGACAGCCTGATAACTTATAACCCTGACACACGCATTGCAAGGTTAGGGTGGAGTTGTTTTAACAATCTGGGTTGAGGTACATATGAAAAGTATCAGAGCATTTTCTAAAGACTGTTGTTTTTCACTGTCATCTAGCTTTTATGTAAAGTACAGTGAGAGGTTTCCTCCAGTGCAGAAGTATATCATGCTTATCTGACATCACACACTGAGGAAAGGAATGCATTATGTTCTCTTTAACACTTAGCTTGGTTATGTGAAAATATATGAACACACAAAATATAAGGCACACTTGATTATATTGTATTATTGTCATGGTCCTGGGTCGGTGACCCAGCGCTTTTAGTTTGTTATCATTTTCTAGATGATGATTGTTTAAGTTCTGTGTTATTTTCGATCTGCCTCTGAGTCTGCGTCTGTATCTGTCTGTCTATGGTGTCTCCCCATCTGTTTGTGAATCTGTCTGTTTAGTTCAATGTCTTGTCTGGTTCCATGTATCTGAGTTTCCTGTTTTATTGTGAAGGTCCGTGTCGTATGTGAGTGTGATCAGTTTACGTTTCCCCTGTCCCGTCAGCCCAGATTCCTCCCAGCTGTGTTGCCCTCCTGTCTCTCATCCCCTGATTACTGGTGTGTGTATTTAAGCCCTGTGTGTTCTCCTGCCTGTTGCCGGTTCGTCTGTGTAACTCCGCGACAGTCTGTGTTCCTCGGTGTCCTGCTCGTCTCTCTGCCTCTCTTCCCTTTTTTGTTTCATCTCAGGTTTGTCATTTAGCTTTCCCAGTTCAGGTCTTTAGTTTTGTCTTCCCTCTTGCCTGTTTTGCCTTCTCACCACTGTGTAAATAAACTCACCGGCATCTCATCCACTGCCTGCATCTTGGGTCCTTCTTCTAACTCCACACGGCTCGCCTCGGCAGCCGTGACAGTACGAACCGGCCAAATATGGACCCAGCGGCATTCGCACCTTCCAAGGAGCTTCGGGAGGAATTAACCGATTCAGTTTCCAGATGGACTAATCTGTGGCTAGAGCATGAGGGGGAGGAATTTCGTCATGCTCTGGAGGCCCGAATACAGCGGCTAGTTTCCAATCACCCCTGGTTGCTGGATTCACTTCACCCACTCCTACAGGACTTCATCCTCAACACGCTTCATCTTCACCCTCCAACTGTGACAGCTGACCTGCCTGGCTTACCGGAAGATTCTCTCCCCAGTCCACCAGAGGACTCTCTGCTGGACGCAATGCCGCCCGATCAGTCGGCTTCCCCCTCCTTCCGGGCAAAACGGCGGTCACGCCGCCGTCATCCTTCGCTTGCCAAACCAGCTCTCGGGGTCAGTGAGAGTGACGGTTTCATGTACATGCAGCCCCCCAGTGGCCAGCTCACACCAGCCCAGGCTTTTTACAAAGCACTGGGAATCATCCTCATTCCACCCAGCCCATCCACCTCACAGCAGGAGCAGCCACTTCAGAGCTGCCTCGCATCACCGTCCGCTTCCCCGGCCGCTCTCGCCCCTTCTCCCAGGCGGAAGCGACGTCCGCACGGCCGTCAGTTACCGGCGGATTCCGTGAGTCAGGAGCGCAGTGTTTTTTCTGCTCCATCTGAGCGTGCATTCATGAACACTCTGTCAGTTTTTCCTGAATCTAGTAATTCAATACCAGTCAACTCAGGGTTATTCAAATTTGAAAAGAGTAATTCGGAAACTGTTAATTCTTTGTCTGATACTCCAAGGTCCGTTAACACTCGCTCTGAGGATCTAGAGGACTGCTTTCATTCTGCCTCTTCCGAGTCCTCTGTTATGCCAACCCGGACTTTCAAACCAAAATCTGGAAATAAGAAAGACTATCTACCAGAAGCTCAGTTAGCCGCCCGGCCAGAAGCTCAGTTAGCCGCCCGGCCAGAAGCTCAGTTAGCCGCCCGGCCAGAAGCTCAGTTAGCCGCCCGGCCAGAAGCTCAGTTAGCCGCCCGGCCAGAAGCTCAGTCGCCACCTCCACCACCGTTGTCATCACAACCATTATGTCAGTCACCCTTAGTCCAGCCTCCTGTTCAGCAGCCGCTAGCCCGGCATCCTGTACCAATTGCTCCACCTGTAAAACAATACAAGTCAATTCAACCCGAAAAACACCATTCCTCGCCCGTCCATTCCAAGCAGAGGGACACACCTAGTAATAATGTCAACACTCCTCAAAGGCTGGCCAGTTCTGAAACTGAGGTGCACTCCAGGGCCTCCCCAGAGGCTGGGTTTCAGCCCCCAGCAGACTCCGGACCCCTGGAGGTTAAGAAGCCAGCTGAGGGCCGCACCCGGCTGTCGCTGCCTGAGCAGCGTCGATGCTCTATGCAGCTGCAGCCTGCTATGTGTTTGCCAGAGGCCCGTGTGCCTGCTGGTCCTGTCCTGTCCCTGCCAGAGGCCCGTGTGCCTGCTGGTCCTGTCCTGTCCCTGCCAGAGGCCCGTGCGCCTGCTGGTCCTGTTCTGTGCCTGCCAGAGGCCCGTGCGCCTGCTGGTCCTGTCCTGTGCCTGCCAGAGGCCCGTGTGCCTGCTGGTTCTGTCCTGTGTGTTCCAGGGGCCCCTGTGCCCACTGGTCCTGAGACTGTTCTCACTGGAGGGCCCGAGGAGCCCGTCCAGCCTCCTTCCTCGTCAGCTGGGGGGCCCGAGGAGCCCGTCCAGCCTCCTTCCTCGTCAGCTGGAGGGCCCGAGGAGCCCGTCCAGCCTTTTGCATCATCAGCTGGGGGGCCCGAGGAGCCCATCCAGCCTCCTTCCTCGTCAGCTGGGGGGCCCGAGGAGCCCGTCCAGCCTCCTTCCTCGTCAGCTGGAGGGCCCGAGGAGCCCGTCCAGCCTTTTGCATCATCAGCTGGGGGGCCCGAGGAGCCCGTCCAGCCTCCTTCCTCGTCAGCTGGGGGGCCCGAGGAGCCCGTCCAGCCTCCTTCCTCGTCAGCTGGGGGGCCCGAGGAGCCCATCCAGCCACCAGCTGCTCCACCAGCAGCCTCATCCACGCTTGCAGCAGCAGTTTCATCCATGCCGCCACCTGCTTCAGCGCCTCCGTCTGCATCCTCCACGCCGTCGCCTGGTCCGGATTCAGCCTCCTCAGCGTCGCCTGGTCCAGCGCATGCTTCGGCTTCATCCGCTTTGCCTGGTCCAGCTTCAGTATCAGCTGCTTTGCCTGGTCTAGCTTCAGCATCCTCATCAGCTACTTTGCCTGGTCCAGCTTCAGCATCCTCATCAGCTGCTTTGCCTGGTCCAGCTTCAGCATCCTCATCAGCTGCTTTGCCTGGTCCAGCTTCAGCATCCTCATCAGCTGCTGCCTCGCCTGGTCCGGCCTCTGCTTCTGCTTCAGCCTCGCCTGGTCCGGCCTCTGCTTCTGCTTCAGCCTCGCCTGGTCCGGCCTCCGCATCCTCATCAGCCTCGCCTGGTCCGGCCTCAGCTTCCTCATCATCCTCATCAGCCTCGTCTGGTCCAGCCTCAGCTTCCTCGTCATCCTCATCAGCCTTGTCTGGTCCAGCCTCAGCTTCCGCCTTGTCTGGTCCAGCCTCAGCTTGCGCCTCGCCTGGGGCTGCAGGGGCCACGCAGCCTTCAGGTCCCCTACTACCACCTCCACATCTTCGGTCATCTGCCAGGCCGCTTGTTGGGCATCTCCGCCACCGTGGACGCCCTCCTGAACGCCC
The DNA here is from genome assembly GCF_041146795.1 of Maylandia zebra. NCBI lineage: Eukaryota > Metazoa > Chordata > Actinopteri > Cichliformes > Cichlidae > Maylandia > Maylandia zebra. Next base: position 53,400,500 of record NC_135169.1, read on the forward strand.
TCCTGAACGCCGCCACTGCCTTCCGCGTGGCCGGCCTCCGGACTTGTTTCCACGCCGCCGTTGCCGTCCGCACGGTCGGCCCCCAGAACTGTTTCCACGCCGCCGTTGCCGTCCGCACGGTCGGCCCCCAGAACTGTTTCCACGCCGCCGTTGCCGTCCGCACGGTCGGCCCCCAGAACTGTTTCCACGCCGCCATTGCCGTCCGCACGGTCGGCCCCAGAACTGTTTCCACGCCGCCGTTGCCGTCCGGACAGTCGGCCCCCAGAACTGTTTCCACGCCACTGCCTACTGCGTGGCCGGCATCCGGACCTGCCCCGTTGCCATTCGCATGGTCGGCCTCCTGAACTTGACCATCTGGGCCTTTTTGGACTCTGTCCCTCCGTCCTGGGCCCCCTCCGCCCGCCCTGGTCGGGTTGTTTTCTGTTTTGTTTTGGTCCGTTTTTTCGTTTCTGCTGGGCTGTCTGGTGCCAGCCCTTGAGGGGGGGGTACTGTCATGGTCCTGGGTCGGTGACCCAGCGCTTTTAGTTTGTTATCATTTTCTAGATGATGATTGTTTAAGTTCTGTGTTATTTTCGATCTGCCTCTGAGTCTGCGTCTGTATCTGTCTGTCTATGGTGTCTCCCCATCTGTTTGTGAATCTGTCTGTTTAGTTCAATGTCTTGTCTGGTTCCATGTATCTGAGTTTCCTGTTTTATTGTGAAGGTCCGTGTCGTATGTGAGTGTGATCAGTTTACGTTTCCCCTGTCCCGTCAGCCCAGATTCCTCCCAGCTGTGTTGCCCTCCTGTCTCTCATCCCCTGATTACTGGTGTGTGTATTTAAGCCCTGTGTGTTCTCCTGCCTGTTGCCGGTTCGTCTGTGTAACTCCGCGACAGTCTGTGTTCCTCGGTGTCCTGCTCGTCTCTCTGCCTCTCTTCCCTTTTTTGTTTCATCTCAGGTTTGTCATTTAGCTTTCCCAGTTCAGGTCTTTAGTTTTGTCTTCCCTCTTGCCTGTTTTGCCTTCTCACCACTGTGTAAATAAACTCACCGGCATCTCATCCACTGCCTGCATCTTGGGTCCTTCTTCTAACTCCACACGGCTCGCCTCGGCAGCCGTGACAATTATAGAGATTTGGTTATATTGTATAATGTAGAAAATCTCTAACATTTCCCTCCTGATGTTAATATATTTCACAGGTTTTAATCAATGCATAGTCACTTGTTAAATCACATTTTCAACTTGCATGTCATTCAGTGAAGTATTTAAACAACAGCTCCATTAAGAGTAGAAATTTTCCACTCTTTCCTCCATGTTTAGCATATCATACTGGCGAAAGGGATCCTCAACATTTCTCTGGACCAGGACATAATTTCCTAAAGTACGGTTAAACATATTCATCACCATGCTTCTCAGACAAGGGATAATGCAAGCAGCAAAAATGCAAAACAATAACATCATACAGCAGAGGGCCAACAGGCCTTTAATCAGCAAAGATTTCCAGGAGCCGTTCAGCAACCAGTCCCACCAGCCTTGCTCATCGGCTACGTAGTCCTGTTGCTGAGCGTCTCTCAGTTGTTTCAGAACATTCAAAGCATTTGTCATGTTTAATGAGTGTATGTTGTCAGGTATGTAGGTGCAACATGTCTTGTTAAACAATATGCAGAGACCTCCTTTCTCTGCAAGAATAATGTCTAAAGCTACTCGGTGTTGCATGACAGTGATGCGGATTGCATCAATTTCTTCATTCTGTGATTTGTCAATGCGGGTGGAAGCGTTCAAAAACAGTCCAAAACAATAGTCTAAAGTCTCTATTTGTAGTGCATGCTTTCCTACTCCTGCCCAGGGAAACAGAGCGTGGGTTACCTTCTGGCCGGTGGTCCAGAGTTTGAAGTTCTCTGGAACGTCAGTACCAAGAATTGGATTATGAGGCTTGATTTCTGCATCGCGCTTAACTCTGGTCTTGTTGTGCACTGTTATTTTAAAAGTGTGATCTGAAATGAAGATGGGTGCACAGCATCCTGACCAGTTGGGTGGCAGCATAAAGTATGCACGCTGTCCGCACAGCCATGCCATACCTTGTACCCAATAAGTGCCATTTACCTGTCGATGTAGTTTGACTGTCCCATACTCTACTCCTCCATAGGTTGCGTTGCAGTTGCTGGTATGGCCCAGGGGGTGGCGTCCTTGCTCTGCTGCTTGGTGGAAGCACAGAGGATGCCACTTCTCTTTAGGGGCCATAAAGACGGGGAAAGGGACTGAAGCATTTCTGTTTTTCACTGTCATATCTACCCAGAATTTGTCGTCACAGGTTCCATTCTTCAGGCCTTTTCCCTCTGGGAGTGAAGCTCCAATTCTGATTGCAAAATGTTGTCTTCCAATGCTGGCGAAACTTGCTGCACATTCACTTTGCCAGTGACTGTTCATCATGCGACCATATATGGTGGGGTAGACTGAAGTACTAGGCATATGGGAGCAGACATAACAGTCTTTTTCTTCTATTGTATTGTATAGGTATCGGTACCAGGCATTATTCATCCATGGGTGAATGTGATCTTGGGTCATTCTAGTTAGATGGGAATTGTCATGGGTCCACCTCTTGAGACGGGGAATAATTGGTGCTGCTCTGGGGGCTCTTCCAGGTATCAGCCAGAAGAGCATCATCACTAAGATGACGGCCGTCAAACAGATCAGGCGACACATGAACCGTTTCCGTTCAAAGTGACAAGCACTTAAGCATAACAGCTTTGAAGCTGGGGCTGGTGGCTCTTCTTCTCCTGGATTCATCGGGCTGGTTTCCTCTATTTCAGGCGTCCCCGGTGTTGTCATTGGTTCTTCTCTTTGGTGGGATGGGTCACTCTTTATTATGTGTTTGTTCTTCAGGGCGACCAGGCACACCCGGGCTCCAGGTGAGTAGACCACTGGCGAGAAGACAAAAGGGCGGGATATACCCAAACGGCCCTTCCCTCCACCAGGGAACACCCGAGAGTCGGGGGAACCGGCGTCTTATTGTGGTGCAAACACTTTCTTCACGTGACTTTGATGGATCCACGAAGGTCTTTCAGCTATCTTACAAGCTGTCGGTGTAGTCAGCAACACCTGGAATGGACCCTCCCACCGCGGAGAACTCCAGTTTTTTCGCTGGAGGATTTTAATCAGAATCCAGTCACCGGGGTTCAACCTGCAAGAGACTGGAGATGGATCACTCGGCAGTTGATTGCTTAATATCACTTCTTTATTCTCAAATAGTTTTGTCATCCATTCTGCCATCGTTGTTTCTGTGATGGACTTATTAATAGGCTCACTGGTTATGGGGAGAGGGAAGGGTCTGCCATGTATTATTTCAAATGGAGTCAGACCACCTGCTCCTTGAGTTATTCTCATCCATAGCTTAACTAAGCTTAGACATTCAGGCCACGGTTTTTTAGTTTCCGCCATACATTTCCTCAATCTCTGTTTAATTGTGCCGTTAGTTCTCTCGACTAATCCTGCACTTTGTGGATGATAAGAACAGTGATATTTTATGCTGAAACCTAAAGCTTCAGAGACTTTACTTATTACTTCATTTACGAAATGTGTGCCATTATCTGATCTTATCAGAGACGGAATGCCGTATGTTGGAATGAAATGGTTGCACAAACATTTTGCTACTGAGATTGCATCTGCTTTTTTCACTGGGTATATTTCTGGCCACTTGGAAAATACATCTATTATCACAAGTGCATACTTGGAGGATTGAGATTCATTTAGTTCTATAAAATCCATGTGGATTGTGTGAAATGGGTGTGGCGGTATAGGAAACCGGCCTCGTTTTGGTCTTAAATTGCCCTGCACATTGTGTTTTTGGCAAATCATGCATGTTCTAATAAACTCTTTTGCTGAACTTTCAAAAATTTTTGTGTAGAATTGTTTATTAAGTACATTAATCATCCCTCCTGATGACACATGAGTCCTTGAATGTGTCACTAAAGCAGCCATTTTATGCAAAGATTTTGGAAGTACAGGTTTGCCATTGCACATCATGAGATCACCTTTTAATTCTGCTCCATCTTTCAACCAAGATTTTTGTTCACTCAGCGATGCTGTTTTCTGTGCATCTGCTAGTATTTCTAATGGTATCAAATCTATGGTTTCTGTTGTTAAAACATCAACATGTTTTTCTGCAGCTGCTTTAGCTGCTTTATCAGCAAAGTTATTTCCTCTTGTTATTTCTGTGTCATCCTTTTGATGAGCTGCACATTTGCATAGTGCTAATTCTTTTGGCAACGTTATCACTTCTAATAGCTTTTTTAGAAGGTTTGCATGTTGAACTGGGTTGCCTGAGGAAGTTGTCATTCCTCTGTTTTGCCATATTTTCGCAAAATGGTGAACTGCTGAATAGACATATTGGCTGTCTGTGTGTATATTAACACTTTGACCTTCGTACAGTGTACATGCTCTAATGACCGCGGTCAGTTCTGCGCTCTGAGCAGAGTTTGAGGAACTGAGAGCTTTTGCCTCTACCACTGTATCAACAGTTGTGACCGCGTAACCCACACAGTTTCTACCGAAAATATCTTTTGACGCTGAGCCGTCCACAAAAACATTACTGAAACTGCTCTGGGGGGAACTATGTATATCAGTGCGAGGTTTTGTGTCTTCCTCTAATTTTTTAATGCAACAATGTTGTTCTCCATCCAGAGGGGTCGGCAAAAGTGTGCTTGGGTTCAGCTGGCCACACTTCTCTATTGTTATGTGTGATTGCGAAAGTAAAATCCCCACATAAGACAACTGTCTGGCGTGTGTAAGGAAAGATAGATTTGCTTGTAACAAAATGGACGTCACAGCATGTGGGACTTTGATGATCAACTTATGTCCCAGAACAATGTCTGCACATTTTTTAACTGCCTCTGCTGCTGCTGCGCATGCCTGAACACAGGTAGGTAATCCAGCAGCTACAGAGTCAAGTTTGCATGAGTAGAAAGCTAGTGGACGTTGTTTTTCTCCAAAAGCTTGAGTTAACACTGCTTTCATGTACCCTCCTGCTCCATCAACATGGAGAATAAAAGGTTTTTCATAGTCTGGTAATGCTAGGACGGTACATGTTTGCAATGCTACTTTTAAATCAATAAAAGCTTTTTCTGCTTCTGGGGTCCACTGTATTTTGTCTTTTAATGCTAGGTCTTTACCATAAATGAGGTTCTGTAGTGGCTGGGCCAGCAGTGCATACTCTGGAATCCAGCATCTACAGAAATTGCACAGACCTAAATAACTCATCATTTGTTGTTTGGTAATTGGCTTAGGAGCATTTTGTACAGCTACTTTTCTGCTGTCTAACAGCTGCCTGCCTTTTCCTGTCAGTCTGTGGCCAAGGTATGTCACTTCCTGGCTCCACAACTGCAATTTATGCTGTGAGACTTTATGGCCTTGCTCTGCTAGATGTTGCAAAACTGTCAGTGTGTTTGCTTTGCACTCATCCTGTGTATGGCCTGTAATCAATATATCATCTACATACAGCAGGAATTGCCCTGGAGCAGGGAGGGAGCAAGATGACATTGATTTTCTCAGAGCCTCTGCATAAAGAGTGGGGCTATTCTGGAATCCCTGAGGCAACCTTGTATATGTATACTTTTGATTGTCAAAGGTGAATCCGAATAGCTTCTGTGAGTCAGGGTGTAGTGGCACGGAAAAGAAAGCATTGGACAAGTCTATTACAGAGAACCACTGTTCCTTTGGTGTTACTTGATTTAAAATTGTGTGTGGGTTAGCAACCACTGGAGGTATTTGCTCTGTTACCTCGTTTATTGCTCTGAGGTCATGAACTAGGCGATATTTTCCTGTATTAGCCTTTTTTACTGGAAAAATTGGTGTATTACACGTGGCTTCATTAGTTTTCACGAGAATACCTGCTTTCTGCATGTCTGCTATGACTGGTCTAATTCCTTCTCTCGCTTCTGCACTCAAGGGATATTGCGGTTTCACAGGCCTATATGTGGTTGTAGTTTTCACCACTACTGGATCTGCTCCTTTAATTAGGCCTACATCTGTGGGCCCTTGAGACCATAATGTTTGTGGTAGCTTTTCTAGTTCAGGGTGTGTTTCCAATGTTAACACTTGTCATTCATCTTGTTCTGTTGTGGTTAAATGTGTAGCCGGCGTGGTGGTTATTGGCCAGCATAAAGTATATCTCATGCAGCCTGTCCTGCGGCCTTTTTGCCAGCCATCACACTCTGTTTTGTCATATCTGTCCATTTCTACAGATCTCAGCACTGTACCCAACTCAGACCAAGGCGTTTGGTCGTTGCGTGCAACAGATACGTGAGGGTTCAACATCTTGTTTACGCGCTGTACTGCGTCTGTCTGTAACACTGAGCATACTGCATTGCCACTCTGTGTCACATACAGATGTTGTAAGACTAGTTTTTGCGGTCCCAGTCTGTGTACTTGCTGATCATAAATTTTGTCTGGGCCTGGGACATGTTTATACCACAGGGTGTTGTGGTATTTCGCTGGGTCCTGCCTTTGTGAGTGCTCAGGTAAGTACATATTAGCCTTGGCCTCCAGAGGTTCAAGTTGTGGTAAATCTAAAGTCCAATAATAATTTGGCTCACCTAACCCTTCACAAACAAAAATGTCTTCAGTTTGGCTCTGACTTTCAGAGAGTAGGAGTCTGGCTTGCATGCCACTCTCTTCAGGGATAACTGCTATTTTTGATTTTGTTAAAGCATCTCTTCCTAACAGATTCAGCGGACAAGATGGGTCATAAATGCACTGATTTTTGCAGCCACGGCCACTTTCTCTATGTGACATGAAAAGGGGAACGGTTAGGTGCTGTTTTGTCACATGTCCTGAGGCTGATTTCACAATTAGAGTGTCTTTTGAAAAAGTTACATTTGGGACTTCTACTGTTAGTACACTTTTACACGGTCCTGTGTCGCAAAGAAATTTTAACGGGACACCATTCACGTGTACTATAACTGTTGGCTTTGCCTCTGATCCTAGCAGCAGTTGTTCGATATTGTAAACTTCCCCTTCATCTGTTTCACTTCCTTCCTCTCGTGCTAGTCATTCGTCACGACGTCTGCGCCTGTCATCATCACTTTCCTGTTCTTGGCTTACACTTCTACAGTCTCGAGCAAAATGCCCATTTTTACCACAGTTATAACATTTCATATCTCTTTTGTCTCTTCTTTGTCCTGCTTTTTGCTTTCCCTTACGTGGCTTATAGCCTGTTGTGTGTTTTTGCTGTCCTGAGAAAGCTATAAAGCCTGTCTCTGGGTCAATCATGAAAACTCCTTCTGTTTTTTCTTTCTTTCTTTGTATTTTTACTGCATGTTCCGCGTGCTGCAGAGCATCGGGCAGAGTGCCTGTATTTTGAGTCACCCACTGTTTGTCTACTTGTGCTTTTATTTTGGGTAGCAGGCCATTCAGAAAAGCATTTTTTAACTGTTGTTGAAAAGCAGACTGTGGATCGGGATCATGATTCAGCCCTGAGTTTTGCCTGAAAACTGGGCGTAAGCGATCCAAATAGTCTGATGCTGTCTCTCCGTCTTTTTGTTTGCACTCTCCTATTTTTCCATAATCTGGCCTTGGCGCTAAATTAACTTCTACTCTGCCGTACAAGTCATTTAGTTCCTGTCCTAACTGAGGAGTGTCTGGTCCAAGCACGTCGCCGTTTTGGTCATTTCCTGTGTATTGGCCTCTGGCTCTAGGAAAACGTAAACCTAATAAATCTTGAAGAACTTGCAGCATTTCATGGCCGTTCAACCCCCAGCCGTGTCGAATCAACTCTACTGCGTCTCGCCACGGCCAGAAACCTTCGTTAAGGGGTGGCACATCTTTTAGCACATTCTCTCTGTCCTTATGGGACCAGGGTCGGAATGCATATATCAGAGGCTCTCCATCTATTGGTATGTTTCCGTGGGCGTCTGCGGGACCACAGGGTTGCCCGGACCTAGGATTTGATAACGCAACCATTGGAAACTGACCTACAGTTCCTTCTTTTTTGTAGTGATTATGTTTAATCATAAGATTAAGGTGATGTTTTGCCTCTGCATAAGGATCTGGAAGGAAAGGGTTGTGAGGAGAGATTACAGGAAGTGGTGACGTAGGAATTGGTGCAGCTGCTGTGGTTTGTGCAGGCTGAGGTGCATAGGGCGGTGGGTTTTTTTCCTCTCCTGCAGCTTTCTGCTTATCTTTATTTTCTTGTTTTTGGGTGCGTTTAGCACTGCGTTTATCATTTTCTGCCTCCCATGCTTTGAAAAGCTGCCATTCTTTTACACGTTTTGCTTTTTTCTTTTGACTTTTTTCCTCATATAGTTCTTTTTGCAAAGCAGCTTTTAAAGCAGTTATTGACTCTGGGTTACATTTGCCTTGCCAGGCTGGACAATAAATTTTATGTGGATTTCTCCACCTATTTGCACTGACTCTCCCTGCATTTTGACAGTTTTTTTCCAACCATTCTTCATCTGCTGTTAATTTTACTTTGGTTTTAGAATTACCCATTTTGAACTAATTACGTCAGAACTGTGACACCGTCTTTGGCACAGAGAAGTGGGGGGGTTATCAATAACAGGCTTCTACTTTCCCACTATTTGAGAGAGCGGTTATTGATTTTACGTGATGACGCACAACCGAATTCCCACTTCAACCAATACGTGAGTGTGCACAGGAAAACAATATGGAGGAGCGGTTCGACCGCGTATTGGGTCGTAAATGACAACTCACTCCTCTTTTTAACACAAACAAAGAGCGTTTTTATAATTTTTATCGAGATTTTCCGTATTTTTATGTAACACCTTCAACCTGTTCCGTTGCAGCCACTCCTAGAGCGACCGGAACTTGTTCCGTTACAGCTGCTTCCCAGAGCAACCGGAACTTTTAACAGCGATTTCTAGAATTTCGCTCTTGCCTGTTTGTCTCTAAGTCCCTTCTGGACTGAGATCTGTCGGCGCTAACAAGGTTTACACACTATTTTAAAGGAAAATCTCAATATCAACGTATTTTAGCGCTTGATGGAATGCAGTGTTTCATATTCACCTTACTGTGGCGCTGCGTTTTGAATCCGGCGCTCATCGGGTCCTGGAGCTGAATTCACGAATTCACGCTCCCGGTTTTTCTTGTTTACTGTGCACAGATTTTTTCCAGCGCAGGCGTCACGACGTCAGGATCCGAGGAAGACCGTCTGTGGAAAACTAGACGTTAAAAATAACGGTCAGTTATCCAGCTACGAAGGACCAATTAAATGTCAGGGGTTGACATTTGTTCAAACACAAATAAGAGAGAAATGAGACAACTGCAGACCGACTCAGAGAGTATTAGAAAACGTGCGCACGGGTGAATGCCTCTGAGAAGACACACACACCGAGTGCAGGCTTGCTTGCTTTATTTATAGTGAAAGTAAGTTACATAGTACTTCCTCTTTTAACTGTAAAGGGAGAGGTCAGGCATTATCTCAGCTTATCTGACCTTGCACACATACACTGAAAATAACAATGCAGAAGTATATCATGCTTATCTGACATCACACACTGAGGAAAGGAATGCATTATGTTCTCTTTAACACTTAGCTTGGTTATGTGAAAATATATGAACACACAAAATATAAGGCACACTTGATTATATTGTATTATAGAGATTTGGTTATATTGTATAATGTAGAAAATCTCTAACAGCTGGGAATGCCTAGCAGAGGAACTGGTCCGTGAGATCTTCAATGCGCACCTCTGGCAGAGCTTCAACAGCATTCCGCGGGAGACTGGGGATTGAGTCCAAATGGACCATGTTGAGCACCTCCATTTCCGAAACCACTCTACTCAGCTGTGGCCGTAAGGTGGTTGGTGCCTTTCATGGTGGTAACACCAGAACAAAATTGTTGACACCAGAGTTGAAGGGAGCCACCAGGCTGAAGGAGTCCTTTCGTGGTACGTTAGCTTGTGACACTTTGAAGGCAGCTCATAGGTACCGACAGGCCAAGCTGAACGGGGTGGTGGCTGAAGCAAAAACTTGAGTGTGGGAAGAGTTCTGAGAGGACATGGCAAAAGACTTTCAGAGATTCTGGCAAACTGTCAAGCTACTACCCACTTGCACTGTGTGTAGTGCACGTGTGGCACTGCTGACTTTGACTGAAAACATTGTCGGGCGGTGGAAGGAATATTTTTAGCACCTCCTTAATCCCAATGGCACATCTTCCTTAGAGGAAGCAGAGTCTCCAATGTTGGTGGAGATTGGGGCAGTACCTCTGGATTGGCAGACTAGGGTGGTGGTCCTTCTTTAAAAAAGAAGACTGGAGGGTGTGTTCCAACTATAGGGGGATGACACTCCTCAGCCTCCCAGGGAGAGTCTATAAAATGCAAGAGCTTGGCCCACATAGCCGACAATGAGTCGGCCTCGTTCCTGGTGGGTGACAGACTCCACCGTGGCTGCCCTTTGTCACCAATTTGTTTCTTAATTTTCATGGACAGAATTTCTAGTCGTAGCCAAGTGGTGGAAGGCTTTTGCTTGGGTGATCTCAGAATCTTCTCTCTGGTTTTTGCAGATGATGTGGTTCTGTTGGCTTCATTGGGGGATGGCCTCTGAGTATCTCAGGGTCTTGTTCACGAGTGAAGGGTGAAAGGAACGGGAGATCAACAGAGGGATTGGTGCTGCAGCTGCAGTGATGCAGACATTGTACCGGTCAGTCAGTTTGAAGAAAGAGCTGAATGTCAAAGCAAAGCTCTCAGTTTACTGGTTGATCAATGTCCCTATACTCACCTGTGGTCAGTATAGGGACACTGCTGAGAGTTTAGTTTCCATCCCTGTATCTCATAATGTGAACTCCCTGATGAACAGAAGGTTGACACAACTCTGATGTGATGCTCTTTACTCGTCCCCTGGATTGTTCACTCCCCACACACTAGTCTGTGGTTTTGACACAAAATCTCATGGTGCAAGGACAACTGTGTTTCCTGTCAGCCCACCTCTCCAACAGGAATCCACAGCAGACTCCTGCATCTTGGGCAAAGCAGAGATGTAGGGAGCACCAGATATAGGGAGTGCCATGGAGAGCTGAAGTTGAAAGCCAGCCAAGAACTTGGTCATGCAGTGCCCAAAAGGACCTGGTGACAGGGTTAATGATCCGTTCACAGAGTCACTGTTTACTTCCTCTAAATCTCACTTGTTAATCAAAACCATCTTTTTGACATCTTAACTTGGGCTGAACTAAACTGTGTGTTTAAACCTTTAGCCAGAGGAAAAAGTACACTTCTACAAAGGAAAGGGCTGTATTTGATTTAAAAGAACTTCATAATGACTGTTAATGCAAAAAGAAATCATTTTATTCCATTGATCTTGTGTTCATGAGTGATGGAAGTCACTTAACGGAGGTTAACATGTGATCATTTATCCAGTCCTAAGCTGCACCGTGGGCTCTGCATCCTGCAACATTCTGTGAACATCGTCAGCATCTTCCTCATCAACATACACATGTGTCTGAATGTCAGCACCTCGATGCTCAGCAGGATAGAACCACCAAACAGAAATGCATCAGAGCTGGAGGATGGGGACAGACTAGTGTCTGATGGAACAGCTGTTGGTGGATGAAACAGGAGACAAAAAAGCTTTGAACCCCAAAGTAAAACTTTAATTTCTTTTTGGAGGAAGAGGATGACCTAGCAGGGAACAAGATTTGATGAGCAGGTGAGTAAAGATTGTGTGTATGCACACTGGTTTTGAAAGAAAAGTCTGTCTGGTTCTTAAGAAGGAGAATTTAGAAAAACTTGTGATCACACCAACCTTAGTTCTTTTACTTTGACTGTTGATGAAGAGAAACTTACCTGATTTAATGTGGAAGTGTGAAGTGAAGGTAAAACATCTGTGAGCAGTGTTGCTGGGATGGGTTCTAACAGACATGTTGATGGTTTAGATCAGGGGTCCCCAACTCCAGGCCTCAAGGGCCGGTGTCCTGCAGGTTTTACATGTGTCCTTGGTCCAACACAGTTGATTCAAATGGCTAAAGGACCTCCTCAACATGTCCTGAAGTTCTCCAGAGGCCTGGTAATGAACTAATCATGTGACTCAGGTGTGTTGACCCACGGTTATATCTAAAACCTGCTGGACACCGGCCCTCGAGACCTGGAGTTGGAGACCCCTGGTTTAGATGAAGTTATTGTTGAAGTCAGCTCAGAGATCAAACAGAGAGTCTAAATAAAGATTTGCAGTTTTTAAAGCTGCTGTCCTTGATGATACATCTGTGACAGTTTGAAGGATGTTCAAAACATCATTACTGCTGAGAACTAAAGGAATAAAACAGAGAATCCAACACAGCTCAACAGAGTGCTGAGTTTGTCTGTTTCTCAGTGATAACAGGATGTAGTCCCAGATGTACAGAGGACTTTTTAAATACAGGCTAGTTAAGATTCTTCTGAGTTATTGGAAGTTCATAAAGATTATTTAAATTTGATTATTAGATGTCACATGACATCTTTCTAACCTTGTATCTGTAAGTCATAAACATTGATGTATTGTTATTCAGTGATGGATAATAAGTAATCCTATATATGCAAATGGATATTTGTTGATTAATCTGTGTTTCCAGTTCAAAGTTTTCTCTGAATAAAACTTATTTCGTGGAGACCAAATTTGCTCTTATTTACAATGAACATGTGTTGACCTGATTTACTGTCAGTTAACAATCATTGATAGTTACTTGTTGTTTTCCTTGTAGTCTACTTGAAGTCATAAAGATTACATTAGTCATTAATTCACTAGAATTACTTATGCCCTCAGTTATCGTAGGGTTAGTGAATCTAATGATACAGCGACCTCCCATTTGTACTGTGTAATATAAAAGTCAGTCAGGGTTGCAGATGACACAGAGACTGTTGAGTTTTCACTGACAGAATGGAGATCATGGTGTTTTTCTCGCTGTTGCTTCTGGCCTGCTCTGTTTCCACCAATCCGATAGACGCAGATATTGAAAATCATAACCAGCAGATTTCAAACCAACAACCCTCTCTACAGGATATCCATGCTGTGCTCAGAGAGCTGACCGCCTCACTGACTGAACAGAAAATGAGGATGGCATTCCTGGAAAAAGACAAACAAGGTACAGTATCATTTCAGGTAGTGAGAGAAGTAACAGCATCAAGAAACCGTCATATGATCCACTGTTGTGTTACAGAGATATCAGTGTCACTTCATAACTATTCAGAATGACTCATGATTCTTCTTATTATTAGTAGTAGTAGTAGTAGTAGTAGTGATGGCTCGAGTATTACCATGGCTGTAAATAGTGGAATACAGCAAACACAAAACATATATTAGACTCAGTTCATGTGAGAAGTCAAGTAGGAAGTCACTAAAGCAGGTGTAAGCTACATTGATGCTGCTTCTTTTTAGTGAGAAAATTATATCCGTGCATTCTAAATCAATATAATGCCCCCGCAATCTGCAAGTTTGCAGATTGTTTTAAAGAAATGCACATAAACACATCCAAAAATATTACCTCCTTTGTGGAGGTAATGAACTGACTGCAACTGTGTTCAGAAAACAGTACAGCACGCATAAATCAGTTTACTCTGGGCCTAATTTCTGTGAACAAATTTTTCTGTATTTGTGCTGTAGCGTCACCTGCAGACAGAAATGAACAAATTCTACTCAGTTGTTTGGTAATAATCTGTGTATGATCTATGCTACATAATCAGGTCCCTGCAGCTATTTGACACACGGGTCACCTGATCAACCAACAGAGCTACAGCAGCATCGTTACAGCCATTATTCATCCTTTGCGTGCTGATCAGAAAAGTAGGAGTCCATATGGTTGTCCTGCTCTAACAAGTGAGCAGACAAGTAGTGTGGTGACAACTATCATTTACATGCAGTCGTTGTGCACCCAGCACCTGTAGGAGGTGTGGTCCTGTGGCTCTGCAGTGTGTGAGGTGGAGGATGAGGGGACGTGGAGGAGACCACCGCTCAGTGTAGCATGAACAGAATGAGAGTCACAATCACTTTCTTACTTACAGATAAAAACATGTGAATCACTGTGTGCTGTCAGTGAGATTTTTTATTTTGCATTTTTCTCAGAACAAGAAGCGAAGTTGCAGACTGAGATCAATCAGCTGACAGGGCAACTACGAGGTACTGTGTATGAATCTGAAAATAGAAATATTTTAAATCTATATGTCTGCCACAATCACATTTATATAATTGATGTTTGACATCAAAGATTAGATTGACCAGATTTGTATTGTTGAGAAATCAGTTTTACCCCGGTTCTTTTATTCCTCGAGCATCCAGAGATGGCACCGGACTCAGTAGTCATTTTCACAAAATCTTTATTCATCTTTACTCATCTTCATTTACTCATCTTTTACTCATCTTCATTTAAGCATGCACCTCTAGAAGGGAAGACGAGGCCGGTGTCCCTCTCCAAATCTTCACCCCTTTGTCTGTGAAACACAGTTTTATAGACGGGACCCCATCATAAAACCCCCTACGGTGTGCTGCAAACTCTGTCTGTGTCTATGTGCACGAGCACATGAATGCCTACATGTGCGCGTTCCCTCGTGTCTATGTGAGTGCTCGTGTGTGCCTGTGTGCGCATACCTGTGTGTATGTGTGTGCACATGAGTGAGTGTGCGTGTGGATGTGTGTGCGTGACAGTTAAAACACTGTGGGTGTAGGTGACTCCCTAGCTCATAAAACCCATCTCCCTTCCAGACCACAGTTATCCAGTTACAAATATTGAGACCCCCACCCTAAAACATCCTCTGGGGAATTTCCACTCAGTGGGGGAGAGGCCTCCTACAATCTACTCCTAAGTTCACAACACAGTGAGGCCTTTATTATATTGAGGGCAGTATCTCTACAATAGTTCTACATTATATTTTAACACATTTCTAAACTCTAAAATAAGCTAAACATTCTACAGTATTTATGTTTGAATGTGTTAATGTTAGACACTGAAACTAAAACCTACTCTGATCAGCTCAACATTACGAGCTGACTGGAATGTGTTACAGTTTGAAGACACAACACTGCTCGAACTCTCATTTCTGTGAATGTTTGAATCTTTATTTGTGCTGTAGCGCCACCTGCAGACAGAATCCAAGAAACTTGACTGACCTGTTGAACTGATCTGTGTGCAGATACTTTACCCACAGTTTGGTGGATGAACATATGTCAGTGATGTACATCTACATAAAAACAAACTGTCCAGAACAAGAATTTTGTAGTGCAGCATGTAGTGTTTCAAACTGTCAGCATGAACTAAAAACATGAAAATATCAAAAGATAATTTATTTACCAAATATGATTTCTGGAACATGTTTACTATTTGAAACTATAGCCAGCCTTAACTTATTCATAAAAAAATTCAATATCAAAAAATGCGATAACAAAAAACTGGAGCCATGTTTGTAGTTCTAATAATGTGGGAACAGGAGAGCGAGTAGAGGATTAGTATGATTGTCTGTGATTAACAGAGGTGTTGTTTACAGGTGTATCTCTACTCTGTGCAGGTCATTAAAGTGAAAACACTCTTTAAGCTTCAGAACACACATTAAGTTCATTACTGGATCTAATTTACTGATTGACATTAAACTGAGTTCATGTTTGTCTGAAGCACACAACAAGATGCAACTAAAACACTGAATAACACAATTTGCTGTCTTGGCAGAAGCTACAAAATAACTTCCTGTCTGATCTAATAAACGAGTTTGAAATTTGATTGAATCTATTTTTGAGGATCCCAGTTTCCAATCACAGAGTTTGATTTCTTCAATGAAATAATTTCAGCTGTCAAACATTTCTTTCATTGGAGATTAAAGTTTTTGTCATGGTCACTTCTTTGGGAAGAGTCTAACTCTAAAACAGAAAGTTTTAAATAATGACATTTCTTTCTCTCAGCCCAACAGGTGGCTTTCTCAGCCTTTCTGATGAATCAAGGTACTGGATATACTGGACCCTTTCCCACTCTGTTTACTCTGATCTTCAAACGTGCTGTCACAAACATTGGAAATGCCTACAACCCATCCACAGGTAATAACACTAAATGTCACTTCTCAGCTATGTTGATGTCAGGCTGATGTTCCAGATCATCTAACAGCTGATTTTCCTTTTAACATGACAAAAACAAATGTCCCACAGGTATTTTCACTGCACCAGTTAGAGGAGTCTACCACTTTGACTGGAAAGTGTATGGAAAGGAAAACATTCAGGCTGGTGCTCTGTTGTACAGGAATGGAGAGAAGATTTCTATTGCATATGAACTGCCAACATCTGGTGGTGTGAGTGCCTCTAATGCAGCCTCACTGCTTCTACAGGCTGGAGATCAGGTGTCTGTACGTCTCTCAGCTTATTCAAGGATTTATGAAAATCCAGATAATCATAACACCTTCAGTGGTCATCTGCTTTTCACCATGTGAGAGGTGTGACAGCTCCAACACTTCCTGTTTGGACTGTCTGCTGTGCTGCTAGAAGTAAATCAGAAAGTAAATCACCTGCTGGAATCAGTTTCTTGCTCTCTCTCTCTTTCTGGCTGGGTTCTAGTTTCATATTTATTTGTTTCTACTTCTCTGATTCTACTGACTCAGATAATTTACTTCTTCTTGTTATCTTTGATTCAAATAAATCCAGTTAAATGCTTAGTGATTCTCTTCTCTTTGTCCTTTCTTTGAGTCGGCTCTTCATAAAGTGCTGCTCCTCCATTAGGTAATGACTATTTTCTATAAGTTGGTAAACTGCATTGTTTTTATTGGCTCCACTGTCCTGTGTTGGTCAGTCTGTTATTTTGGTGACTGGTGGCCCACATGTTTGCTTTTAACTGGAGTCTTTCCTGTTAAGTTTAGCAAAATCCAACAGTTCCTCTTTTTTCTCTTCTTTCAAAATCATGCAGGTGTTTTTCTTAAACACTTAACAGATGTTAAACTTAATCTGACTATCATGATAAAAATGTAAACAGCTGATTTAGTTTGATATAAAAATGTGTGTCAGTGCTGTGGAGAAATTTCTAGAAGCCGAAATGTTTCCTTATTTGTCATCTGCATCTGAATCCAAATCCAGACACAGATAACTGACTGTAAACTTACTCGGATTCATTTCTTTCAATTCTTTAGTTTCAAAATAAAAGCTTAATTGAACGAATGCTGTTGATTTCTTTATATGTGTTTCATACATAGAGCAGAGATCAAACCTACACCTACACGTGCTGGGAGTTGCTATCACAGGTAAAGTGACACCTGGTGTTTAGAACAAAGTGCTGTTTTTAAAACATCATCTACAGTAATGCTGACAGCTCTGTAAGGCTGAACTCTGACATGATCAGGGCTGTGACAAGCACACCATCAGTTACATCATGATCTCAATAAACACCTCAAACAACAGCATGAATGAAAAAATAAACAAAAAATTTGGTTCCATAAATATTTGATCAGTTTTCTGATAAATGACTGGAGAAAATTTCAAAAAGTGCATTTTGGGTAAATATTCAATGGTCATGTTACCATGTGAGACACGTGGACGGTGGAACTAATAACCATGTGGTTCCTCCTCCTCCTTCTAGAGCACAAAATAGTGATTATTTAGGACAAGACAGACAGGAGATATAGGACAGGAAAAACCTGAACTTTAACAAAGAAAACTATGAATCCAAAACTCAGAATGAAAACACACCCTAAAGCAAGGCTAATATTCAAACTGTGCAATCTAAAGTCAGAGTCTCGTTCGGCACCACGTTTCTAAGATTTTATAAAAAATTCAATTTTGTCTGAATTTAGAAGCAGGATATCAGAGGTCATCCAGACCTTTATGTCTTTAAGTCATGCTGTACTATACTGGCCTCTATAAAACAATATAAACAGAAAATAACCACTAAGAATATATATTTATTCCATAACAGCTCCACCCTTTTTCATCTTTACTAAAGAGAGACGACATAATACCTAAGTTATCCCTTTAACTTTCCTTGCATGTGAGAATAATAGCTAAGCATTTAACCAAAGAAATCATACTAAAAATGAAACCTTTCACTTGCCCAAACATATATGTCATCCGTCCCCTCAACGGGTTGTGTATTTTCAATGTTCCCTTATTATTGTGGCATAATTGCTTCTATCCAACAAATAAATCAAACAAAAAGTGAAGCTCTAAGACAGCACCTTGCGTCTACACTGGGCTGTGAGCTGTCCTACCTTTACTTCCTAACACCCCCTTTTCACCCAGCGTCACAGTTTAAACCCACTTCTGACTTCCCTCACTGCTCACGGTAAAATCCAAACAGATATAATTAGCTTTTCCTAGTAAAAGGTCCTAGATTACTTTTGTCAATCTGTGGAAACAGTCTCTATAGAGTTAAACCGTTTCCTCTTTAAAATTACTCCTGGTTTCTAAGCACACAACTTACAGTTCACTTAATTGTCCCTTTGCCCCCTTTAACGGGTAGACCATATCCAGCATGACCACCACCTCTGTCTAACGAGCTTTTTGACCTTCTTTACAATTCAAACAACTAATCTTCTGGGACGGGCAATTTTATGAGATCTACGCTTCTTTTAGGTCACATCCGTGCCCTCCTTTATTGGCCAAATCTGTTTGGTCTGGTGCTTCCTGGATTCTGGCCAACCCCCTCGCGGTTTTGCTGTGGTTCTGGAATCTGCTCCTTCTTCTGTAAAGGACAGAAAAGGAAAACACCTCTCTGCGACACCTCAATAATCTAATATGTTTATCCATTGTTCTTCTAGTTACTCAAAGTTGGTTCCGATTTTTGTATCCGGGACTCTCTGATCTAGACGATTAGTCAAAATATTATTTATGTGTGTAAGCGATTTTGCATTTACCCCTCCGCACTCTAAGCCATTTTCCTACATTTTCCTCCTATATATGAACTAAGCTTATGACCTTCACAAGACTGAGCGGCAATTCCTATGATCACAATTGCAATGTGTGTATGAAAAATGATTATAACCGTTTATTCTAGTAAAATAAATCAAAAAAGAAATCAAACATTTTCAATCCTAACATCTTCCCTTCTTTCACAAAAGCATATGTTTCATTTAGCCTGCTGTCCCACAGTTCCCCTTAAGTGTAGTACTCAGCTTCTCATGAACACAGGCATTTTATCTTCTAAACAGGATTTAATTTATTCTAATCAGTTAAGCTTAAACATGAAAACAATTATTTATACGTAAGTTTTACCCAAGTCATACACTGATCATTAGGGGTGCAACGATACTCGTATCGATATTGAACCATTCGATACAGTGCTTTCTGTTCGGTACGCATATGTATCGAAATTTTTAATTTATTTTATCAGCTTTTCTGCTGACAATGCTGTTTGTGTTGAGAGCTCAGTGGATCTGCATTCGACTACTCCACCTAGGCTGCACTGTCGAGCGCAGATCCACTGAGCGCAGCACAAGCTAGCAAAACAGAAGCTAAGCTCGTTGCAACATGGCAAATTGAACCTCCCCCACCCTCATTCAGATCTGGCCTTTGGAACTATTTTGGTCCAAAGGCCAGATCTGAAAAGAAAAAAGAAAAAAAAATATTCAGGAATTAGAAAAAACCATCAAATCACTAGAAGAAGCCTACACGTCCCACCAAGATCAGGAAACATTGAACAAAATACGCAAAACAAAACTAGAATTAAATGAGATAATTGATAAAAAACCAAAATTCTTAGTACAAAGACTACGCTTACAAAATTATGAACATGGTAATAAATCCGGTCAATTTCTAGCAAACCAGCTAAAAATAAATAAAGAAAAAACAACTATATGTGCTGTTCAAGATTTATCTGGGAACACAGTATATGAACCGATACAAATAAACAACATTTTCAGGGATTTCTATAAAACGTTGTATTCACCACAAATAAACCCATCTAAAAAGGAAATTGATCAGTTTTTGGACAACATAACTCTTCCAAAATTATTAGACACTCAAGCAATGGCACTGGATTCACCACTGACGCCAGGTGAACTCATAAGGTGGTTTCATAAAAGGTAGGCACTCATCAACAAATACACGTAGATTACTTAATTTGATAGACTACTCATACAGTAAAAACCTAGAAACTACAATATTTTCTTTAGATGCAGAAAATGCATTTGACAGAGTTAAGGAAACGAATTTATTTCATTTGACAGACTAGTTACACAATATGGGATCAACAAGAAAAGATTTTTAGAATATCAAAAAATTAAATTCATAGTAAAAAAGAAATTTAAACCGGGTCAAGTTGAACTACAAACACCGCCAAGTGTGGTTCAATTTCTTACTCTTAAAACCCCCAAATTACTATCCAAAATATACAGAATGCTTTCTAAAACCGATGAATCAATATCACTTCCTATTGCAAAATGGGAAGCGGATTTATCAGTTAACTTAGACCAAAACTTCTGGTCTCAGATTTGCTTAAAAACCTTTCATCTAATTAGAAATCCCAGTCTTCAATTAATTCAATACAAAATACTACATAGTGTGCACTATACAGGTCATCGGATGTTCAAGATGGGCTTTACGTCTACCAACAACTGCTTACACTGTCAAACCAATACACCGGACAATTATATCCACGCTCTTTGGTTCTGTCCACCAGTTCAGAGGTTTTGGCGCAAGATATGTGAAGACTTATCAAAGTGTCTGAAATGTAACATTCCAACTTCCCCCTTAGTGTGTTTGTTGGGCAGCTTAGATAATGTCACTACAGATAAGAATATAGCCCATATGGCTTTCACTGCCCTATGCGTAGCCAAGAAAACAGTCCTCATGAACTGGAAAAATAAAAATAATCTTAATTCTAACCTATACAGAAATTATCTATTAGATTACATTAGGTCATAAGGGGGTCATAGTTTGGTCCCACCTTCTCTGTTGTTATTGGTGTGGGGGTAGGGACAGGCTTAGGGTGTCGGGGGGTTCCCCAGGAGCATCTTCCTTGGGGGGCTCAACCCGGGGTAGCGGTCATGGCCTATTAGGGGCTCTGTTGGCTCTTAGGTGACGGTTTCCTCACGGCTGTGTGCAGCGGGGCTAGGGGAGGGTCTGTGCTGATGGACGTGGGTTATTGACCTGGTAGCCTGGCTGCCCCTGGGTGGGTCCGGGACGGGCGTGAGGTTCCGGGGGCGCTCCGTCTCTGGGCTGGGGCCCTGGCTGGGCCTCGGGGGCTTGGGTCCTGGTTGGTATGTTGCTGGGGTTGTGGGCGGGTGGGTGTATGGGGGCCCGGCCCGCCAGTGCATCGAGCCATATGGGGGGCTCTTCAACTGGTGGGGTGGTTGTTACACCTTGCAGGAGCTCTCCTCTCTTCAGGAACTCACTCTACAGGAGGGGGAGATCTCAGCCTGGGCATCTATTGTCTTGTGTAGTCTGGAAGATGAGTGGATGATGGGGAGCGTGCAGTTTTCTCTGTGGTGGGGTCGGGTGGGCTGTCCCGGGCTCTATGGGGCCGGGCGGCGCTGCTGTTCTGGGCCCCGGTCCAGATGAGCCTGGGCCCCCTTTCCCTGGCGGGTTGCGGAGTATGGGGGTGCCTACTGGGGTCAGCGGGGGAGCAGGCCCCAGGGAGGGGTCACTTGCCCCTCCCTTCCTTCCCTCCCCATCTCCAGCTGCCTCCACCTTCCCACTCCACCACAATCACCCACACATGCAGGGCCTTGGGGTAAAGGTGTGTCACCAGGGAGCAGGGGAGGCATCCCCCCCTCTGTCCCCTTCTGGCTTCTTGTGCCTCAATTTTATCTCACAACTTAGACATTCACAGTACTCACACTCTCATAACACATAGGATCTTGGGGGTGAGCATGCTACACGGACCCCAAAAGACCATCAGGGTGTACACCTCACCCCTGGCGTCGTTGCCCACCTCTCAATTTTAAATACACGTAGACACTGAGGGCTATCAGGAGGGGCTATGTGCTTACCTGCTGTTCTCTGGCAGGTAGCTCCATGCCCTCCTGGGTTTTAAATGCACCTTAGAACACACATGCATCAACACTACATATGAGCGGGCAGAGGGAGGGTTGGAATCTCCCTGCTGCTGCCGAGTCGGGGCAGTCTGCTTCTCCCCACCGCAGGGAAAAGGGTAACACCACCTGGGTCTGGGTGCAGTTTCCTCCTCCAGGAGCAAAGGTACCTAGACCCGGTTCTTAGAGTACGCTTGGGGAGTGTGATTGTGTGTACATTGTCTCTCTATGTCTGTCTCCACGTTGGTTGAGTGTTGAGTAATTGCATATGAGAGCATGAGGGTGGGAATTGATGTTTGTATCTGTGTGTGCCTGTATGTCTGTGTCTACAGTGGGGCAAAAAAGTATTTAGTCAGCCACCGATTGTGCAAGTTCCCCCACCTAAAATGATGACAGAGGTCAGTAATTTGCACCAGAGGTACACTTCAACTGTGAGAGACAGAATGTGAAAAAAAAATCCATGAATCCACATGGTAGGATTTGTAAAGAATTTATTCGTAAATCAGGGTGGAAAATAAGTATTTGGTCAATAACAAAAATACAACTCAATACTTTGTAACATAACCTTTGTTGGCAATAACAGAGGTCAAACGTTTACTATAGGTCTTTACCAGGTTTGCACACACAGTAGCTGGTATTTTGGCCCATTCCTCCATGCAGATCTTCTCAAGAGCAGTGATGTTTTGGGGCTGTCGCCGAGCAACACGGACTTTCAACTCCCGCCACAGATTTTCTATGGGGTTGAGGTCTGGAGACTGGCTAGGCCACTCCAGGACTTTCAAATGCTTCTTACGGAGCCACTCCTTTGTTGCCCGGGCGGTGTGTTTTGGATCATTGTCATGTTGGAAGACCCAGCCTCGTTTCATCTTCAAAGTTCTCACTGATGGAAGGAGGTTTTGGCTCAAAATCTCACGATACATGGCCCCATTCATTCTGTCCTTAACACGGATCAGTCGTCCTGTCCCCTTGGCAGAAAAACAGCCCCATAGTATGATGTTTCCACCCCCATGCTTCACAGTAGGTATGGTGTTCTTGGGATGCAACTCAGTATTCTTCTTCCTCCAAACACGACGAGTTGAGTTTATACCAAAAAGTTCTACTTTGGTTTCATCTGACCACATGACATTCTCCCAATCCTCTGCTGTATCATCCATGTGCTCTCTGGCAAACTTCAGACGGGCCTGGACATGCACTGGCTTCAGCAGCGGAACACGTCTGGCACTGCGGGATTTGATTCCCTGCCGTTGTAGTGTGTTACTGATGGTGACCTTTGTTACTTTGGTCCCAGCTCTCTGCAGGTCATTCACCAGGTCCCCCCGTGTGGTTCTGGGATCTTTGCTCACCGTTCTCATGATCATTTTGACCCCACGGGATGAGATCTTGCGTGGAGCCCCAGATCGAGGGAGATTATCAGTGGTCTTGTATGTCTTCCATTTTCTGATGATTGCTCCCACAGTTGATTTTTTCACACCAAGCTGCTTGCCTATTGTAGATTCACTCTTCCCAGTCTGGTGCAGGTCTACAATACTTTTCCTGGTGTCCTTCGAAAGCTCTTTGGTCTTGGCCATGGCGGAATTTGGAGTCTGACTGTTTGAGGCTGTGGACAGGTGTCTTTTATACAGATGATGAGTTCAAACAGGTGCCATTCATACAGGTAACGAGTGGGGGACAGAAAAGCTTCTTACAGAAGACGTTACAGGTCTGTGAGAGCCAGAGATTTTCCTTGTTTGAGGTGACCAAATACTTATTTTCCACCCTGATTTACGAATAAATTCTTTACAAATCCTACCATGTGGATTCATGGATTTTTTTTCACATTCTGTCTCTCACAGTTGAAGTGTACCTCTGGTGCAAATTACTGACCTCTGTCATCATTTTAAGTGGGGGAACTTGCACAATCGGTGGCTGACTAAATACTTTTTTGCCCCACTGTAGATGAACTGTTGGATTTTCCAGACCAGGAGGTTAAGGGAAGTCGTTTATGGGGTCACACTCTGACACACACACACACACACACACACACACACACACACACACACACACACACACACACACACACACACACACACACACACATTCCAATGTAAGGAACAAGCAACTGAAGTATAAATAAAGACCGGGGCAGTCTCTCATTTGTTAGTCTCTGAACCTCACTCTTGGTGTGTGAGTTCTGGTGACTGCCCTTGCTAGCAAGAAAATCTGTGTGTTTCTCCTCTCTGATTCTCTGCTGAAGAAGTGTTTTAGAATATATCTCTTAACACTGTGTCTTTTTGGTGTCAGGCAGAACATCAGTCTAACAGCTCATTATTTCACTCTGACCTCTATGTTGGTGGAACGTGTTAGTAGAAACATATTGAGCTGTGTGGTTGGACTCAAACGTATTGATAAGCCATGTATTAGAAAAAGTTCTCTGTGTGAGTCTGTAGAGCTGAAGAAAGAAGACACAAAGAACACCAACTGGGTGAAGTCCAGGTGTTTGACTTGTTCAGTGTAGAGCACCTGGATGACTGACAACCTACACACCACTATGATGTTTCATCATATTAGAGACTGTCTTCATCATGTTGAAAACACTCAGAAAGTGTGACTGTGTGGCTGTGACAGTCTAACATGTGCTGTCAACCAAACCATTTCATGTTTCTATGGTAACTAAATCATTAGGATTGAATCTGTTCTTGTTGAGGTGACCTGTTAGTGTGTACTCTGATCACGTCACAAGATCACGTGAGATTTCAAACCACAGGAGAATCACTGTGGTTATAAGAGGCAGACACCCGCACACACACCACGTGTCTGCTGTTGTTGTTTATTGTGTTGAACCTGTCAAAGATACAAACATGAAGAAAAATCAGCACCAAGCCCTGTAATCATAGCTGTGCTGCTGTTTTTAGAGAGCGTGGTGTCGCTGTGGTCAGCTCTGCTGCCCCACAGCAAGAAGGTCCTGAGCAACTTTGTGCTGATTTGTCTGACTGTAAACCAAACACAGATCAGTTCAGTGTTCTGACAGTGTGTGCTTGCACGCACAATTATTGTGTTGTTTTTGTTACCTGCTCATCCATGTGCAGCCTTTCTCTCTTTGCTCATCTGACCCACTGTCACCTCCTCCTTTCTCCTGCCCAAGCTCTGCACCTCCTCTGTCACCACCTTCACTCTCCTCTACACCTCCTCTGTCACCTCCTTCACTCTCCTCTGCACCTCCTCTGTCACCACCTTCACTCTCCTCTGCACCTCCTCTTTTCCCTCCTCTCTGCTTCCTTGTGTCCCTCTTCGATCACCTGCTCTGCAAACCTCTTGTACCTGATATAAAAGCTCAGTTAATGTTTAAATGGTTTGACAGAGATGGGATATTCACATGGTTTTGGAGAATGCATGTTCCCTTACCAAGAAGCTGGAAAGCATTGAAACACCTTTTGCCTTTCCTGGGTATAATCACCAATCACCTTGTTATAACACCTTGAAATGTGTTGACCTCTGAGGAAAACATTTATTATTTCATGATTTTGTTGTGTCAAGAAAAATAGTTTTCTCAGTGGCCACTATAATGTTGAGATTGTAGCTAATCAACAAGCTAAATGTAGGACATCCTAGTTGACATCAAAGTTTGCAGTGATTTATTGTCATGGTCCTGGGTCGTGCGACCCAGTGTTTTGTGTTTAGTCTATTTTGATGTTTATTGTTTGTTTAGGTTCATTAAGTTATTCCAGCTCATTTGTAATTATATTACCCTTGTATTAAGCCTCCCTTGCCCTTCATGTGTTTATGTCTGTGTGTCTTGTGTTGTCAAGTTCATGCTGTCGCTTCTGTCATCTTCCCCTGTACTCAGTCTCCCTGGTTCGTGCGTCTACCTGTCATGAGTAGGGATGGGTACCGGTGTCCGGTGCCATGATGGCACCGGTTCTGACATAAACGGTAGTAACCAGACCGAAAAGCAGCGCACATTTCGGTGCTTTATTTCGGTGCTTTTTTTTCCTGAGCTGTGATACACTTTAGATTCTAGCCAATCATTTTATGTTTCCGAGGATAGTAGGCGGGGCCAGGTACGTACGTTCTGTTAGAGCAGAGCTACAGATTAAAAATGTCCAAGGCGAAGCGGTCAAAAGTCTGGCTGTACTTCATAGCAAAATATGCAAACTCAGCAGCCTGCAACAAGTGCTTTAAGCTGATACTGTGATACTGTCAAAGGAGGTAACACCTCAAATCCGATGAAACACCTGGCGACGCATAGCGTTTTTTTTAAAAGCAAAGAAATGCGCCGTATTTGATAGCTTGCTGCGAGACCTCACACCGAGCACATCTACTGCGGGTGGGTTGCCTGTTATGCAACATCCCCCAAAAACACGAAGAGGAGAGTCCTGGCCCCTAGCCCTGCCAGTGTAGCAGAAATGATGACGGATGATGGTGGCAGCAGCCGTTCTTCTCTGCGTGAGTAGCTAATTTACGTTGAGTAGGCTAACCACGTTATTACATTAATGCATGTAAGGTGAACTAGCAAACATCATCATAGCTACATGCGGCTGTCTTCTTGTTTGATGGCAGATACTCCCTTCACCCTGGCCAAAAAGGCTAAAATGACCAAAGAAAAAGTGGAAAACAGTTAAACATGAGAGGTTTAGGACAAAGTTTGTGTTTTTTCCATTGTTTAAGCACTGCTTCCAGCCAAGAGTGATACCATATATGCCCCATAGCTGCAGAAAAGGCTAACATTGTTATCTTTTTACAAAAAACAGCTGAACATGAGAGGTTTTTGGACCAATTTTGTGTTCTCCATTCTTTAAGCACCGGTTTGAGCACCGTTTGAGCACTGGCACGGTTTCAAAAGTACCGATTTGGCACCGGTATCGGATAAAACCTAAACGATACCCATCCCTAGTCATGAGTCATGTCTGCGTGGTTATGTTTAGTTCATGTCATGTCTAATCTCCATGTTTCCTGTTTTACTTTGAAAGTCTGTATTCAATGTCAGTGTATTTAGTTTCACCTCTCCTGTCCTGTCGTTAGGTTCATGTGTGTCAGCTGTGCTCCCATGTGTGGCCACTTCCCCTGATCATCCCTCATCTGTATTTAGTCTCGGTGTTTCATGCAGTCTGTGTCGCGTCGTCTGTGTTCCCACCCTCCGTGTTTCCATGCCCAGTCTTTTGTATTCCAAGCCATAGCCTTACCATAGTTCTTTCCCAGTTTAGGTTTCTGCTTAGTTACTGCTCTTGTGCTGCCCTCATTCTTGTTAGTTTCTTTTGTGTTCATCAGCCACAATAAAAGGCTCACTTTTGTTTAAGTCCACTCCCGTATCCTCACTTGTGTCTGGACCTGAGTCCTCCACACACTCTCCACATGGTCTGCCACAGCGGACCGTGACAATTTATGGTGGCAGACGTCAACAAACAGGGCAAATATTTCCTTTTACTTACATTGCAATTACTTTACATTCAGTATTTCACAAGTTTTTGCAGCTAAGCTAAAGAACAGCTAACCAGATGTTTCAGTCATAGACTACATCTTTTAGACTACATAGACTACTAACAAGCTTACAAACATGCACCATCATTCACGCTAGGTCTGTGTGCGCAGGCGTGTGTGCTGGAAATGAGTGGAGTCGTCTCTGAACCTTACTGTCTATGCTCTGAACTAACCATCAGCAGCTAGCTGTCAATGACAGAGTTAAGCAGGAGGAATGGCAGCTAGCTAAACGATGCTACACGTGTGACTGTATTGTACCAAATAGCTACTTAAGTTATAATTCAGTGAAACTGACATTGATCCTAGACAGTCTGCTACATCACTGGCAGCCTCTGACTTTTCCTCACATGAGGCTCGGCTGCCAATCTAACAACCAACTAACCAACTCCAGTCAACAAATCATCAGCTAACTTAACAACAGAGGTATTTACCTCCTTTAGGTGGGACTTTTTTCATTTTTACATGCGGTTGGTCTCGACCAACAATTAAATAGTGTCGCCTGTTTGCCTGTTTTCATGTCTGATGTCTCCACAGTTCAGTTAGTAAGCATTTAGTTAGCACCAGTGACTGCACTAACACAGCAAAAAGTGAAAGTTTGTTAGAGAAAGCCGGTTGGGTGGGGGGGTTACATTACTAGATGATTGTGTCTCTCTGTCTTATTCCACCTTAATAAATGACTTCCTGTTAGCATTGAGTGTTTCTGTAGGACTAATGTAATTTTCATGGGTTGGATCAACTCAATTAAATTAAGCTGGACTCAGATGCAGTAAATAAGTTGATTGATCATTAATGAATAAAGCTGGTCAAACTACAGTACATCACGTGGACACATGTGATTGTGTATTGTAGTATTGATCCCAATGCTGGTATTAGTACTGGATCAACAAACACTGGATGGATGCGTTCAGCATGGAGCCCCTGAGCTGTGTTACAGACAAACATGAAAAACTGACAGGTCTGTGTCATTCACAGTCTGTAACACTTCTAAACAACAGAGGCTGACCCAAGTGCCTCAGAGCCAGGCACGCTCACATCACAGCTCTCTAAATAAGCCAGTTTCAAAATAAGAGCTGAAAGCTGTGTTTGGTTGTGTTAGCTTCATTTTCAAATGATGAGCTTTCGACAATGAGTGAAACAGTAAGAGCATTTGGAGAGTTTGGAAACATCCCATTAAGAAAGAGAAATCGAACATTTGGATTCATTTTAATGAGCTCAGACTTGTTGAAAATGCAGAGGAGCTGGTTGTGAACTGAGCTTCAGAGAAACACATACTGATATTCACGGTGAAGCTTTGAGTGGAAAAAGACAGAAAAACAACATGTGAGTAGTAATATACCTATAGCTTTTTTGCCCCCCCCCACCCCCCCACCCCGAGGGCATTCCCCCCCTCCCCTATCCCCCGCCGCGTCCGTGTGTGTGTGCACGTGCGCGAGAACGGACTTTTTGCACGTGCATGTGGGTCGGGGGTCATATGAGTTCACATGTGTTTAATAGCGTATTATTTAATGAAACGATTATGTGTTTTAATTAAACTCTTTTTAAAGGATTGTATAGGTCTCAGAGTTCTGTTATTTAGACATAGATCATTTAATTGAACTACTTTAGGGGTATTTTAACTAGTTAGGAGCCTTTTGCATTTTCTTCAGTGCTATTTAGGAGCAAATAGTTTTCAAACAGAGGGCCGCAAATAACAGGTATCCCTTTAGAAATAAACAGTGATACTTCTAAAAACCGTGTATTCCCACACAGCATTTAATTTAGCTAGTTTAGGAAGATTTCACTTTTCTAATAGTTTCACAGGCTAATAGTTTTTAAATAGAGCACCACAAACAACATGTATCCCTTTACAAATAAACTGTTATACTTCTAAAAGTACATATTCACACTAGTGCTGTATCAACCTCAATGTGGCTTTAATGCAATTAGTCTTATAATTATCTACTAGTCTGCAACAGTTAGACTCGATGATTACACATAGATGATTTAACTACTTTAGGGGCATTTCACTTTTCTAAAGGTTTCACAGGCCAATAGTTTTAAATAGAGCACTGCAAACAACATGTATTCTTTTAGAAATAAACTGTGATACTTCTAAAAAACACATATTCACACACTCTGTAACAGTTAGACAGAGGGGGGTACAGTTAGGCTCCCAACAGTCTGTCTAAAAGGTATGAAGCAACAAAAGAGGAGACCTTATCAAGAGCATCCCAGCCCAAAGGTGTTTCTTCACAAATAGTTAATTCCCACACTCTGCAACAGTTAGACTCGATGATTACACATAGCTGATCAGAGGGGGTGCAGTTAGGTGCCCAACAGTCTGCAAAAGAAGTCATGAAGCAAACAAAAGATGCTCCTTATCAAGAGCATCTCAGCCCAAAAGTGTTTCTTCACAAACAGTTAATGGCTTTAATGCAACTAGTCTTATCATGTCAGAGGCCAGCAGAAACCATGTCCAACAGAGTCTCCAAAGGCCTGCCACCTTTCTTCCTTACATCATGCTCTTTTATCTCTACATCTCAGAGGTCAACTGAAAGTAGCCCCACCTATATAAAAACACCCCATCAGACACACAGTATTTTCCTCAGCACTTCACAACTGCCGCAAGGTATAGCGTTTTAACTTGTTATTTTTTCACCTGAATGTGCGTTGGAGCCGACTTTGCTACCCGCAGAGAGCGTTTCTGACAGTCGGGCGCTGCTTATACAATAGAGAAAAGCAACAATACAGAGTGTTTCTCTGCTCCAAGAAATCCGAGGACCTTTCACAAGGTAAGCATGTCTGTTATACCCAGGGCATAAATGTCTGTATGTCAGTGCAGATTATTCAAACCCTGTTTAAAATGTGACACATATGTTGTCCGAAAACAATTCCTCTAAATTTGCAAAGTTACTGATTTAAAAAATATATATTTTCGAATTTTTAGTTGCATGTCAAACATATGATAGACTCTTGAGCATATTCGTATAGCTAAATTCACAATGGTATAACTGTGCTAAATAAAAGAGGCCCAAGCACCAATGCACTCTAATCCACTCCGCTAAACTCTATGTTGATAAGTACATGAAGCGTACCTCTACCTCTACAGCTGAAAACAGTTTGTATCCGCACTCTGAGGGTCTGCTGAATTGTTTTAATGGCACTTTTTGACGAACAGCAGATGATGAAATCCTCTTTATTGTAGAAACTGTCCCTAAGCTATTGTTGCTCATACTTACTGAGGTCCCTAGCTACTTCCTTACTATGTAAATAATGACATTTCTTTCTCTCAGCCCAACAGGTGGCTTTCTCAGCCTTTCTGATGAATCAAGGTACTGGATATACTGGACCCTTTCCCACTCTGTTTACTCTGATCTTCAAACGTGCTGTCACAAACATTGGAAATGCCTACAACCCATCCACAGGTAATAACACTAAATGTCACTTCTCAGCTATGTTGATGTCAGGCTGATGTTCCAGATCATCTAACAGCTGATTTTCCTTTTAACATGACAAAAACAAATGTCCCACAGGTATTTTCACTGCACCAGTTAGAGGAGTCTACCACTTTGACTGGAAAGTGTATGGAAAGGAAAACATTCAGGCTGGTGCTCTGTTGTACAGGAATGGAGAGAAGATTTCTATTGCATATGAACTGCCAACATCTGGTGGTGTGAGTGCCTCTAATGCAGCCTCACTGCTTCTACAGGCTGGAGATCAGGTGTCTGTACGTCTCTCAGCTTATTCAAGGATTTATGAAAATCCAGATAATCATAACACCTTCAGTGGTCATCTGCTTTTCACCATGTGAGAGGTGTGACAGCTCCAACACTTCCTGTTTGGACTGTCTGCTGTGCTGCTAGAAGTAAATCAGAAAGTAAATCACCTGCTGGAATCAGTTTCTTGCTCTCTCTCTCTTTCTGGCTGGGTTCTAGTTTCATATTTATTTGTTTCTACTTCTCTGATTCTACTGACTCAGATAATTTACTTCTTCTTGTTATCTTTGATTCAAATAAATCCAGTTAAATGCTTAGTGATTCTCTTCTCTTTGTCCTTTCTTTGAGTCGGCTCTTCATAAAGTGCTGCTCCTCCATTAGGTAATGACTATTTTCTATAAGTTGGTAAACTGCATTGTTTTTATTGGCTCCACTGTCCTGTGTTGGTCAGTCTGTTATTTTGGTGACTGGTGGCCCACATGTTTGCTTTTAACTGGAGTCTTTCCTGTTAAGTTTAGCAAAATCCAACAGTTCCTCTTTTTTCTCTTCTTTCAAAATCATGCAGGTGTTTTTCTTAAACACTTAACAGATGTTAAACTTAATCTGACTATCATGATAAAAATGTAAACAGCTGATTTAGTTTGATATAAAAATGTGTGTCAGTGCTGTGGAGAAATTTCTAGAAGCCGAAATGTTTCCTTATTTGTCATCTGCATCTGAATCCAAATCCAGACACAGATAACTGACTGTAAACTTACTCGGATTCATTTCTTTCAATTCTTTAGTTTCAAAATAAAAGCTTAATTGAACGAATGCTGTTGATTTCTTTATATGTGTTTCATACATAGAGCAGAGATCAAACCTACACCTACACGTGCTGGGAGTTGCTATCACAGGTAAAGTGACACCTGGTGTTTAGAACAAAGTGCTGTTTTTAAAACATCATCTACAGTAATGCTGACAGCTCTGTAAGGCTGAACTCTGACATGATCAGGGCTGTGACAAGCACACCATCAGTTACATCATGATCTCAATAAACACCTCAAACAACAGCATGAATGAAAAAATAAACAAAAAATTTGGTTCCATAAATATTTGATCAGTTTTCTGATAAATGACTGGAGAAAATTTCAAAAAGTGCATTTTGGGTAAATATTCAATGGTCATGTTACCATGTGAGACACGTGGACGGTGGAACTAATAACCATGTGGTTCCTCCTCCTCCTTCTAGAGCACAAAATAGTGATTATTTAGGACAAGACAGACAGGAGATATAGGACAGGAAAAACCTGAACTTTAACAAAGAAAACTATGAATCCAAAACTCAGAATGAAAACACACCCTAAAGCAAGGCTAATATTCAAACTGTGCAATCTAAAGTCAGAGTCTCGTTCGGCACCACGTTTCTAAGATTTTATAAAAAATTCAATTTTGTCTGAATTTAGAAGCAGGATATCAGAGGTCATCCAGACCTTTATGTCTTTAAGTCATGCTGTACTATACTGGCCTCTATAAAACAATATAAACAGAAAATAACCACTAAGAATATATATTTATTCCATAACAGCTCCACCCTTTTTCATCTTTACTAAAGAGAGACGACATAATACCTAAGTTATCCCTTTAACTTTCCTTGCATGTGAGAATAATAGCTAAGCATTTAACCAAAGAAATCATACTAAAAATGAAACCTTTCACTTGCCCAAACATATATGTCATCCGTCCCCTCAACGGGTTGTGTATTTTCAATGTTCCCTTATTATTGTGGCATAATTGCTTCTATCCAACAAATAAATCAAACAAAAAGTGAAGCTCTAAGACAGCACCTTGCGTCTACACTGGGCTGTGAGCTGTCCTACCTTTACTTCCTAACACCCCCTTTTCACCCAGCGTCACAGTTTAAACCCACTTCTGACTTCCCTCACTGCTCACGGTAAAATCCAAACAGATATAATTAGCTTTTCCTAGTAAAAGGTCCTAGATTACTTTTGTCAATCTGTGGAAACAGTCTCTATAGAGTTAAACCGTTTCCTCTTTAAAATTACTCCTGGTTTCTAAGCACACAACTTACAGTTCACTTAATTGTCCCTTTGCCCCCTTTAACGGGTAGACCATATCCAGCATGACCACCACCTCTGTCTAACGAGCTTTTTGACCTTCTTTACAATTCAAACAACTAATCTTCTGGGACGGGCAATTTTATGAGATCTACGCTTCTTTTAGGTCACATCCGTGCCCTCCTTTATTGGCCAAATCTGTTTGGTCTGGTGCTTCCTGGATTCTGGCCAACCCCCTCGCGGTTTTGCTGTGGTTCTGGAATCTGCTCCTTCTTCTGTAAAGGACAGAAAAGGAAAACACCTCTCTGCGACACCTCAATAATCTAATATGTTTATCCATTGTTCTTCTAGTTACTCAAAGTTGGTTCCGATTTTTGTATCCGGGACTCTCTGATCTAGACGATTAGTCAAAATATTATTTATGTGTGTAAGCGATTTTGCATTTACCCCTCCGCACTCTAAGCCATTTTCCTACATTTTCCTCCTATATATGAACTAAGCTTATGACCTTCACAAGACTGAGCGGCAATTCCTATGATCACAATTGCAATGTGTGTATGAAAAATGATTATAACCGTTTATTCTAGTAAAATAAATCAAAAAAGAAATCAAACATTTTCAATCCTAACATCTTCCCTTCTTTCACAAAAGCATATGTTTCATTTAGCCTGCTGTCCCACAGTTCCCCTTAAGTGTAGTACTCAGCTTCTCATGAACACAGGCATTTTATCTTCTAAACAGGATTTAATTTATTCTAATCAGTTAAGCTTAAACATGAAAACAATTATTTATACGTAAGTTTTACCCAAGTCATACACTGATCATTAGGGGTGCAACGATACTCGTATCGATATTGAACCATTCGATACAGTGCTTTCTGTTCGGTACGCATATGTATCGAAATTTTTAATTTATTTTATCAGCTTTTCTGCTGACAATGCTGTTTGTGTTGAGAGCTCAGTGGATCTGCATTCGACTACTCCACCTAGGCTGCACTGTCGAGCGCAGATCCACTGAGCGCAGCACAAGCTAGCAAAACAGAAGCTAAGCTCGTTGCAACATGGCAAATTGAACCTCCCCCACCCTCATTCAGATCTGGCCTTTGGAACTATTTTGGTCCAAAGGCCAGATCTGAAAAGAAAAAAGAAAAAAAAATATTCAGGAATTAGAAAAAACCATCAAATCACTAGAAGAAGCCTACACGTCCCACCAAGATCAGGAAACATTGAACAAAATACGCAAAACAAAACTAGAATTAAATGAGATAATTGATAAAAAACCAAAATTCTTAGTACAAAGACTACGCTTACAAAATTATGAACATGGTAATAAATCCGGTCAATTTCTAGCAAACCAGCTAAAAATAAATAAAGAAAAAACAACTATATGTGCTGTTCAAGATTTATCTGGGAACACAGTATATGAACCGATACAAATAAACAACATTTTCAGGGATTTCTATAAAACGTTGTATTCACCACAAATAAACCCATCTAAAAAGGAAATTGATCAGTTTTTGGACAACATAACTCTTCCAAAATTATTAGACACTCAAGCAATGGCACTGGATTCACCACTGACGCCAGGTGAACTCATAAGGTGGTTTCATAAAAGGTAGGCACTCATCAACAAATACACGTAGATTACTTAATTTGATAGACTACTCATACAGTAAAAACCTAGAAACTACAATATTTTCTTTAGATGCAGAAAATGCATTTGACAGAGTTAAGGAAACGAATTTATTTCATTTGACAGACTAGTTACACAATATGGGATCAACAAGAAAAGATTTTTAGAATATCAAAAAATTAAATTCATAGTAAAAAAGAAATTTAAACCGGGTCAAGTTGAACTACAAACACCGCCAAGTGTGGTTCAATTTCTTACTCTTAAAACCCCCAAATTACTATCCAAAATATACAGAATGCTTTCTAAAACCGATGAATCAATATCACTTCCTATTGCAAAATGGGAAGCGGATTTATCAGTTAACTTAGACCAAAACTTCTGGTCTCAGATTTGCTTAAAAACCTTTCATCTAATTAGAAATCCCAGTCTTCAATTAATTCAATACAAAATACTACATAGTGTGCACTATACAGGTCATCGGATGTTCAAGATGGGCTTTACGTCTACCAACAACTGCTTACACTGTCAAACCAATACACCGGACAATTATATCCACGCTCTTTGGTTCTGTCCACCAGTTCAGAGGTTTTGGCGCAAGATATGTGAAGACTTATCAAAGTGTCTGAAATGTAACATTCCAACTTCCCCCTTAGTGTGTTTGTTGGGCAGCTTAGATAATGTCACTACAGATAAGAATATAGCCCATATGGCTTTCACTGCCCTATGCGTAGCCAAGAAAACAGTCCTCATGAACTGGAAAAATAAAAATAATCTTAATTCTAACCTATACAGAAATTATCTATTAGATTACATTAGGTCATAAGGGGGTCATAGTTTGGTCCCACCTTCTCTGTTGTTATTGGTGTGGGGGTAGGGACAGGCTTAGGGTGTCGGGGGGTTCCCCAGGAGCATCTTCCTTGGGGGGCTCAACCCGGGGTAGCGGTCATGGCCTATTAGGGGCTCTGTTGGCTCTTAGGTGACGGTTTCCTCACGGCTGTGTGCAGCGGGGCTAGGGGAGGGTCTGTGCTGATGGACGTGGGTTATTGACCTGGTAGCCTGGCTGCCCCTGGGTGGGTCCGGGACGGGCGTGAGGTTCCGGGGGCGCTCCGTCTCTGGGCTGGGGCCCTGGCTGGGCCTCGGGGGCTTGGGTCCTGGTTGGTATGTTGCTGGGGTTGTGGGCGGGTGGGTGTATGGGGGCCCGGCCCGCCAGTGCATCGAGCCATATGGGGGGCTCTTCAACTGGTGGGGTGGTTGTTACACCTTGCAGGAGCTCTCCTCTCTTCAGGAACTCACTCTACAGGAGGGGGAGATCTCAGCCTGGGCATCTATTGTCTTGTGTAGTCTGGAAGATGAGTGGATGATGGGGAGCGTGCAGTTTTCTCTGTGGTGGGGTCGGGTGGGCTGTCCCGGGCTCTATGGGGCCGGGCGGCGCTGCTGTTCTGGGCCCCGGTCCAGATGAGCCTGGGCCCCCTTTCCCTGGCGGGTTGCGGAGTATGGGGGTGCCTACTGGGGTCAGCGGGGGAGCAGGCCCCAGGGAGGGGTCACTTGCCCCTCCCTTCCTTCCCTCCCCATCTCCAGCTGCCTCCACCTTCCCACTCCACCACAATCACCCACACATGCAGGGCCTTGGGGTAAAGGTGTGTCACCAGGGAGCAGGGGAGGCATCCCCCCCTCTGTCCCCTTCTGGCTTCTTGTGCCTCAATTTTATCTCACAACTTAGACATTCACAGTACTCACACTCTCATAACACATAGGATCTTGGGGGTGAGCATGCTACACGGACCCCAAAAGACCATCAGGGTGTACACCTCACCCCTGGCGTCGTTGCCCACCTCTCAATTTTAAATACACGTAGACACTGAGGGCTATCAGGAGGGGCTATGTGCTTACCTGCTGTTCTCTGGCAGGTAGCTCCATGCCCTCCTGGGTTTTAAATGCACCTTAGAACACACATGCATCAACACTACATATGAGCGGGCAGAGGGAGGGTTGGAATCTCCCTGCTGCTGCCGAGTCGGGGCAGTCTGCTTCTCCCCACCGCAGGGAAAAGGGTAACACCACCTGGGTCTGGGTGCAGTTTCCTCCTCCAGGAGCAAAGGTACCTAGACCCGGTTCTTAGAGTACGCTTGGGGAGTGTGATTGTGTGTACATTGTCTCTCTATGTCTGTCTCCACGTTGGTTGAGTGTTGAGTAATTGCATATGAGAGCATGAGGGTGGGAATTGATGTTTGTATCTGTGTGTGCCTGTATGTCTGTGTCTACAGTGGGGCAAAAAAGTATTTAGTCAGCCACCGATTGTGCAAGTTCCCCCACCTAAAATGATGACAGAGGTCAGTAATTTGCACCAGAGGTACACTTCGTTAACGTGTCTTGTGCCATATTAGCACAGCAACGTATGGACAGAGCAGTGCAAGTAAACAAGTGACCAGAGTAATATAAACAGAGTAATTCAACTGAGTGACCAGAGAAGTGTGAACAGATTGATATAAGGTCCTGTTTCAGTCACTTATTGATGCTATGAGGGGAGTGGGGGCATTTTCTGATTTAGGACTCGTATGGCCTGAGGAGAGAAGCTCCTCCTTGAGTCTCTGTTTTGGCCCCGATGGTGTGGAACCTTCTGCCTGGTTGCAGAAGTCGAAGCATTTTGTTACTGGGATGGGACCAGTCCTTTAATATCTGAGATGCTCTGGACCAACATCTCCTGGTGTAAATGTCCTGTAGGGAAGTTTTATTTGTGGATCATACTGTATTTGCATTTGTAACGCGTTCTGACGCACGGATCACTCTGCTTTTCAATCCTGGACACAGTTATTCCCACACCAGGAAGTGATGTTCTGTGTGAGGATGCTCTCCACAGCGCCTGAATAGAAAGTTCTGAGGACCACTGGAAAAACCTGCTAACTTCCTGAGTTGTCGGAGACAGTACAAGCGCTTGCCTAGCCTTTTTGGACTGGACGTGAATGTGAGCAGACCATTTCAGGAATGAGGAGATGTGAACACCGAGAAAGACAATGAAGCAGAAACTGCTAAAAGTGGGATTCAAACCCACACCTCCAGGGGAGAGTGAGCACTAAACACAGCACCTTAGACCACTCAGCCATCCTGAAACAGACCAAACTGAACTGATTTTCTGATAAATCCAGAATCCAGTTTAAACTCCTTCCCTTCACATAAAAAGTCTTGAATGAACCTTTGGTCCAACTGTTCTTCACACCTGACTGGTAACAAGATGGCGCTGGTGTGCGTGGTTGCTCGTCTGTCACTCTGAAGTTTGTTTCTATTATTTCTGACCTGTGTCATTCACCAAACAAAGTCTCTGCTGAGGTATAATCGCCAGACATGATGATCATCTTTTATTGAAAAGGTCGGCACCACCAGGCCTCTTATCACAGCTCCTGACTCTGACCCCTCTGTCTCTGTCCCTTGCACTGCTGATTTTAATAATAATAATGGATTGGATTTATATAGCGCTTTTCAAGGCACCCAAAGCACTTTACAATGCCACTATTCATTCACTCTCGCATTCACACACTGGTCTACGGTTGTAGCCACAGCTGCCCTGGGGGGTGTCATATTAACCCCGCAGGTTCCCCCCAGGATCCTTTCCCTCCATGATTTTTAAAAGAAATCTTTCCTAGTATAGGGCAGTCTGTCCTTGACATTATTAACAGCAGTCTGTCCTCTGGTGTGGTTCCTGCAATTTTCAAACATGCAGTAGGGCAGCCACTGCTTAAGAAACCTGGCCTTGATCACACAGTTTTAGCTAATTATAGACCAATTTCCAAGCTGCATTTTCTTTCCAAGTGTTAGAGAAAAATGTTTTGTGTCAACTGAAATATTTTA
Organism: Maylandia zebra; assembly: GCF_041146795.1. NCBI lineage: Eukaryota > Metazoa > Chordata > Actinopteri > Cichliformes > Cichlidae > Maylandia > Maylandia zebra. The sequence goes on from NC_135169.1 coordinate 53,439,064, forward strand.
TAGATGTAATGGCATCCTTGAGGTTTTTCAATCAGGATTTAAAACCCTTTATAGCACAGAATCTGCATTCTTAAAGGTTTTTATTCTGGTAACCACGTTGTTCTGGTCTTGCTTGACCTGACTGCTGCTTTTGACACAGTAGACGACAACATCCTATTATCTTGATTAAAGGATGTAGTGGTTATTGGTGGCACTGAACTTAATTGGTTTAGTCTTATTTGGCAAACAGAACTTTCTCTGTCAGCTTCTCGGTTCCAAATCATCTTCTGCTTCTCTGTCATGTGGCGTCCCACAGGGGTCAAGTTTAGGGCTCTTGTTACTGTATGTATTGCCTTTGGGTTTCACCCTTAAAAGGCATGGGATCTCTTTTCATTGTTCCACTGATGACTGTTAAATGTATTTGCCACTAAAGCAGAAGGATGGCATCTCCATAAAACCTCTCTTGACATGTCTAAATAACATTAAAGCTTGGTTGGCTTTAACCCTTTAAGACCTACCATAGAACCAAGTCCGCCAGAGCTTATATTATATTTTTACATGATGTGGAGCCATTTTTGGGAGCATTTCAAGTTGCTTTACATCAATACAACCATTATAACCCAGATTTTAATAATATGTATGCATTAAGTGCATAGTAATTACATAAAGTGCAAAAAAAGTGCAATAAACTACAAAAAAAAATGAAAATCGTTTTTGTTTTTTTAACATATATTTCTAGTTAGAGAAATTTAAGAGGCTTATCCCTCAAAACTGTAAATACAAAAAAGTTGCACAAAATAGTTTCCCACCACAGGAAATTTATTTTGAGTGTCTTCATACTTTTATTTTTGAAATACACCAATTTTTATATACTGCAGGAAAAATGAAAATAAATATTATAATGCAAATTTGCAAAAAACAGCATGTGCATCAAAATAAACTATTTCCAGCAGTGCAATATGAGTCCTAAGCATCCCACAAACGACACAGAAAGTCATAAAGTCAAAGATAACTTTTAAAAACACAATTATAGGCTCATGAGGCCCTGATGGTAAAAAAAAAAAAAACCACTACATTTCTGCGAAAACGACGTCACTTCCGGTTTCGGGCAGGTATGGCGGACATGTGAAAGTTCGCGCTGACGTCTATTCCAACATAGGAAGTGTTATGACCAGCTGATCAGATCGGCAAAGCGTGTTTCTGGAATATTATGTTTGTGTTGCTGCAAGTGGTTTTTATGCAGTTTTTGCAAAGCTATATGTGGAAGGAAACCGTGACCTAGGACAAGCTGATGGCATAAGATGTAAGTACAACTCCTCCGGTTTCATATGCAAAAAAAAATTTTGCGCTAGCTTACGTGGTTGCAGTGCTACCGGGATTTAAAAATAGTTACGCAAAACAGAGCGTGCCCGCTCCAATCGGCTTTAAAGGGTTAAACTTCTTAAATTCTAGTGATAAGAAAACAGAGATGTTGGCGTTTTGAACTAGTGGTCCTTGTGAGTCCTCCTCTGTTGGTTTGGGACCCCTGGAAGTTTATCTTAAACCTTTTATTACTGACCTTGGTTTTAAGTTGGACAGTGATTGGACAGACAAGTTAAGAGCAGTGGTGAAGTCCAGTTTTTATCATTTAAGGTGACTGACAAGAGTGAAATCTTTTCTTTCTCTGCAGCACTTTGAAGGGTTTTACTTTTATTTCCTCAGTTAGTTATTATTACTCTCTTGCTCTCTAAACTAAACTGAAATACATAAACTCACAATAGAACGTAAGTGAAACTAAACTAAATTAAAAACAAACGAAGAAAATGAAAATGCAAAACTAGAGTAACTCTGCAGTTACCCCCACCCACTGTCGTAGAAGCTGACTAGTGTGAGTGGGCATCAAGGGGCAATGGAGGCTGACTGTAGGTGAGCAGCCTGAAGTTTAGAGTGTCGTGGAGAGTTAGCAAAACAAAAACACCGTCCCACTTTTAACCCCTGACTTTGACAGACGTCGTCTCTTTTGATGCAACAACCTCTGGTGATTAATGTAAGAAACAAGATTACCTTTCATGTGTTTCTGTTTAAGCTCAAATTGGTTTGATGGTTGGAGGTTTTCTCAGTGTTCATCAGTCACTCTTGACCTGGTGTTATCATATGGTTTATCTGTTTTTAATTTGGAAATTGGGGATTCAGTGTTCTCTCATCACAAACCTGTTTCTCTTGCGCATGAGTTTAAAGCTCGCGCTCCCCCCCACCGCTGCTCTCTTCTGCTCCACTTTTATAAAGAAAATCTTTACCGACCCTGAGATTACTTATTGGGCCCACCGCAGATGAATCAGAATCAGAATCAGAATCAGAATACTTTATTGATCCCTGGGGGAAATGAGCTGCTTTTGCAGTTCCAGGAAACCTGTACTCAGACCCTGAACACTGTGAACCCATTAAAAACCAGGCGCCCAAAACGTGTTCCACAGCCCTGGTTAAATGAATCCACCCGAGCAGTCAGGCGTCAGTGTAGGAGAGCAGAGTGGAAGTGGAAGAAAGACAAATTGCAGGTTTCTTTTGAAATGTTAAAAGAATGTTGGAAATTTGATCAGAATACAGTGAAAGTGAGAGAAACAGATATTTTTCTCAGATCATTGTGTGAAATTGCCATAATCCCCGTGTTCTTTAAGACTATCAGCTCTACTCTAAACAACCCTGAAAGCCTCTGCTGACACATGTAATCAGTTCCTTTCTTTCTTTGTAAACAAGGTCGAGTCTGTCAGGTCAGCAATAGTTCTTCCTGCAGACGACCCATCAGTGTTTATTCCATGACTGTAAACATGTTTCTATTTGTCACTTCAGTCTTTACTCTGAAATACAGGAAATGACATCATGGCTCAAAATCTTTGTTGTTAAACCAATTCTTTATTTAACTTTTTTTTTTGCTTTATTTAACAAAATACATTCAATAAAAACTTGAACAACAGGAAACTGATTTTTCATCCAACCACTCCAGAGAATTCCCAGAAGTTAGGAACAGAGCAGCTGTGACATCTGTCTGTGTTGTTATGCTCAGCGTCTTTTAGTTTACATTTTGACTGCCCAATTGTGAGCTCTTTGTTATGCACAATCACGTAGCACAACATTATATACGACATTATATACATTATACACCAGGTAGTCCAACTTCAGTAACCCCTCAAACGCCACTGCTGTTTAGTTTTCTGTCTTCATTTATGTTGGTAGTGGTAGCAGAGCTGTACGTTTGAATTAGTTTCAAAAATCTCTCAGTCAGAACATGGTATGAAATGTTTAGGTGGAAACTAGCGAGCTAACTTCCTGTTAACTTGTAACTCCGTTAAATTTAACAACTTCTGTTTTCATGGATGCCTGGATGTTAAACTTAATTGTTACACCTGGTAAAGCAGCAACGCTGATGATTTTATTAAAGATGAAAGAATTAGACCGTTTTTAACTCTCAGTGTTCGTTTGACTTTGGGACCTGAAGGGAACAGAGTTTTGGACCCAGATTACTCCGTGAAGCTCCTCACCACAGCAGCCGTAATGCTCTGACAATCCACCAAAACATTTTCTAACAGATTTCTGCACACCAAAATCGGTTCGAGGTCAGTAAGCACAACCAGAATTCATACATAAAGCACACTCTTGATTTTTGAGAAAATTAAAGGATTTTAAGTGTGCCTTATAGTGTAGAAAATACGTTATACAGAAGAAAAGAATATATCGCGGTATATATCGTTACGCACGTGCTTCAAATTATACTGCGATATGGATTTTAGGCCACATCGCCCAGCCCTAATACATAGTGTATAAACTCAAAATGCACATTTCACTTAAAAATTAAGATGTGAAAATGTGAACAAATCAACTTCATGGTCAGATAGAGCTGGGTGTCATCTGCATAGCAGTGAAAATGTATGCTATGTCTTCTAATGATGCTGCCTAAGGGAAGCATGTATAATGTAAACAGAATTGGTCCTAGCACTGAACCCTGTGGAACTCCATAATTAACCTCAGTGTGTGAAGAGGACTCTCCATTTACATGCACAAACTGGAGTCTATTAGATAGATATGATACAAACCACTGCAGTGCAGTACCTGTAATACCTACAGCATGTTCTAATCGCTCTAATAGGATATTATGGTCGACAGTATCGAACGCTACACTGAGGTCTAGCAGGACAAGCACAGAGATGAGTCCACTGTCAGAGGCCATAAGAAGATCATTTGTAACCTTCACTAAAGCTGTTTCTGTGCTGTGATGAGCTCTGAAACCTGACTGAAACTCTTCAAATAAGCCTTTCCTCTGCAGATGATCTGTTAGCTGTTTGACAACTACTCTTTCAAGGATGTTTGATATAAAGGAAGGTTGGAGATTGGCCTATAATTAGCTAAGACTGCTGGGTCTAGAGATGCTTTTTGAGTAAAGGTTTAGCTACAGCCAGCTTGAAGGCCTGTGGTACATAGCCGATTATTAGAGATAGGTTGATCATATTTAAGATCGAAGAATTAATTAATGGCAGGACTTCTTTGAGCAGTTTTGTAGGAATGGGGTCTAAAAGACACGTTGATGGTTTGGAGGAAGTAATTAGTGAAGATAACTCAGAAAGATCAATTGGAGAAAAAGAGTCTAACTTAACATCAATGGTACTAAGAGTAGCTGTAGATAATATTACATCTGTGGGATGATTATTGGTAATTTTTTCTCTAATGATAAAAATTTTATTTGTGAAGAAGTTCATGAAGTCATTACTAGTTAACGTTAAAGGGATGGTTGGCTCAAAAGAGCTCTGACTTTTTGTCAGCCTGGCTACAGAGCTGAAGAGAAACCTGGGGTTGTTCTTATTTTCTCCAATCAGTGATGAATAGTAAGATGTTCTGGCTTTGCGGAGGGCTTTCTTATAAAGCAACAAACTATTTCTCCAGGCTAAATGATGATCCTCTAAATTTGTGACACGCCATTTCCTCTCCAGATTACGAGTCATCTGCTTTGGGCTACGTGTTTGAGAATTATACCACGGAGTCAGGTACTTCTGATTTGAGGCCTTAGTTTTCACAGGAGCTACAGTATCCAGAGTCATACGTAGTGAGGAGGTGAAATTATTAACAAGATAATCGACCTCTGTTGGGGTAGTGTTCAGATAGCTGCTCTGCTCTGTGTTGGTACAGGGCATTGAAGATGATAACAGTGGGTGGATTATATTCTTAAACTTAGTTACAGCGCTTTCAGAAAGACATCTACTGTGATAAAGTCTACTCTCCACCGCTGTGTAATCAATTATTGTAAATGTAAATGTTATCAGGAAATGATCAGACAGGAGAGGGTTTTCAGGAAACACTGTTAAATGTTCAGTTTCTATGCCATATGTTAAAACAAGATCTAGAGTGTGATTAAAGTGGTGGGTGGGTTCTTTTACATTTTGAGAGAAACCAATTGAGTCTAATAACAGATTAAATGCCATGTTGAGGCTGTCATTTTTAGCATCTACATGGATGTTAAAATCACCCACAATAATTATTTTATCTGAGCTCAGAACTAAATTAGATATAAAGTCTGAGAAATCAGACAGAAACTCTGTGTAAGGCCCAGGTGGACGATAGATGATAACAAGTAAGACTGGTTTCTGAGTTTCACAGCTGGGGTGGACAATGTTAAGCATCAGGCTTTCAAGTGAATTAAAAGTCTGTCTTGGTCTTTCATTAATTAATAGGCTGTATCTGTTCCTCGGGTGGGGATGGCTGGTGTTCGGCCAGGCCTAGCACCCGTTCCTGTTCCCAGGAGGAGAGCAGCCAAGAGTCAGTCACCTGCTCAATCACAAGTTCAACTACCTGCTGTTCCACCATCACTGCAACGACAATTACAACTTGCACTTCTGCCCATAGCACAGTCATTATCTCAGTTATCAGCCCAGTTCCCTGTTTTGTCACCAGCTCAGTCTCTAGTTCAGTTGGCTCAGTCACCAGCCGAGTTAATAGCTCAGCAACCCATTCAGACACTGCCAACCTCAGCTGGAAGCCTTTGTGAGCTTTCTCCGCCAGCTGAGGACTGCGTGGTACTGACGGACTTTGGACAGACTGTTTGCCCTGCACAGCCCCAGCCGTTGCATCCCAAGCCGACTGCGTGCCCTGTGCAGCTACAGTTAGTGTCCGCTGAGCCAGAGGTCTCCGCACCAGCTGGCTCTGCGTCCGTTTCCGCTGGGGGTTCAGGAGAACCTCTCCAGCACCTCCTCGTCTCCGCTGGCGGCTCTGCTCAGCCTGGCCAGCACCTCCTCGTCTCCGCTGGCGGCTCTGCTCAGCCCGGCCAGCACCTCCTCGTCTCCGCTGGGGGTTCAGGGGAACCTCTCCAGCACCTCCTCGTCTCCGCTGGCAGCTCTGCTCAGCCCGGCCAGCACCTCCTCGTCTCCACTGGGGGTTCAGGGGAACCTCTCCAGCCGCTCCTCGTCTCCGCTGGGGGTTCAGGGGAACCTCTCCAGCCGCACCTCGTCTCCGCTGGGGGCTCTGGTCAGCCCGGCCAGCACCTCCTCATCTCCGCTGGAGGGTCCGAGGGACCCGTTCAGCCGTCGCCTGGTTCGGCCCCCGCATCGCCTTCAGCTCCGCCTGGCCCGGCCTCTGCATCTGTTCCAGCTCCGTCGCCTGTGGCTGCCACGCCACCGTCTGGTCCTGCCTCATCTTGTCCTGTGCCCACCAAGCCTCGACCAGTACGCCCGACGCTTGGGAGCCGCCGCCGTCTTCCACACGGCCAGCCTCCGGACCCGCTCTGTAGCCGCCGTCTTCCACGCGGCCAGCCTCCGGATCTGTTCTGCCGCCACTGCCACTTTTCACGTGGCCGGCCCCCGGAACAGCTGAACTGTGAACTTTTGTGCTGTCGCCCCCCGGGTTGACCTTCTGACCTCTTTGGACATTTGCCTCCCTGTTTTGAACTGTTTTTGTGTCTTTGTGGACTCAGTTTTGGTTCATGCTCCTCGTCTTTTGTTTGGTTTCATTCCCTCCGTCCTGGTCCCCCGCCTCCCGCCCTGGGTGGGTTGTTTTCTGTTTGTCTTGTATCTTGGTTCTCGGGTTTGGGCTGTCGGGAGCCAGCCCTTGAGGGGGGGGTGATGTCATGGTCCTGGGCCATGTTGGCCCAGTATTCTTAGTTTTTGTGTGTTTTGTAATTTATTCCCTATTTATGCCTTGGTTCCTAGGTTACTTAGTTAAAATGTTCCTTATTTGGTTACCTCCTGTGTGCCCCTGTGTATCTGTGAGCCCTCGTCTCTCCTTGTGTTTTATTCCATGTTTTCCCCAGCCCGTTATGTCTGTGTTCTCCCCGTGCTCTCTCTCCTCCTGTCTGAACCTCCGTGTACTTCCTGTTTTACTTTGACAGTCTCTCGTCAGTATGCGTCATGTTGTGTTCACTCCTGCCCTGTCTCGTTATGATTATCTGTGTCAGCTGTGTTCCCCGTGTGTTCCCACTTCCCTCGTTAACCCTCTGTGTATTTATGTCTGCATCTCCCTCAGTTCAATGTCGCGTTCTCCCTCATCCATGGCCGTGTGTTTCTCTGTGTGTTATGTTATAGTTTCCCGGTTTAATTTGTATGGTTCTGCCCTCCAGCAATAAAGCTGTGAATTTTGAGTTCATTCCTGCCTCTGTGAGTTTGCGATTGGGTCCTCATCCAGCCTGCACACAGCCGCAACCATGACACTGCTGACCTTTGACCTTTTCTTTAGGTGCACAGAGGCCAGAGGAGTCTGTGGAAACATCCAGAACTGAGGCAGTGCTACAGATGTCTTCAAATAAAGTGGTGTATTATCCATGGATGCGTTCCATTCCTGTTTAGACCTGCTCGCTGTCAATGTGCTTCATTCCCAGTGTTGGGGAGTAACGGAATACATGTACCGCTGTTACGTATTTAAAATACAAAATATGAGTAACTGTATTCCGTTACAGTTACCGTCTAAAAAGGTGGTATTTAGAATACAGTTACTTTGTTGAAATAAATGGATTACACTGCGGTACTTTCCTGTTTCATTTTGTCGCGGGTCAGGACTGTTTGGGTTTTGTTTGACAGCTACGTTCTGTTGTTCCAGGCGGCAGCGTTACGGTTGCCATGGTTACAGGGTGAGGCTCTCTCTCTGCGACTGTGTGTTTCCTGGGTGAGAGAGTGCCTTTTTGTTGTTGTTGTTGTGCTAAGCTAACAGGCAGGATGCTACAGGCATAGCCCTAACGAACGTAGCCTCATGGGCAGTGTAGTCCGTGCTGCAGGGAGAATGGACTGCCATACCCGTCTGTGAGCGCGAGGAGGGAGAAAAAGGAGAGTGGAAAACTACGAGTTGTCATCGAGCAGAAACGGGAGCAGGAAGCATGTAAATATAATAATAACCACTGCAGCCAAGAAGAGTGCCTGACGAGCCCAGTTGTAATAAGCTATTAAGACTCGACTGTACACCGTGTTCGTGTTTTCCTCCGAAAACAATAAGTTCCGTTGGAGCAGCCTTTCAACGCCTCTCTCTGTCTCTCGCTAGCAAACTTGACCCAGACAACAAAGTAATTTTTCGGCTACAAGCCGACACGGAACCCAACATATTAGCCAGAGGTCCCTTTACTACGGTTCGGAGCTGCGGACCTTCAGTAATAGTAATAAATCACATTCATGTAGTTATAAACAGCATGATAATATATTAAGTAATCCAAAGTATTCAGAATACGTTACTCTCATTGAGTAACGTAACGGAATACGTTACAAAATACATTTTGGGGCATGTATTCTGTAATCTGTAGTGGAATACATTTTAAAAGTAACCTTCCCAACACTGTTCATTCCATTTCAGACTACCGGTGGTCGGCTGGAATCTAAACTCAACATGGCTCCTGTGTTAGAAGAGCCTCTGATTTTAAAATATGCACATTTAATAGTTTCTTTCCAACACTATGGAGCTACCAGCCCAGTATATGTAGCCCACAGTAGATGGAGTTATCAAACTGGACTGACAAACATCATGACTCATGTAATCCCTACATGTGGACCTTTCACAGATGGATCCAAGTGCAGATTCAACTCTGCATTACATTTGACTTCAGCTGTTACACACTTTCATTTTCTAGCTGTGTCACTTCCTGCTTTTTGGATCAGATAGTTTATCCATGTCCACAAATGTTTGGCTGCATATTTTTATCATCTATATTTTCCAGTCTTCATACAGCCGATATTTCATGTGAACTCCAATCTGCAACCTGCCATCACGTTTTCAGGGTTCATTCAGTGTTGGAAATGTAGGACAAACAGCAGCACATGTTCTCTAAATGTTTGCAGTCATTTTAAATGAAGCTGATACTACATGAGACATTTTCCACATTTATTGTCTTTGAACAGAGAATAATAAAGCCATCAAACATATACAGGTTTGTGCAAATACAAACTTCTGTGGTGCATTTGATGACCTGCAGAGGAGAACAAGTCGGGCTTTTCAGCCCTAACACAACCTTTGTTCTCAATACTACAAAACCTTCAAAGGCTGATATGCAAGTTTGCATGAATCACCAACACAGTTGTATTTTTTCTACTATAGTTATAAATAAGGTGATCAAATATCTGCTGACTGATTAGATCCAGTATCTATTACAGATGAACTGGATATCACAGCATTCTGTTAATCCGTCATATCAAACTAAACAGTGTTGCTGGTGTAAATATCCTCCAATAAAGTCAGATGGGCTGAGGGCTGCTGTTGCCAGGTAACTCATGATGTCACACTGGATCTTCTGATCTTTAGCATCGTAGCGCTCGGAGTCTGATGTTGGCTCATGTGTTGTCATACACCAACATGACGTTCTACTAGTCAAGGCCTCACCTTCACCCACTGATGCTGATCACACAGACCCACTAATAGAACTGCTTTACCAGGGTTTTATGCAGTGTCACCATCAATGTCACATTTAATCAGACCACATTTACATTACAAGCCCACTACAACCATTATCAACATTTTAAATTACATTATACATCTGCAGTGATTTAAAGCACCACTATTTTAACCTGATTCATTTCTCCACATTAACAGTTCATTCCTCAAATGAAGCAAAATATTTGACCCTCAAAACAATGTACCAACAAATAATTTAATATTTATTTTCCAACTTTTACAAGTGAAATCAAACAAGTGTATTTAACAGTGAAACCAGAGTGGAAGCAGCTCATATAGAGTCCAACCCAGGCTAAAAGTAAGTTGAGTAGACCAGCATCATCAAAGTGTCGGCTCTCTGAACACGGTGCAAGATCGCCATCTGCAGGACAAAACTAGTTTTTCTCGCCCTCCTCGTCAACGTCAAGATGACGTCACCGTACAACAAAACATGCAGATCAGGTGACATGACTGTCTGAGAGGCGGAGTTAAACTGTGGCAGGAAAGCATGTGGAGGAAGAGCAACAACTGCAGCATGACGCTGGAACATCATCATTGCATTATACAGTTTCCTCTCTAACTGGATGATGCTGTGAACAAGAACAGCTGTGGAACCATTGGCCATTTGCCATAGTGTAGCTGAGTCAAAACAGCCCAAGTGCTGAGAGGGAAAACATGATGATTTATGTAAAGTCATAACTGGGTGCAGCAGCTGAGCTTTGACCTGTGAGCTGCAGCTTAAGCTTCTTTTATGGTTCAGTGTTTAATGATTAAACTGTTTATGGCTGCACACACACCCACACCACAGTCAGGTTGTATACATATTGAAATGTTATATACAGTGTGGCAGCTGACCTTTGACCTTTAACCTGCGAGCTTCAGACTCATTGCTGGTGTGAGGTGTTGTTGCATAATCAGTTTTACCCCGGTTCTTTTTATTCCTCAAGCATACAGAGACGGCACCGGACTCAGTAGTCATTTTCACAAAACTTTATTCATCTTTATTTATCCTTATTTAAGCATGCATCTTCTAGAAGGGAAGACTTGCCAGGCTGGTGCCCCTCTGCAAAATCTTCACTCCTTTGTCTGTGAAACACAGTTTTGTAGGGGCTACCCTATCATAAAAACCCCCACGGTGTGCTGCAAACTCTGTGTCTATGTCTATGTGCACGAGCACATGAATGCCTACATGTGCGCGTTCCCGCGTGTCTATGTGAGTGCTCATGAGTGACTGTGTACGCATACCTGTGTGTATGTGTGTGCACGTGAGTGAGTGTGCGTGACAGTTAAAACTGTAGGTAGGTGTAGGTGACTCCCTAGAGGTCATAAAACCCATCTCCCTTCCAGACCACAGTTATCCAGTTACAAATGTTGAGACCTTTCACAGTTCAACTGGGGGAGGGGTCTCCTACAATCTACTCCTAAGTTCATGACACAGTCAGGCCTTTATTACATTGAGGGCAGTGTCAGTGTCTCTACAATAATTATACATTCTATGTTAACACATTTCTAAACTCTAAAATAAGCTAAACATTCCTACAGTGTTTAATACTATTGAAGCTTGCAGACACACCCACATCATCTGATTTGTTCTCAGGGTTGTTCAGTGTGTCGGAGTTGGAGCAGAAACCTGCTGCAGGTTAATTATTGATCAAACAATATCACACAAGGTGCAGCAGCTGACCTTTGAGCTGTGAGCTTCAGACTCATTGCTGGTGTGAGGTGTTTAATACTATTGAAGCTTGCAGACACACCCACATCCTCTGATTTGTTCTCAGGGTTGTTCAGTGTGTCGGAGTTGGAGCAGAAACCTGCTGCAGGTTAATTATTGATCAAACAATATCACACAAGGTGCAGCAGCTGACCTTTGACCTTTGAGCTTCAGACTCTTTGCTGGTGTGAAGTGTTTAATGTGACTTCAGCCTGCAGACACAGAGGACTGATGAAGCAGAAGATTGTCTCTGTTTCTACACAGACCTGGTCCAAACAGCAGAGCTGCAGAGTAAAGACGTTCATGGGAAGAAGCTGAGTAAGTGCAACGTCCTCTTTGAATCCTGGATCAGGAAGTGAAGCCGGTGAATATTTGGTGTTTAAATAAGGTTTCTGTCTTTGACTCAGTCTGCTGTCACTTTGTTTCAGAGAGAAAAAGAGATTTCAGATTAACTGCATTATATGCTGAGTAACTAAATGCTGCTAGTCTGTGGTGTCACTCCCAGCAGCATCACGTCATTTCTTTACTCTGACCTTTAACATCAGTTAACTTAGCTAGCAGAGCAGCTAGCAGTTAGAGTATGAACTCTGTGTCAGCAGTCAGCTTGGTCCTGGTGGTCACCTGGTTTCATGTTTGCTGATGATCCAGATGTGTCCACATAATTATTTATTTCTGTAAATGTAAAGACTTTACAGATAAAAAACAGCAGCTCTCTGGCTGGACTCTAACCTGTGAGTTTCCTGTTATTGAAACCACAAGCTGACATTTTCCTTCTGAAGCAGCTGAATGGATGTTTGAGTTTACCTGCATACGTGGTGCGAATAACCCGCTTTGGATGGTTTGGAGGCGGAGCCCAAAGCAGGACAGGATTCTAATGTGATTGGTCACTTTGATGAGGTGGCTGTAACTCAGGTGGTCGAGCAGGTCACCTGCTAACCAGAAGGTTGGTGGTTTAATGCCGGACTGCATGATGTCCTTGGGCAAGATACTAACCCCATGTTGCTCTCCGATGCATCCATTAGAGTGTGAATGTTAGACAGGAAGCACTTAGAAACATGGAAAAAGTGCTTGTGTGAATGTACAAGTTGTGTAAAGCTTGTGTTTGAAAAATAAAGTTTATTTCCTATTATTTATTTTATAATAAAGTTATTTCCTGTGCAGCAGTGGAAATACTGACAACTATAGCTGGATTATTTATTTGAACTATTTTAAACCAGAGGCTTCAGACGCAGGTTCTGCAGCCTCTGCACTGCTGTGCCATCAGTCTGTTGGACAGTATTTGATAGATTTCAGGGAAAAATGAAGGAACATGAACAACTGGTCAGAAACACTTATACTTTATACATGATGCTTTTCTTATGCAACATCCACACGTGAATCATGAAACTTTAACATTTAAAGTATCGTAGCTCTGTTGCTAAATTTTCTGACTCTTGTTTTAATGGTAATAGTCAAAGTGTGATCGGTGAATTGTGAGCAGCAGAAAGGATGAAAGCACTAATGCTGGCACAAGGGGCCACAAGCCAGTGTACTCCAAGTGCCAGCCTGGGTAAATGGGGAGTGTTGCATTAGTAAGGGCATTCTGAACTAAAGCTTTACCAAATAAAATGTATGGATCATAATGAATAAGACTGTCATGCTACTGATGGCTGAAAGAAAAGGAAGAGGAGGAAGGAGGCATGTTAGGAGTAGGGATGGGTATCGTTTAGGTTTTATCCGATACCGGTGCCAAACCGGTACTTTTGAAACGGTGTCTGTGCTTAATCGGTGCTCGAACCGATGCTTAAAGAATGGAGAACACAAACTTTGTCCTGAAACCTGTCATGCTTAGCTGGTTTTTTTTGTAAAAAGACAAAAATGTTAGCCTTTTTTGCAGCTATAGGACATATATGGTTTCACTCTATCAAACAAGAAGACAGACACATGTAACTACGACGGTGTTTGCTAGTTCACCTTACGTGCATTAATGTAATAACGTGGTTAGCCTACTCAACGTAAATTACACACAAACAACATTAAGCTACTCACGCAGAGAAGAACGGCTGCTGCTGCCGTCATCATCCGTCATCATTTCTGCTACACTGGCAGGGCTAGGGGCCAGGAATCTCCTCTTCGGGTTCTTGGGGGAAGTTGCTAACTCCGGGTTCGATAACAGGCACCACACCCGCAGTAGATGTGCTCAGTTTGAGGTCTTGCAGCAAGCTATCAAATACGGTGCATTTCTCAGCTTTCACAAAAAACGCTATGTGTCGCCGGGTGTTTCATGGTAAATGGACTGATTCTTATATAGCGCTTTTCTACTGTCCCGGAGTACTCAAACCACTCTATACAACATGCCATATTCACCCAATCACACCCATTCTCACAAGCACTTTATCTACACTCAGTGCTTTCTAAGTACATTCACACACATTCACACTCCGATGGATGCATCGGAGAACAAGTTGGGGTTAGTTTGCCCAAGGATATGTGACACACAGACTGGAGGAGCCTGTGATCGAACCATCAACCTTCTGATCAGTTGGTGACCAGCTCTACCCCCTGAGCTACAGCCTCCCTGTTTCATCAGTTACCTCCTTTGCACAGTATCACCTTAAAGCACTTGTTGCAGGCTGCTGAGTTTGCATCTTTTGCTGTGAAGTACAGCCAGACTTTGACCGCTTCGCCTTGGGCATGTTTAATCTGTAGCTCTGCTCTAAAAGAACATACGCACCTGGGCCCGCCTACTATCCTTGGAAAGGTAAAATGATTGGCTAGAATCCAAAGTGTATGACATCTCAGGAAAAAAGCACCGAAAAAACCACCGAAATGCGCGCTGCTTTTCAGTCTGGTTACTTACGTTTATGTCAGAACCGGTGCCATAATGGCATCGGATACCGGTACCCATCCCTACTTAGGAGGCAATGGTAGAGAAGGAAAGACAGGAGAGTGGAGGTGATGTATCTAAATGCATCTGAACAAAGCAGAAGTGCACACTAAACTCAACGGATAGTCAAATGTAGAATCACAGAACAGAACTGCAGGCTGAGTTTGGATGTTTGACTTTGTCTTTCACACCTCTCTGTGTCTCACACACACAGTGACGTCAGACATATTCACACTCACTGTTCCATCTGCTTTGTACACAAATTCATTATTTTCTTCCTTCAATGATCTACATACTACGTGCTGCCCAGTAAATACTTTGCAATGTATTTCATCCCCTTTCAAGGCAGAATTACTCAGTTTATTCCCCATTACAAGACAACAATCAGCCACACTCGCACAGACCACGTCTGGCCCGCACTCGCTCACACACACGTTCACACACAAAATAGGCACCAATGAGAGCTCTATCCTCCTTACATATTGGTGGAGAAACCAAACACTCAACGCCCTCAGCGGAGGAGGAAAAACCTCCCTTCAGTGGAGAAACCATCCTTAACCCTCCTTGAAACTGGTGGGGACAAAAGGAATGTCTTTGATCCTGCTGCTTTAACTAAGACTTACACATTTAAGTAACACAATGACATTTAACAATTTGACTCCAACAGCTGCCAGCTGAAATTTAAATGTAATTTAAATGAAGGATTCAAGGTTATTGGGTTTTTGAACGTAGAGATCACATGAACGTATATGAATTGTATGATATGTCTCTTCTATGTTTCTATTATCATATTTTGATGTTGATTGTGATTGGTTTTATTTGTTTCTTCAGTGGTTGTAGTGTTTTAATATTTAGTAATTTTTCCATTTTGTAATTGTGTATAAAGTTTAATTTGAATGAAAGTTACACTCAAATGCTTCAGGGTCTTCAGTCAGTGTGTGATCAGTTTTATACATGGCAATGGTCTTACGTATGCCGGTGTTGGATATGGCTGATAACGGTATGTTAAAATCTGAAACAGCCTTTAAAAACTCTGTCCAGCCAATAGGTCTGAAGGTGTGTGTGCGGTTGTGACGGCTTTAATCAGGTCGTAAATGTGTGAACCCAGAATGGTGTGTTTATCAACAACAATTTCGCCTTTGTCATTGTAAGAAACCAAGTCTGGCCAACGAGAGAATGAGTTCTGCATCCCTCCTTCTCCTTTTAGGTATGTGTGTTGTTGAAACTTGTTCGATTTGGGTAAGAGAAGAAAGCAGACTGAGTCCAGGTAGGTGGCAAAAAATAGTGATCTTTATTTACACACTTGCGCAGAGTGTGGGAGGAAACTTGCAACAACAATCTTCCTCGAGCAGACCGCTCCCCATCCTTATATTACCCTGATGACGTCACACAGTTAGATCTTACTGGAAATGATAACAGTTCCCCACACTCAAAAAGTTCTCCTTATATAGACATCAGATGCTACTTTAGAGACAAACAAGCGTGTGATATGTTGTGCAGTTTTGTGAGTCTGTGTGTCCAACAGAGAGCCTGTCCTGAGACGACCTCCCGTTCTTAATAAGTGTGTGTGTGAACGTGCGTGTTTTACATGACTCTCTTTGTGCATGTTGGTGTAGACCTGAATATGTGTGTAAGTGAATGTAGAAGGCCCTACTGGACCCACAGCTTCGAGAGGTGTGAATACAATGATGTGGATACCATTTGCAACAGCTTAAGCAGATAGAAAGAATGATACAGAACAACAATAGACTGATTAAAGTGATGATAATATGCATACATTAATATTTGCTCAGATTAACATAGATATAATTCAGAGATTATTCTGTCAACCGATTCGACAATGATGAATGATTGATCAATGATAGTTCTGATTATAAACTGTCACCATAAGAATACAAAATAAAATATCTCTTGTCCACACTCCTCCTCTTTGGCCATCGGCCAACCTTTACCAGAATTTGTTTCACTCCTCCGTCCAGGCGGCCTCTCGCAACGGCATCATATACACCGGACCAGCTGAACCAGCTGGACCAGAGTCTAGGGCCCTGCTTACCAGTTTTACCAACACTCGCCTTACCAGAGGAATGAGACAACACCCGATCATCAAGATACCTAGAAAAACTATAAGAGAAAACATGGCAGACATAAACACACCCTTCCATTGCCCAAAGACAGACGTGATCCAGTCTCCCAGCCCCGTGTTCACGCCTGATTGCTCATGCATGGTTCTAGATAACGTTTTCAGATTCTCAAGCGCCCGAGTGACCGTTCCGTCCGGAGCAGTATTGTTGGGAATAAAGGTGCAGCACATGTCACCAAACATTGCACATACTCCACCTTTCTCAGCCAACAACATGTCCAGAGCCATTCGATTTTGGACTCCCATTAAAGACGTCGGACCTAATTGTTCCGCAAGGCCTTCCACTGCGTCCCTAGTGAGATTAGAGACTCTCAGCACATTATAATGGACATAGTTAATGCGATCAACATTTTTATTTGGAGTTATCCATAAAAACACACTTTCAAAGCCGGCCGCTATCTGATTAACTAACTTATACTCATCTGGAACTCCCCTGGGAACTCCTATTGAGTCAATCCAGGTTGGCGAGTCCCATCTCGGGTCATATTTGTGCGTACCCCTTGTATCTCTCCTACGTCTGGCTGTCAACACACCAGTGTCCTGCTGTGGAACTGTTTCTACTCTACTTCCTATAAGCATCAACGGTGCACCTAGGCGCACCAGAGCACATGTTCCCACACTCCCCAGGGGAACCTGCACCAAAAGGGTGTACTGCCCACAATAATAATATAGCCCACCCCTTGCCCAGGTGCCTATAATTGTGTTTGGGTCACTTACATTATTGGTAGTCCTGCCTGGGATCGTCCTCTGACACTAGCTCAGATCAATCCTTCCTACCGTATATTTCACGCTGTCTGTAGAGAACTCAAAACATGTGTAATTATCTCGTTTAGGTGTGAATGAACCTGGTTGTGTACGTTTATCAATTGGCGGATATAAACCTGACAAAGTGGTGCAGTTACCTGTGTTCACCGCCTCTCTAGTTAATCTCAACATACAATTATAACCCCACTCATCCTCTGGATACAGAGGAGCGGGTTCCAGTGGCGTGTCTAGAAAATTTTTGTTGGGGGGGCCAGGTAGGGGCACAGATTTGGAGAAGGGTGGCAGATGTAATTGGCAGATAATATTTAAAACAAATTCTACCAACCATTAACCATAATTCAATAACCCTATAAACCTAATAACCGAATGCGCTTTTAACTCTTATTAGAATGAGATTTTAACCACTACGGTGCAAAGTTTTTAGATACTGCGTTGATAAAGTACAAGAGATACAATCAGTGCTCTGTCAGTGTTTACTCAGCATTCAAGGACAGCAATATTTGCATAGTATTTTTACTGCCATGTAGTCCACATATGTTTTGGGCAAAAACAGTTTTTAATATTAAAATACGAACATTTGTAACAAACAATTGACAAATTAGTCAATGCCAATGCAAAACTTTATCTGCCTGTTAAAAAAAGAAGATAATCTTCTCACAAACTGGTGATTTTGAAACAGGAAAAAAGTGGAGAAACAACTGAAAAGACTAACATTTGAATAAAACCTGAAAGCAAGTAAATACTTTCTATGCTGCCTTATGGTAAACATCTATATGTCAAGAACCGAAGTTCAACACACAAGCTGGACCCAGGAGCAGAACACACACACAGCGGTACGAGAGAAAAAATAAACTTTATTATAACTGAGAGTGTCCCGGGAGAGTAGAAGGGAGAAAACGCACGGAACCAGAGAAACCGAGGGACCGGGAGAAGAATCGCGCAGGAAACGCCGAGAGCGGGACCGTGGGAGGGATGATAGCGGGGCCAAGGGAACCGGAGGGAGGGGTGAGGGTCCGTGGGGAGAAGCTCCAGAAAGGGCGAGGCGGCTGGGGTTGATCGTGATCCAAATTCTGGACAGGCAGGTGGACAGGCTGGTGACTCAAAACACGCCGAGCAGTGATCGCTGAAGGACGATTACGGACTGGCGTGGAGCAGCAGGCTGGGCAGGATTAAATGGTCCACCTGGTGATCACCTGGGATGGGATGCAGGTGTGGAGTCAGCGGCCACGCCCACGGGAGTGGGCATCCCATCAGCACCTCAGACGCCGGGCCGCGGACCATGACACTATACATTTTACGTCAGATAAAAACTTTGGTTGTAAGATTCAGATAATTATTTAATAAAAGCTAGATATTTTAAATGAGGATAAGAAAGAAAAGTATTTCTTTGTGCCCATCTTTCCCTGTTAATGCCCTACATGCCCTGGCAAAACTTTGCTAGACCCGCCCCTGCACAGTTACCAGCTGTCAGCTGCCTAAAAAAGGATCCTGGTGTTATTTGTCTCTCAGAAACAGTTCATAACTTCCCTTCAACTCATTCATGTCACCTAAAAGGTAAACCTGTTTCTCCATCACTGTTCAGCTCTGATGATTCAGTAAGGACATCTCCTGGTTTCATCTTCATGTTTCCCTCTCACCACATAGCCAAACCGACATCATGACCTGCAGTTTTACAGCTGTGGCTCCAGCAAACATCAGCTGATAGAAATTAATATTAAATAAATTCTAACAACAGCTGATCAAGCTTAAACGTGCTGCTGTTGTTTAGCGCGACATCCGCTGGTTTCCTCTTTCTGGCAAAGTGGGCGATAAATAAACAAGAGAGAAAAGACGATCAGCTGATCATTGATCAGTTTCATGATTGAAGTAGAAACGGGAGAGGCAGGGGAGAGAATGAGAGAAGAAGAGGCAGCTGTGCAGCGTTACGACAGAATAACTCCAGCTTTGTGTCTTTTTCCATTCTAGCTAAAGTTCGGGACAAACTGCGTCTCCTCTCAGCTCAATACGAAACGCGTAATATTTTCTCTGATTGCGGGACCATTCCATTTTTTTAAGGAGCCGTTGGCAACTCTACTAACTAACCTTATGAATAAAATAAAGTTCACTATCAGTAACATCATAGCACCCACCCAGCTGTATAAAAACTCCGTCAAACTGGCTAGAACGCAGTACGAGTTATTGCAACTGAGGGTAAAAAGTCAGCACAACGAAAATAAACTCCACCTAAACTTGGTTTAAATCTGACCCAGATGGACTGCAGATCATAACTTCTTACCTGAAGTTCAGTTCACCTGACACTCGGACTGGCGGCTGCCTCGGGGCTCTCCTCCTGCTGGCCTCTGTGGAAGCCCCGCCATAGCCACCACCAAACAACTGAGTTATTTTTACACATCGACCTGCATCTGGCCAATCCACCACCTCTCATTGTTCATGCCATTACAAAAAAAATAAAAAATAAGTCACCGGGCAGATGCCCGGTATGCCCGATGGCCAGTCCAGCTATGTTAACCTGCAACCAAATCTGCAGCTCCATACAGCAATGTTACGACTTGGATTATATCTTATAACTCATAACTCTTATGTTAGCTGCCCTCAGTAGCATACTGTCTGATATATTCGATGGCTGCAATAATTCTTTAAGTGTTATTTTCTCCTTGGTATTCTAATTTCACCGAAGTTTACTAAACTCAACAAACTTAATATTACTTACTGTATATTTATTCTGTCCTCATTTTCTTTCACCGAAAAATTGTTTCCTGCAGTGCCGTCTTTCGTGCTTGGCTCTCCTACCTTTGCTAACGTGATGCGCATAGCGCAGAAGCGATGCTGCATTCACTTACACTCGGATATCTGAGCTTCACCGTGAAAACATAATCGGACATTTGATATTTGATTGAATTTTATTGTTTTGCCTTTGGGGTGGCACCTGGGGTGGCCAGTCTGGTTGGGGGGGTGGCCTGTGCCCCCCCAGGCCACCCCGCTGGACACGCCATTGGCGGGTTCAGTGAACAGGCGAGGTCTAGCGGTAGCACAAGCAATACAATCAACCACTTCCTGCTCTTTAGCATTTTGAGCCACCCAATCTAACCAAAGATTCCTATCACCGAAACCTGTGGCCCGCTCTATTAACTCTTAGTCTAGTGTAATCTGTGGCCACAAGCCATTTCTCTTCTGAGTCCTTGTAAGTAACTGTCTCTAGGGGATCCATTTGCTCCGTGAGATTCATTGCAGTGTCGTTCCCTATCGGTTTAGATCTTGGATTGAATAAGTTCACCCGAATTACCCCTGCTGGATCTGTCCCTGCTTTATCTACCCCTATTACTAAATAGAACGCACCCCCCTCATACCCCGCTTCAGGGAGTTCGCTCCATGGTCCTAGGGAAAGAGTGACAGGGTTATGTGTAACAGAATAATCTTTCTGAATGGCTATCCCTTCAAGGGCCTGTGGCACTGTCGGCTGCCATCCTACTCCTGTCCACGCAACCACATCCTGCCAAGAACACCACTGATCCGTTATATAAGTGTAAATGTCTCCTTCCATTGATGGACCCCACACATCTTATTATCATCAAAGCAATTGGCAGGGCTGCCACCCAATTTAGCCCCGTCTGAGCAGAAATTTTAGCGATTTTATTCTTCAGGTCATTCTTTCTACTTTCCCCTGCGACTGGGGATGATATACAGTGCCAAATCTGTGTTGCAACCCCAGCTTCTGTTCTGCCTCTGCCAAATCTTTGTTTTTGAAATGAGTCCCATTGTCTGACCTAATTCTCTTAGGAAAACCATGCAGGGGATGTAATGATTGATTAAACACTTAATCACACTTTTTGCATCCTCCCTCTTTGTTGGCCACGCTTCGGGCCATCCCGTCAGAGCATCTACACTTACCAGTAGATATCGAACTCCTCCTGGCCCTGGATCAATCATGTCAGTGAAGTCGATCACAATCTCTTCATCTGGTCTCTCTGGGATGGGAAATTTTCCTGCCTCTGGCTTAATTACTGGCTTTGGATTGTGCCTCCCACAGATCAGACACGTCCTGGCTTTCTCCTTGATCATATCCTTCAAAAAGGGATGCCACCAATGGCACAGATGTCTCCCCATCTGGGCCACACCTACATGGCCAAGCCCATGCGCTTCAGCAATCTTCTGTTTTGCCAGGTTGGCCGTCAGTACAGGTCTTCCATCGGGTCCTCGCCATAGACCTCCTTCCTCACATACTCCTCGGCTTCTCCACACCCCCTTTTCAATTCTTTATTTCAATTCAATTCTTTATTTATTTGTCACATGTAGTTATAACTAGTACAACACACAGTGAAATGTTTTTTCCGGCTAAAAAGTACTCCCCCCCCGACTGTGCATCTTACTAAACTTATAATAAAAAAATATCTATATAAAAGTATAAAAATGTATAATATCGTGCAAAATATTACGCTGTAATAGTTAAGAGCTATAGTGTACGTATTTACGTAAATACAGATGTAAATGATAAAATACAAATAAAAATAAGGATAAAACTCAAAAGAAAATTATATACTGTGTATGGAATTGTCCATCATGTTGTCCGATTTGTGTTTTGATTGAGGAGTCTCACTGTTTGTGGGTAAAAACTCCTCCTGAACCTTTCAGTTCTTGTTTTCAGGCTACAGAGGCGTTTCCCTGACCTCAGTGGCCTGAACAGTTTGTAAGCGGGATGGCTGGAGTCGTTAGTGATCCTGATGGCCCGGGATCTGCACCTTTCAGCGTAGATGTCCTGCAGTGTTGGTAAAGATGTTCCCATAGTGCGTTCAGCTGTGCGCACGACCCTCTGCAGGGCTTTCTGTTGCTGTACTGTGCAGTTCCCGTACCACACCGTGATGTTATTACACAGGATGCTCTCAATGACCCCGGTGTAGAATCTCCTCTGGATGTTCTTGGAGATCTTAAACCTCTTTAAACGCCTCAGATGATAGAGGCGCTGTCTGCCTTTGCTGATGAGGAAGTCCGTATGTGTGTTCCAATTAAGGTCCTCGTTGATATAAACACCGAGGTATTTAAAATTAGAGACTTTCTCCACAGGGTTTCCATTGATCTGAATTGGGGTGTGAGTTTTCTCGCCTCTCTGTCTCCTAAAATCAATCACCATCTCCTTTGTTTTGCTGATATTCATGGAGAGGTGGTTTGCCACACACCACTTTGCTAATCCGTCCACCTCGCTTCGGTAGGCCCTCTCGTCATTCCCGGAGATGAGTCCTACCACCTCTGGGGCCGCCTCCTCTTGGGCCTTCCTGGCCTCCTCTAGCATGTTGACTCCTACTTCTTCCTCCACACTTATTTGTACCATCTGCCGTAATGCTTTATAGCCCGCTGCCTCTTTCGCAGCTCGATCGGCTTCCTGATTTCCTCTGGCCACCATGCCAGTCCCCGAGGAGTGACCTTTACACTTCATGATACTCACCTCCTCTGGGCCTCCCAAGGCCCGTTCGAGTTCCTCCATTTCCTTTTTGTGGCAGATTGGTGCATTATCTGCTGTCCTGAATCCTGCTCTTCTCCATTGGGCCAGCTCCATGTGAGCTGCTCCAAAGGCATAAGCTGAGTCCGTGTAAATGTTGACTCTTTTTCCTTTTGCAAGTCTCAGAGCTCGACTTAGAGCAATTACTTCTGCTCTTTGGGCTGACTGCTGCCCTTCAAGTCTTCCAGCCTCCTTCACTTCAAATTCAGCCCCTTTTCTGCAAACTACCGCGTAGCCTGCTTTCAATCCTTCCTCATCTCTGTAGCAGCATCCATCCGTGAACCAATCTTCAGCTCCCAGTACAGGTTCCGCTTTCAAGTCTTCTCTTATCTTCTCGTCGACTTCAGCTCTCTTTGCACATTCGTGCGGCTCTCCTGACCCCATTAAATCTGCCATGTTAATTCCTTCATGTGTGAAGGTCAAGTTGGGAGCGTCTAAAACTTTACACACTCTCTGTTGTGTGAGTGGTGTCATGGTGAAGGCTTGTGAGTTAACATATGCCACCACACTGTGGGTGGTCAGCACCTTCAACGGATGGTCCCTCACTATATGTGCTGTCTTTTGTATAATCTTTGACACCCCAATGGCATGCTGTGTGCATCCCGGGTGCCTTGTCTCTAATGGATTCAGTCTGACGCTGACATACATAAGTACATCTCTCCCTCCCCCTTTTTCTGAAACAACACCCCATTAACTATCCCGTGTGTTTCTGAAACATCAAGATAGAAGGGTTCATCATAATTAGGGATGGCAAGATCAGCCGATCTTGACAAGTCCTGTTTCAATGCGATAAACGCCGACTCAGTGGCCGATGTCCATGGCAGTTCAGCCTTAAGGTTACGGACACCCACCGTTTTCACCAAATCCCTCAAAAGGGCTGTTTTCCCTGCATAATTTGGAATGAAGGGACGGCTGTATCCTGTTAAACCTAAGAATGAGAGCAACTCCTTAACCGTACACGGTTTTGGATGTGTCAAAATCTGATCGCGATGGGTGTTTAGCAAACCCACTGATTTGTGAGCAATGACACGGCCCAGAAATGTTACTTCTGGTCGGACCAACTGCAACTTTTCTTTACTCACTTTGAACCCGCACTCAGCGAGTCTCTTCAGTATGGTAAGTGAGGCTGCCGTACAGGCCGAAGCAGACGGAGCCGCAATGAGCAAATCATCAACATATTGCACCAGTGAACACCCCTCTGGTAGGTGGCATGGCGATAGAGCTTCTTTCAACACTTGGTTGAAAATGCCCGGGGAGAGTGCAAACCCTTGTGGCAACCGTGTGTATCTGTACTGTTGCCCCCTGTATGTGAATGAAAAAATGTCCCTCAGAGACTCATGTAATGGGTGACAGAAAAATGCATTCGCTAGATCAATACATGTAAACCACTTCTGTTCTGGTGTTAATGCCATCAATGCTGTGTATGGATTTGGGACAGGTACCGTGTCAGTACGTAAAATGGCATTAATGGCTGTTAAGTCATGTGCCATTCTGTACTTTCCTGTCCCGTGCTTCTCTACTGGCAAAATAGGAGTGTTCCAGTAGGATTGAGAGGGCTCAAGCACCCCTACTTTCAATAGCCCTTCAATGGTTTCTGCAATTCCCTCCTCAGCTTCTCTCTTTTGCCTATACTGCGGTTTCCAAATTGGCGTTTCAGACTTCAGCTGGAACAAAACAGGCGAACAAGTTGCCCGGCCCACATCCGTAGACCCTGCTGACCATAAGGTGTCAGGAAGAGTCGCAAGTGCGGCAACTGCATCCGCATGGTCTATTCTTTCTCTCCCATGGATTCTTGAGATTTGTTCATGCTCCAATATCACTGTGTCCTCTGATAGACAAGTGATACGGTAAATTTTGCATTTTGGCGAGTACCAAACGTCTGGAATCTGAGTAGCTTGCCAGCCAGGTTCATCGAGGGCTCTCTTGACAATTGTTCCCAGCTCCTTCGCCTGATGACCCTCATGGACCGCCAATGTAATGTGGGGCACTGAATCAGGTCCCATTTTGAACCAAGGTCGGTTAAATTTACTGCTGCAGCGACGCCTTCAGGACCGACATAGATGTTCTGAGAACACACATTCCAGGTCTGACCTTCAAGGTCAGACTGGAACAGGTCCCTATAAATTTCATCATCGTTCCTATCATAGAAGAGAGTCACATGGTATGGATCCCGTGGAGGAGAATAGACCGCCAAGGCCATAATCCAAGGTTTCCACAACTGATACAGTCTCAAAATGCCTTCATCCACCAACCGACCCCAGTAAATGTCAGCTGTCGTTTGTTCACAGTCTTTCAGCAAGTACTGGTTCTTTGAAAGTGTCCCCAGGCACAGAAACTCTTTTCCTCCTGGAAGTGTAAGTGTTAATCCATCAGCTGAGCACATGACAGTGGCTCCCAATTCAATGAGCAGGTCCCTGCCCATCAAATTCACTGGCACCTGAGGAGACACCACATAGCTGTGCTTCAATGTCTGTTTTCCCAGCACCGTCCGGGCTGGATTGGTTATTGGCAGAGTCATTGGAACTCCAGAGAAACCCACCACACTAACCGTGTGTTCGGAAAGTGTGACACTGCTTGGTCTTTGTCTCAGCGTTGAGTAAGTAGCTCCAGTGTCCACAAGGAAGGTCATTTCAGTCCCTTCCATACTCATTGACAACATCGGATCTGCCATTCCCATGTCGTCTTGTCTCTGTGGGTCCCGTCAGTACAGCTCCTCCTCTCCGCCCCAGTAGGCCAGGGGATACTGAGCCACCGGCGCCATGCCTGGGTTTGGAGCTTGATGTCCCCTTGTCTGGACCACTCTGCCTCGAAGAGCTCCCTGTGCCTGGGGTGGAGATGGATAACCAAGTTCTAGCTGTCGTGGTGTAGGACAATTACGAGCCCAATGTCCTCGTCCTCCACACCTTCTGCATACATTCGGGTCCAGCATAGGTCCCCCCAGACCACGGCCCCTTGGTCCGCCTCCTCTTTGAGATCCACCATGCCCCCTCAACGACCTAGTAGCCCCCCAATTCCCCACGGGTCTTCCTTGCCTTGGTCCATTGGCGGGCCATCGGTCATCAGGGTACAGAACCGGATCCAAATCTGGCCAATCAGGCCCCGGATCGCCCTGTGGCTGCGCCACCAGCATCTTCTTAGCTCCATCTTTGTTTTCCTTTTTCTTTTCGTTTAGTTTTTCTCTCGCCTCAGCCAATTTCAATTTTACTAACTGCCCTTGCGCCTCCTCCAGCTCCTGTTTTTTCTTGTTCACCTCGTCTCTTTCCAGCTCAAGTCGATGTATGATATGCCTCTCCCATTTTGCTGAATCCGCCACCGCAAAGTCTGGATTCTTCTGTAGATCTGCTCTCACTCGTTCTGGCAGACCTGCTAACACCGGACATCGGAACCACGCCCGGGGTTCCCCATCCTGCCCAGGATGCTCTCCAGTTTGGAGAATCCACTGTTCTTTTGCGTGCTCTATAAACTCTCTAGGGAAATGTTCTGGGCTCCAAACAATCCTAGGTGTAGTGCCAATATTATGGGTCGGATACTTCTCACGCACTGCATCAGAGAGAGCATTTCGCACCCTTGAATAGGGGACATTGTTTGGTTGGCACGCAGTTCTTGCTATCTCTTCCACATCTGCGAGGCCTCCACCTCTGAAGGTCCTCCCACCGATAGCACGAAAATCTCCCAGGGCAAGTTCTTCTCCTTCCGTAAGACTCCCCAGTCTTCTCAACCAAGCCGCACCTCCCTCTGTGATCGGGGGCAGCTGCTTCACCAGAGCCTCAAGATCTCTGATATTATAGGGGTGGTAGACTGGTTCGCCCTGTAAACCCGTCAGTAAAGGCATTGTGAGGGGCAATTCCTCCTCTATGTCACACTGCCCTTCTCCGGTTTGCAATGCAGCGTTCTGCTTCCGATTCTTTTCAAAGATCGACTGTCTTTTGTCTCTTACTTCATTCAGAGCCCTCCCAGAGCGAAGCATCTTCATTCCTGGGAGACCCTGAAACTTTGGGGCGAATCCTCCCATTTCCAGGTTCGACACTTCTCTAGATTTTCGTGATTTACTTACTAAGGATGCCAAGTCCTTTTCCAATGCATCAAGCGTTTGTGCTAACAGCCGTGGTGTTGCTACGCCTTCTTCCTCCAGTCTTTTCAAGGTCTGTTCCAACTTTATCACGGCCTCCCGGTTGTCAGATACTTTCCCAACAACATGGCCCTGCCACTGTTCTTCCTCAAGGTTGTCAACCTTCGACCTCTGACTGGTTTTTTGGCTCACCTTTAATGGCGGCCTCTGAAACTGCAGTGAAGGTGAATCTTCCTCTGAAGTCCAGACCTCCTGGGATGCATTTCCCTGGCTGGGCTGTTGCGGTGTCACCTGACCTGTGCTCGTGGAAGCCACAGGTTGAGCTTCTTCTGTAGCTCCATCTGGGCTGAAATGAGAGGGAGGGATCAAGATCACCCCCCGTGTAGCTTTGCTACCTTGTGATGTCCCAGCAGCTGGGTGGGGCTGACTCACCTCTGATGCAGCTGCCGCTGATTGAGGCTGCATCACTTTTTGTGTAGGTGCCACTGATTGAGGCTGCACCACTCTTGTGTCTGCCTCCTCTGTGCCCCGAGCAGATGTCGATGGTATAAGATTCTCCTGTAAATCCACAATTCCTCCTTTAACTGTTCCTGTTTTTCCTCCCGGCCCCCACAGGGTGCCACCCTCCAAAGTCACCACTGGACAGATATAAGGAGGGGGTGTGGCACTCAGGAATTCCTTCAGGCTGGGATATAATGTTCCCTCAGCCTCGGCTTCCTTTGTTAAGACTGGTTTGGTGTCGTTCACTTCCTCTTGCATCCAGTGAGAAACGCCTTGGGAGACAATCATAAGCTTGCAATACTTTTTTTGTTTTTCGATCATGAGCTTCTTTTCGGCCTTCAATTTTCTCCCCTGAAAACGTCCCAAGTGTTCCTCTTCAAGCTCTTTGATCCTCTTCTCACATTTCTCACCTTCAACTTGGAATATGGAATGAAGAGGGATTCTGTCCTCCAACGTCTTCTGTTGATTTTCACATAATTCCTACACTTCTCTTTCCAGATCTTGACACTGGCGGGCAATCTCCTTTGAAGTCCCCTCAGCAGTAATTTTAATTGCTTTCTTCAATTGCTGTGTTTGCTCCTTCAGTGGCTTGTATCTCTTTCCCCCATCAGGGGTCGCCTTTTCCTGTTCAGCCATTTTGCTTTTCGACCTCACTTACCTTACCAAAATGGCCGCTCTTAGGCTCCTCCCTTTGGAGTTGCCTCACTGTAGTTCCCCTTTTGGCAGTCAGAATCCCACAAGCTAGTCAAGCTTAACTTCCGCTAGGCTCTAGCCGGGGAGAGAACGCCCACAGACACACATACACACACACACACACACACACTCTCTAATCCTCCTCTCAAGACAAAACTTCACAAACGTCTACTGCAACAGTTTAAGCACCCAAAGCCAGCGAAAATTCACTCTCACATTCACTTCCCTAACAACTACAAAGTTTTCACACATGAAAATAATCCAATCAATCTACTATGCACGCCGTTTCCCTCCTTATAGCGAGAGACTCAACTGATCTTTAAAAGACTTTATATACACAACATCAAAAATAAAGCACACACCTCTGCCTTCTCCAGGCCGAGGAGGAAATATGACCCAACCAGAAAACCTCCCAGCAATCACACAAAGTACTCAATCTTCGCCAGTATACTTAGCAACACAATCCTATTTTACGGGAGTTTTACATGAGAGATCATTACACATTAGATCCCATTAAACCATACTCACATTAGGAAATCACAAACACAAGACTACAAGGTTTAGTTTATTTAATATACTGAAATCCTTTAACCACACTTCTGAAACACACCTTCACCTAACCAAAAGGAAACTGAGAAGCAGAGAAGTGGAGAAGAAGGGAGATGGAACAAAGCCAGCAGCTACACACACACACACACCGCGTGTGCTCGCGAGTGTGCCCGCTGCAGCAAAGGCACACTGCCCCTCCTTTTCCTAAGAGGACGCCTCTCCGGTCATGTTCCACACATACACACACAGAGCCCCCACAGAGCCCCCTCTCCTCCTCTCAGAGAGAGAAAAGAAAGAGTTTTCCTTTTTTCACTCTGCAACCACACAGGAGAAATTCAACAGACAGTTTATACAACTAATTTACACTTTATTTACACACACACACGGGCCCATATAAACGTAAGAAAACACCATATGCCAGAACAGCTTATCTTCTTTATTTCTATACCGGTATTCCTAAGTTTTTCGACTAATGTAAAAGCATCTTTCAGCCCAGGGCCGCGCCTTGCTGATCAATTAAACCCGCTTCGAGGACGCCCTCGCCGAGAGCGGTCACATCCCTAAGCCCTAATTAATTTATAACTGCTTCCCGCCAGGCAACAAGGACCTCCACCAGCCGCGTGAAATATCACAGTTTACGCTTTTGGCTTTACTTAAAGTTCACAAGTCCCCAACGTTAAATAGTCACAGCCGGGTCGCACCCTGTCAATCAAAACAGCGCAGTAAGAAAATGATCCCCTTGATCACTTTAGTTTTTAAGGGGGGCTCAAGTTCCCCCGGGTACCACCCGAGCTTTTAAACTGACCGTGCATCCACGATCAGGGGTCGCCGCTACGCGCTGAGCAACTGCGCTCTTAGGGGCCACGCCCCAGTCCTAAGACAATTTATTCAAGTGTATTATAAGCATCACTGCGGGCTCTTAGCCCGCGGTTATTTCGACGCCCGAACCGCGTTCTGCTGATCAATCAGACCGAATACCCTAAACTACTGGTTGGCTGGCTGGCATCCCCAGTCAACCCACATCACTTTAAACACACACCGTATTGACTTAAACACATAACCTCTTAACTCAAAATTCGCCCCCAAAATAAACAGCAATAAATTTAGTCAGTCCAATATTCCCTGCTTTTAACACTAATTACCCCAAAATCACTATGGACAGACACCAGAAGCCTATACTGAGTGAATATTATTTAATTAAATTTAGTTTTAACTTCCAATTTAACGCCTTTGGATAAAAATCAACAGGTGGCACTCACCTTCTACTTCGCCTGGCGTGTCACTCAGATAAGCTGCTGGCCTTCCGTCCCTTTGGCACCTCCAAGCCGCACGCTCCTCTCTTCCCCAACCGGGTTTCGGCACCAAGAATTGTTGAAACTTGTTCGATTTGGGTAAGAGAAGAAAGCAGACTGAGTCCAGGTAGGTGGCAAAAAATAGTGATCTTTATTTACACACTTGCGCAGAGTGTGGGAAGAAACTTGCAACAACAATCTTCCTCGAGCAGACCGCTCCCCATCCTTATATTACCCTGATGACGTCACACAGTTAGATCTTACTGGAAATGATAACAGTTCCCCACACTCAAAAAGTTCTCCTTATATAGACATCAGATGCTACTTTAGAGACAAACAAGCGTGTGATATGCTGTGCAGTTTTGTGAGACTGTGTGTCCAACAGAGAGCCTGTCCTGAGACGACCTCCCGTTCTTAATAAGTGTGTGTGTGAACGTGCGTGTTTTACATGACTCTCTTTGTGCATGTTGGTGTAGACCTGAATATGTGTGTAAGTGAATGTAGAAGGCCCTACTGGACCCACAGCTTTGAGAGGTGTGAATACAATGATGTGGATACCATTTGCAACAGCTTAAGCAGATAGAAAGAATGATACAGAACAACAATAGACTCATTAAAGTGATGATAATATGCATACATTAATATTTGCTCAGATTAACATAGATATAATTCAGAGATTATTCTGTCAACAGATTCGACAATGATGAATGATTGATCAATGATAGTTCTGATTATAAACTGTCACCATAAGAATACAAAATAAAATATCTCTTGTCCACAGTGTCAAAACATTCTCTGCAATAAAATCCTTCACCCCAGCATCACCATAAACAGGTTGGGTGTCCGCAGGCTGGGTTTGCACATCCATGTTAAATTGTTCCGGTAGGGATAAAGACAACATATTCTTTTCACGGGCACCTTGTCTCACAAGTGTGAGGTATCTTTGGAGAATATCACCATATTTTTTTAGCTTTCTCATACACATCTATGTCTGATTCTTGTAACACTTGAAGCATCTCCTTGTCCAAGTCTTTCTGAGCCTGTTGTCTGATGTTGCCTGTGTACTGCTGCGGTTGCTTCAATAAGTCCAACTGATGTTGGGGCACCAAAAACATCTTTTGCACATGTTCCATTTTCACCTGTTTGCTATCAGACTGGTTATGAAAGGGATTGCAGCCCCTAATAAGGGTAGTAAAAACCCGCCAGATTGGTTGATTGTCTTTCTCTTTTTCAAAGTTTTGATATTTTCTTTGGCAATCAGTCTGATTAGAGATTTTTTTTTTTTTAGCTGTTTGTACTTCTGATTTGTCAGTGGAATGTTACCTTGCAATACGTTAAAGGCTATCTCACACAATGCATTGATGAAGTTTGCATCGCTAATAATAACTCTGCGTAGAGCCGGGGGAGACTTGTATATCAACTCCAACAGAGACAGATTCCTCCGCATGCGTGATGACATCCTTTCACCTCTTCACTGTTTTTTGTTTTGGGATATAAACAACCGGACGGTCTAACAGTAAATTTCTTCGGGGTCTTAAATAGTCCGGGGTCTTAGCTTTATAGTCTATTAAAACATACCCGTGTGTTGTGGATGTGGCATCATTAAACGCTTCTATAATATATTTAGTATTACCAGGAAAGATTTGCCTACCTAAAAGCAGGACTTGATATTTATCTCTTGGATTTTTAAACAATATTAGTTGGTGTATTTCAAAAATAAAAATATGAAGACACTCAAAATAAATTTCCTGTGGTGGGAAACTATTTTGTTCAACTTTTTTGTATTTACAGTTTTGGGGGATAAGCCTCTTAAATTTCTCTAACTAGAAATATATGTTAAAAAAACAAAAACGATTTTCATTTTTTTGGTAGTTTATTGCACTTTTTTGCAATTTATGTAATTACTATGCACTTAATGCATACATATTATTAAAACTTGGGCTATAATGGTTGAATTGATGTATATCAACTTGAAATGCTCCCAAAAATGTCACTACAACATGTAAAAATATAATATAAGCTCTGGTGGACTTGGTTCTATGGTCGGTCTTAAAGGGTTAACAAATTGTTCTTGTCTCCAGGAAGAAGGGTGTCATCAGCAAGAGATTCGGGTATACCGTTAACAAAGTTTATGTCTCCTATCTTAAGAAGCTGGTCATATAGTGGCTGCCAGCATGAGTATATATACACAATGTTATCAATGCTGTGTGATATAATCCTGGAAGAATTTTCAATGATGCTTTTAACAAAAAACGTCTTGCCACAGTTACTGGAACCGCTGGCCACCATGCTGAACGGGTGCTGTAACCTGGCGTCAAACCCCTGATCTAATTTAAAATCCATAAGGTAGGGTTGTATAGTCTGGGAGCACACGGCGCTTATTGTAGACAACCTTAAGCTTCTTCACAATGGTTTCATTCTTCAAATGAAGCTTCTTTTTATCAAGTCTGATATTATCAGAGATGGCGACTAGGTGTGCGTCTGATGTCTGATTGGCTACAAACTTGTGGTCTAAACCTTTCAAGGATTCGTGGGTGACAACGTTTGAGTTTAGTGCGTTCAGTGTTACGCCTTTACATTTGACCTGGGTCTTGCCCAGCGATGTGTGATATGTGTAGCATTTTGGCCCACCGGAAACAAATTCTACTATGTGATCCTCCACACCTCCCTCTCCAGAATCGAATTCGCTGGTGAGCTCCCCCAGAATTGGGCCTAGAGGAGGCATCCAGTCGCCAGGGCGTGCCGTGAAAATGATACTATCTGTATCACAATACAGCACGCACTGCTGCAAGTTGTTTAACAAATCATCCAGCATGAGTCTGGCATGTGCAGCAGTCATGGCCCCCACAAAGACATTAACGTCCTTCATGCGGGATGCTCTACCATCAGAGTGGCGCCATTGCACCATGGCGACATCGTCAGAGATGAAACAAAACTGCCACACGTCATCCTGGTCACTAAACATTAGCTGGCTAAACCTGGAAGGGTCTGTGATGAACTCAGATGACGCCATATTCGACATCACCCGAGGCCTCCTGTTTTAGAAAGGCTTTCACATAGTCTTTAAACAATGTGTCAGTCTTGTTGGGGAAGTGCCACACCTCATCAATAGAAACAATCCTGTATCCTTTCTCAACAGCTTTTTCAAGCTCAAATGAGACGCATGTGCCATTCAACACCCACTCACTGTCACTGTGCCCACATGCTGTGTGCTGCTTCTGGTCTTCAGCGCACAAGCTGCAGAACGGAAACATCAGTTTGCCGTGGCACCTGTAGGGAAGGACGGGGTGAAAAAGACCTCTTGGCGGCAGTTCTGAGCATTTGACAAAACCGAAATAATTTTCTAGGCTGTCAAAGTTTCTGTAAATGATTTGAGGGTGTCCTACAGGATAATCTTTTTTAGATTGCACTGTGGGATAGAGAGTGGTGAAGTCATAGTAAAATATTTTTTCATCACATGCAACCTTCTTCTACAGTTTTAGAGCATTTGTGAAAAACCCAATAATCATATGACCCCCTATGAGCAAGCACTTTGGCGACAGTGTGAAAGAAAAACCAGGCTCAGGGAGGGGCGGGGCCATCTGCTGCGACCAGTTGGGGTGAGAAAAGGAAGACAGGATAAAGACATGCTGTGGAAGAGAGACAGAGGTTAATAACAGATATGATTCAATGCAGAGAGGTCTGTTAATACATAGTGAGTGAGAAAGGTGACTGAAAAGGAAAAACTCAATGCATCATGGGAATCCCTGGCAGCCTACGTCTATTGCAGCATAACTAAGGGAGGATTCAGGGTCACCTGGTCCAGCCCTAACTATATGCTTTAGCAAAAAGGAAAGTTTGAAGCCTAATCTTGAAAGTAGAGATAGTGTCTGTCTCCTGAATCCAAACTGGAAGCTGGTTCCACAGAAGAGGGGCCTGAAAACTGAAGGCTCTGCCTCCCATTCTACTTTTAAATACTCTAGGAACAACAAGTAGGCCTGCAGAGCGAGAGCAAAGTGCTCTAATAGGGTGATATGGTACTACAAGGTCATTAAGATAAGATGGGGCCTGATTATTTAAGACCTTGTATGTGAGGAGCAGGATTTTGAATTCTGGATTTAACAGGAAGCCAATGAAGGGAAGCCAAAACAGGAGAAATCTGCTCTCTCTTTCTAGTCCCTGTCAGGACTCTTGCTGCAGCATTTTGGATTAGCTGAAGGCTTTTAAGGGAGTTTTTTGGACATCCTGATAATAATGAATTACAGTCGTCCAGCCTGGAAGTAATAAATGCATGAACTAGTTTTTCAGCGTCACTCTGAGACAGGATATTTCTAACTTTAGAGATGTTGTGCAAATGGAAGAAAGCAGTCTTACATATTTGTTTAAAATGTGCATTGAAGGACATATCCTGGTCAAAAATGACTCCAAGGTTCCTCACAGTGTAACTGGAGGCCAAGGTAATGCCATCCAGAGTAAGAATCTGGTTAGATACCATATTTCTAAGATTTTCAGGGCCGAGTACAATAACCTCAGTTTGATCTGAATGAAGAAGCAGAAAGTTAGCGGCCATCCAGGTCTTTATGTCTTTAAGACATTCCTGCAGTTTAACTCATTGGTGTGTGTTATCTGGCTTCATGGACAGATAGAGCTGGGTGTCATCTGCATAGCAGTGAAAATTTATGCTGTCTTCTAATAAATTAGAAATAATTAATTAAAATGGGAAATAATTAATTAAATAAATACTTTTTTGACACATTTAATTAATTAATTGATTATTTATTTCACTTTTTAATTAATTATTGCCACATTTAAATAATTATTTAATAGTGTATTTAATTAATTCATTTTGGCACAGTTGACTCCTTCAGGTCTCACCATCAATTTAATTTTATCTGTCAACCTCACCCATCAAACCCACGGGGCGGGGTTAACGCTGATCGAGTCAGAATCTTTGCTTTGGCCTGGTGGCCATTGTTTTTAGAAGGCGTTACTGCACACCAACAACTGCCATGTGGAAACTAACAGAACTGAACTTTGAAAAACTCTGTTTGTGTGTCACCAAATACCGTTTTAATATTTTTTAGCCGAGAATGTAGCGGTTTAATCTTCAGATGTCTGGTCGGTTTGTCAAGATACACAGCAAATCCAGCATGTCCAAATTAACACTGTCGGGTTTGATTTCAACACTATTAAAGTGTCTATATGGGTCCACACCAGAGAGTGTTAATTTAACTCTTTTTGGAGAGTTGGTACGTTAACTCTGATTTAGTGTTAAACACCAAATCTGTCTGGAGTTGATAATTTAACACTTGGTGTTAAGAGTTTATATATTAACTCTCAAAGAGTATTTTAGTTTAACTACGTAAGAGTTATCTTCTAATTAATTCTAAAAAGCGGGAATTTTACTGTTCTGAACTTCTAGAAATTTCTTTTGGAAATAAACATTTACTAAAAAGACGCAATGGTTTTTGAAAAACATTTATTCTGAACTGTGCACCACAATTTCAAAACATTTTCTGAAAGATGTAACAGTGTACATGTTCTCACTTTCATTAGAATTGTGTTTATCAAAAGGTCTGACATGGTAAATGCAAATAACAGCATTCTCATCACTTATTTCTTCAATACAATATGCATGTCCTTCATTCATCCCTTTGTGGAACTTCAACGCACTTCTGCTCTCCCCCATATTCCATCTTCACAAACATATCCTGTGCGGAGATTGAATAAAAATTAGTTGACATTAATTAATGGCACAAATAATCCAGTAAAGAATTGCAGCACAGTAAAAAAAAAAAAAGGAATCCTCTTTGAGCCATTACTTGTGTAAAGTATTTTCCCAAAAGACAAGGACACAGGCAACAGGTAATACTGAACTAGATGTAAAACCTCAACCTTTTTCATTTTTACCTAAACCGTGTGCACAAAACTCTGGAGGAATCTAAATGCTAACGTCGAATCCAGTCAGGACGTCTGCTACTGCTGTTTGCTCGTTTTTTTATGGGCGGTCGTTTTCAGGCTTCAAGTAGCACCATTATACCAACATTTCACATTCTAGACATTGTTTTAGGTGTATTTGACCAAAAGTTTGACTGAAAATTCACATGCAAGCTTTTTTTCAAGGCTGTGGTATTTGCCTGCAAACAATACCTTTCAGCTAGCTAAAACAGAATATTATGCTATCACTGAGCAACATGGCTAATGCCTTTCACACAGCTTTGTCTCAACTCCAAAGAGCCACAGAAGTAAAAGCTAATAGAAATAATTGAAACAATCTTTGAAAAAATGACTTACCAAGCACGGCAAACAACTCAAATATGTAGAGCAAAATGTTCTGAAACGGCTTCACTTCAGCTTCGATTGGAGCCGTGCTGGGGGCGGAGTCTGTGAATTTACTCTGTTGGTGTCATAGCCCCTCTAGGAGTTCAGAGTTAAGAGGTCAAGAGTTAATGTTTCCATTGTAACACCTCCAGATTTGACATAGAAACACTCATTTTTAACACTCGATTTTAACTACTATCATTTTACACCTCAGAGTTACATTAAAAGAATGTGACTCTACTTAGAGTAAAATTAACTCTACTTTTGCAAGAAGACTATTAACACCAAAACATTTAACACTTTTGAATTTGCTGTGTACAGCTTCTTTGCAAAAGTGCTTCGATGATTTTGGAGACGTCTGCCCAGCCCAGTCTCACGGCAAAGCGTGGGACAGACCCACTCGCCTCGCAAGCAATCGAGCTGTTATTACCACCGACAAAGCGCAGGCCCCGGTACACAGCTGTAATAACCCCAGCTGTACACTGACTTTATTTACTGAGGTTATATTTATCGAGTTTTTATTTCCTGATGTTCGTATGTGTCATACGTTATCCAGTCGCCAATTCTGAATTATAACTAACATTAAAAACATGTTTAAGGAGGAGAGAGAGCAAAAAGATTTGATTAACATCTGATGTTTGGGTTTTTATTCAATAATCAGCGTGACCTGATAAACGCATAAAAGAAATAACGTTGGTGTTTCCGTCATGTAGTAACTGTTAGATTTAACTGTACAAAGGTGGTTCAACACTAAGAAACACACACAGACTTCATGATGTTCGCCTCATTTTTTTATTGTGAATATTAATCATGAGGGTAAACGGCCCTGTACACCACGGAGCGAGGTCAGCATGTCCACCATATCTTCAGCTCTCTGAGTTAACCCATCAAACTAATCTAACGCTCATCTACGAATAATTCACGGGTCATATCAATATTATTTTACAGAAAATCATCCTTATTACTGCCAACTATTCCAGATACCATCAAATGTTAAAGGAAAATATCAGGATGAGTGTCTGTGAGCTGAGAAGGACGTGAAGCGAGCAGTTTATCCCAGAGCTGAAGCTGCTCTGTGTGCAGAGATGAGCTCAGATTCCTGCTGTGATTGATCAACAGTCACAGAAATGTAGACTTGTAGTTATTACTGCAGTATGGTCACAGCAGATACTGATAAACATGTATTATGAGGATGGATGATCAAGTTTCTCACTCTCTCCTTTAAATCTCAGTTTTTTCTTCTTCACAGTTTATCTGTTAATTTATTAATGAATAACACTGAAAGAGTTTCTGTTATATTTCCCCTTGAACATCAGCTTATTAGGGCGGCATTAGGAAATAGCCCCCCTCCAAAGAATGAATAAATGAATGATGATAATAATAAAATGATTCAAAAGCAGAGCTCAGAGTGGTAGAATGGTCAAACATGGATCCACGGGTGGTTCAACTGCATTTGGTGACGTGACTAAAGCAAATCTTTCAAATAATCCCACCATCAACGGGATGTTGTCTCCTTTACTACGGTTACTTTACTTGGTCACCGTGTGAATTTCTTTGAAATGAACCAAATTCTTTTATTTGTTGGTTGTTGCATATTTAACCTCTACAGTCAGGAAAGGAGGAGATGAGGCCTCAACAATGTTGGGTTGTAGCTGTGCTTCAGGTTAGAGTGAGTGTCCATGGAATAAATGTAAGTCAGTGAACTGGAAACATGACTGTGTTCAAACTTTGTTTCCTTTTTATAATGAGTCTAATCAAAGGTGGACAGAAGTATCTCCACTTTGACTTTTCTGTGTCACCATCAGAGCTTCTGCACAGTGTGTTTCTGGGGCAGATAACATTGCAGCATTATGGAGACATTATGGAGACAAAAAGAAAAGCGTCTGGATTTCTTTAAGTTAAACTTAAAGAAATCCAGACGCTTTTCTTGGACTGTTGGTTTGAGTGTTTAGTCTCATTCACACACTCCCTCAGACTCTTCACACACACTGATTTGCTGACATAAACACACTCCTGTGTGCTTTCTTGGCTTCACACACACACTGAGGACCATCTACAGACTGTGAGCTCCGTCTTCTTTGTCTTTGGAGCCGAACTCTGACAAAGTTAGGAACAAAACTTTCTCCAGCGTGTGAACTTCCCTCCTAGACTCAGTCTGAGCAGTCAGACCACATATTTCTAAAGCAGCACATGAAGGTGTGGCTCACACACTCACAGGTGAAGGAAACAGCTGCAGTATTAAAAACTGCTTCCCTGCCTACAAATATATGAACTGAATGTTTCTTTCAGGCTGTAAAAACCTTGTTTATCCTCCATTACAGTCCTGCATTCAGAGCATTACTTCTGTTATATTAGTACATGTATTTTATTCTGATGAACACATGAAACTCTGAGCTGGATTGAATCCATTGAATCAGAGTCCAGGACTCAGACTAAACACACTGAATGTGTCCTGAGCTCGGCCGCTGTTCCACAGTAACTGCTGTCAGAGTCACTGTTACTGAGTTAGCTTAGCTAGCAGAGCAGCTAGCAGTTAGAGTATGAACTCTGTAAGCAGTCAGCTCGGTCCTGGACATTGTTACTGACATAAAGCTGCTCTCTGCAGCCATGTTTGACCTGCTGCTTTGTAGGACTACAGTAATGGAAGATTTGGAGGCTGAACTCGGCTCTGTGACACTTTTTGTAGTGAACTGATGAAAGCTGCGTCTCAGATGGATGTTAGTCCAACACATCAGACACGACCTCTGCAGCTCTCAATTGATGTGCACATGAATGATTTGTGTTTCCTCTGCAGGTGAAGGTAGAAAGTGTGTGTGAGCTGATGTGAATTGAGCAGCATGGATCAGTGTGAGGACAGAGAGGAGGGAGTCCCTCCCTCTAAAAGCACTCTGTGTGGGGAACATGAGAGCCAGACCAAAGCTCAGAGGTGAGATGACCATCTCTAACTGTCCATGACTCTTCTCCATGTCACAGCTCAGCACTCACATCACTGCTCCATCATTATTCACACTCATACCTCTGTGTGTGTTGTTTTAAAGCCCAGAGCTGTGGGGCGTACCAGGCTCAGCTGGACATAACCCTGAAACTAATCCAGAACCTGGACCTGAACCCAGCTGTGTTTCCTTAAAGAGCAACGACTCGAAGGGTGTTGGTGTAAACTTTAACAAAAGACTGTTATGTGACAAAGAGTAAGTACATTATTTTTATGAGTTTCAGATTGTTCCTCATGTCTTTAATTTAATATTTCCAGTTTTTCCTTCCTATCTCATGAAGCTGTGACATTTATTGTTTTTCTTTTAGCATCAATAAGAGGCCAGAATCTCCTGGACCTGAACCCAGCTGTGTTTCCTTAAAGAGCAACATGTCGAAGGATTTTGGTGCTGACTTTAAAGGATGTTCTTCTGCTGCTGAGAGGTAATGTGTGTCTAGATGTTGTTCCTGACTCTGTATTTTTGAATAAATCCTCATGTTTAATATCAGCTCAGCTCTTTTTCACACATTTCTATGTTGGTATGTGAAGCAGTGTGTGTTGGAGTGTTTCCACAAACACAGCAGTCAGAGTGGAAAGAGTGGATGTTGTAGGAGGTGTTTGTGTAGTGAAGAGGCTGAGTGTCTGTAGGACTCCAGCTGCTCCAGCAGGTGTCTCCTTTGTGCTTTGCTTCAAACACAGTGTAGGGAGGAGCTTCCACTGAGGTGTTTCAGGTGTTGCTGGATGGAGGACAAATAGTTTTTCCCTTCAGTGACACTTCAGCAGCTCAATGTTCTGGGGAGATGTTTGTCTTTATGAAGGTTTATGGATT
The DNA here is from genome assembly GCF_041146795.1 of Maylandia zebra. Lineage (NCBI taxonomy): Eukaryota > Metazoa > Chordata > Actinopteri > Cichliformes > Cichlidae > Maylandia > Maylandia zebra. The sequence goes on from NC_135169.1 coordinate 53,479,081, forward strand.
ATTGTTCTTACTTTGGTTAAACTGAGCAATACATTTTCCATCTAACATTTAAAGTAAATTTCCAGGTGAATAAAAGATCTGCAGCTGCAGCCTCTGTGATGTTTCACAGTCTGAAAGTAACAAATTCAACCAGAGTTCAAACAAAGGCTTAATATACGTGTGTGTTTGATATAATGGCAACAAGTACAAACAGGTGTTCTTACAGGTCTTAATCACAGAGGTCTGATAAGTCTGGTGACTTTCACAGTCAGCAATTTTGCTGCCTTTTATTTTATATTGGCCTTTTTAAAGCCCTTCAAAGTCTCCCACATTCATACAGAGCTTTTAACACCAAACTCCTTTACAGTCCTTCTCCTCTCACACACGATCACACGACTGATTTGTCTGCAGCAGCTGTGTTACTGCTAGTATTTTATTATGTGTGTAATCTCCTCATATTGTTCCTATGGTTTAGTTTGACTTCCTTCTGCAAACTCAGCTGCTCTGTTGCTGATACACGTCTCCATGAATATGATTGATCATATAAAATACCCTCTTAAAGCTGAAATAATGATTCAACTTTCTCCAAAAGTTGATTCTGTTCATCTGGATGTAGCGTTTTGTGGGAGAAATGTTTCGTCACTCATCCAGGTGACTCCTTCAGTCTCAGCTGACTGCAGGTTTCAATCTTATAAACAGTACATTTGCATAATGACTGAAACCTGCCCACTGAAGGAACAAAGGGCTGGGAGGTCAGTTCCTTAATCTTAATTATGCAATTCTCATGACCATTGATCAACAACCACTGATCAATGTCCAGTCCTGTTGGAATTTAAAAAATATAATCTGAAAGCTTATCTGCTATTATATTGTTTTCTGGATAAGAGAGGCCCAACTCTTAGTACAGTTTGTGCCGACAGGACTGACAAGAAATTACATGCTTTTGCAGGCGAAAAGTGAAACTAAGCAGAGTGTTTGATCGAAACTTAAAGTGTATGGGACGTCTATATAAATGACTAGGCTTCCTGTTTTGTGCTTCAGACCTGAGCTCAGGTGTGTTCAGGTCTCCATATTCCGGAATATGTAAAGTAAAGATAATTTTAAAGTAAAAGGACCACTTTTGAGCCGTGTCTTTCTTAGCCCTAAGAATACTAAAGAACCGGATTAACACTTGGTGCCGTGACCCGGATTCTTGTGCAGCTGAGGGGACTAATTTGGACCTTAAGCTACGATCTGATATGAGGTGGACAACAGACCGGTCTAAAAGAGTATAGGTAAGCTCAAGCCTGTTGAAAATTGTGCACATTGGATGAATTCTAAATTAGTTGTCCACTGAATTGATGATTGTTACCATTAAAGTGGCTCAGTAGTGGAAATTAAACTAAATTTTAAAATCTGTTAAGTAGATTAGATTAGGACATTTAGTCAGGGAATTTTATTCCCACATTGATTATAGGGTGGGACCCGGGCATCAGATAACAAACTGGCAGTTAGAGTCCACAGTGATGCTTCCAGAACTATTTAAATTTTAGGACAGAAGTTGGACTTCTAGGGGTGCAAAATGTTCTGAGTGTTATGACTCCATCTTGCGGCCGACGCGCTACAATTTCCTGCAGGTGTCAGGCTTAATTCGGGTGATACCTGCGACAGGTAGGGACAGTGGTTAATAATCAGTGGTCAAGCACCACTTTTCTTGCACCGTTTGACCAACAGGGGCGGGCGCCCCGGCCGTGACCATTCAACGTGACTGACTGGTAAGCTTTAAGTAAAGCTGTAAGGCGCAAGTGGGATACTTAGACGCTGGAGGTGGAGCTTCCTGTCGAGCCGCGGGAAGCGGTTATAAACTAATTAGGGCCTAGAAATTTGACCGCTATCGGAGAGGGCGTTCCCGAAGCGGGATGATTGACCAGCAGCGTGGGCGAACTTGGGCCTTAGAGACTTTTAAATTAGTCGAAATGGTAGGATGACTAGTACTAGAGGAAGATGAAGTGAAGATGTGAATATTGCGTGGATGATGCTAGAAAACTGAGCTCAAAGAATGGTGATAGGTGTGGAAAATTGTTAATTGTCCTGATGTCTGAAAGAGCTTTGCTGAGCACGCTGAAGATTTTGGTGTGAATGCTTGCAAAACCAAAGAGCTTAGTATATTTAAAAGTGTGTGTGCGTGTAATAAGGGTGCATTGTTTTTAGATCAAGACTTAGCAGAATTACAGAGGGTTTGTAGTCTGTAAATATAAAAAAACAAAAAAAACAAGAGTTCGATTAGTCTGTAGAAACAGGAAAGAGAGAAACAGAAAAATATGAGTCTGTGTGGCTGTGTTTGTGACAGGAAGTGTGTGTTTGTGACAGGAACTTTGCATGCCCATAAAAGGAAACTGGCTGGTGTGTGAAGTGTGCACCCAGAGAGAGAGAGACGAGTTCAAATCTAGGCAGATGAAGCCAATGGATGTCTTAAGAAAAGAAATGAAAAGGATATTAATTCAGTGTTTTAGTGTGTCAATACAGGTGGACTCTCCTCAACCTGAAAACGTGAGTACAGCAGCAAAAGCATAGATTAACAGAATTGGGATGAAAACAAGCCAGGCTTTGGCTTAAAATTTGACAGCTTCACCTCTCATTGTCTCCTTATCCTGAGAAGAAGGTTAAAGGACAGTCAATCTCCTAATGAAGACAGAAGACAGACAGAACAACACCGTGGACTTGAAGAATTAACAGCAGGCAAAAAGATAGTGCAACTGAACTATAACACTGACGACTCCAACAGCAGCATGTAAGAAAATACTTGATGAAAAATGCACTCTGAACTCTAAGCTGGGAAGTTGAACAGTGTGGAACTGTGTGGAAGCACTGAACACTGAGTTTCATATTTACCATGCTTTGAGTAATCCTCAAAGAAAAGACTGAAAAGATCAAGAGAGAAGCAATGGAGAGAAGAAACAGCTGATTTGGGCCTGTGTTGATCTGGGAGGCCCCACAGGAAACTGTGCGAACAGTGAGAGGTGAACCTGGACATTATATAGTGAATGCATATGGGAAAATTGGATTGAAGGCTGAACTTATGTAGGTTTAGAAATGTCCACCACATTACAACAAAGAGGCAAAAAAAAGAGGGGGGGGGGGGGGGGGGGTAAAAATAAAGAGAGAAACGAACTAACAATTGCATTAATGAGTAGAAAACACACATATACAAATGGTTACATGTGAAATTATTTTTGGGGAGAAGCAGAACTGAGATAGTTTGAATCCACAGCTCAGTGCAAACAGGTATGAGTTAAACCTGATTATAAAATACATATGCAATGAAGAAGCAGCCATAAGAGGAGCAAAGTAAGGAAAGCACATATATTTTGGTTAAGTCTGATAAAGTATAATTAGAATCTACCGTTACATTAAGAAGAGCAAAATGAAATCAAAATATTCTGTATCAAGAACATGTTATAACACAGGAAACGTGAGTTTTAAAATGAAGTTAGTGTTAACACACAGGTGTTGTTTCTAGGCAAGTTTGAATGGAGCCAGTGGTGTAAAAGATTTAACATGATGATTAGACTGATTTTATTCCTAAACATGGGTTTGGAGGCCCGGGGCAAATATAACCTAGAGGAGAATTGCTGAGAGTTTTAGAGAAATGACGTGACTAAGCTTTCTCTGTCATTTTTATAAGGGGTGGTGAAGTATTTTCAGTATTTTCAGTTTTAGTAGATGGTTTTAGCTTATTTGACACATGAGATATGTCAAGAAGGGGGGATTTTGGCTTTAATTTGAAATAAGGGGCTTTATGATCATGTTATGATTTTCTGGGAGTTTGATTTAGCTATGATAAAACTTACACATAAGTAATTGCTTTGTCTTTGCTTAGCAAGAAGTAATGCAGAAGGTGTGAAAATAGGCCTGCTCTGAATAGTCTGACTGAAAAGAGAAAGTAAGTTGAGTACAGTCCATCCATCCATTCGCTTCCGCTTATCCTTTTCAGGGTCGCGGGGGGCGCTGGAGCCTATCCCAGCTGTCATAGGGCGAAAGGCGGGGTACACCCTGGACAGGTCGCCAGTCTGTCGCAGGGCTAACACATAGGGACAGACAACCATTCACACTCACATATTCACACCTAGTGGCAATTTGGATTATCCAATTAACCTATCGCCACAAACTGCATGTCTTTGGATGGTGGGAGGAAGCCGGAGTACCCGGAGGGAACCCACGCAAACACGGGGAGAACATGCAAACTCCACACAGAAAGATGTTGGAATTGAACTCAGGACCTTCTTGCTGTGCGGCAACAGTGCTAACCACCGTGCCACCGTGCTGCCCTTAAGTTGAGTACAGGATGTTGATAATCAGATAAGAGAGAAGAGAGCGAGCAACAGGAAGCACCTGGAGGGACGTGAAAGCGACACTTTAAGTGTGTTAAAGGTGTTAAAATGTTGTTTACTGAAATGAGTAACATTGAATAGATGAATAGATAAATGATTTTTTAATACACACATTGCAATTGTGCTGATATGAGTTGTCACTCGGTCAACTGAAGGTCAAAAACGTCATTCAGCGTGACTGACTGAACTGATATATTGAAGGGATGACCTTGAGTGCCGACGGATAAATGCTAACACGCTTATACACATAATTAGGTTAATCCTTTTGATTAGAGAGTCCCAAAATGATAGGTTGAACCAAGATTGAATAATTAAGAAAACAATTGATACGCATAGCAGACGAGTAAGGCATTGTAGGGAAAGGTGTTTGTTTCCTTTGCAGGAGATTTCGGGACCACAGCGACCACAGGGGTGGGGAGACTGAAGGGAGGTGAGAATCCAGGAACCAACCAGAGAAAGGGGGACCACAAAAGAAGCACAGAGCATGACAGTTCAAGAAAATTTGTTGTTTAGGAGATTAAAAGCTTGTTAAGGTTAAATGAGCATAAAAGTAATAAAGAGTAATGAGAGGGACTTTAGGAATAGTTTGCAGGATCGATATGTTATGTAAATTGCCCAAGAATAGTGTTAAGACCGGATATATGTTACCCCTAGAGGGGGTGAAAACCAGGAGTACATTTTAACTCTATAGAGGCTGTTTTCAATGAGTAATATGGGACCTTTAGGGGATAAAGTTAATTATATATGATTGGGTTTTATAGTGAGCATTGAGGGAAGTCAGAAGTGGGGTCAAATTGTGACTTTGGGGTCAAAAGGGGATGGTAAAAAGAGAAGCAATGATAGTTAACAGCCCAGCATAAACTCGAGGTGCTGTATAAGGGCTTGATTTATTTGTTTGATTTACTTGTTGTTGTCAGCTGCTGCTGGGATGGGCTGTGGCAAAGAGAACAGAGAAAATCAAAATCAGAGTTTTTCTCTGAATTAAAAGCAAGGAAACAACAATATATTCTACACGGTGAAACTGATGGTTTCTGGTGTTTGGGTCTGTTTTTCTGTATTCGTGCAGATAAAGTGTAAACTCAGATGAATTATACCATCAAATGTTAAAGGAAAATATCAGGATGAGTGTCTGTGAGCTGAGAAGGACGTGAAGCGAGCAGTTTATCCCAGAGCTGAAGCTGCTCTGTGTGCAGAGATGAGCTCAGATTCCTGCTGTGATTGATCAACAGTCACAGAAATGTAGACTTGTAGTTATTACTGCAGTATGGTCACAGCAGATACTGATAAACATGTATTATGAGGATGGATGATCAAGTTTCTCACTCTCTCCTTTAAATCTCAGTTTTTTTCTTCTTCACAGTTTATCTGTTAATTTATTAATGAATAACACTGAAAGAGTTTCTGTTATATTTCCCCTTGAACATCAGCTTATTAGGGCGGCATTAGGAAATAGCCCCCCTCCAAAGAATGAATAAATGAATGATGATAATAATAAAATGATTCAAAAGCAGAGCTCAGAGTGGTAGAATGGTCAAACATGGATCCACGGGTGGTTCGACTGCATTTGGTGACGTGACTAAAGCAAATCTTTCAAATAATCCCACCATCAACGGGATGTTGTCTCCTTTACTACGGTTACTTTACTTGGTCACCGTGTGAATTTCTTTGAAATGAACCAAATTCTTTTATTTGTTGGTTGTTGCATATTTAACCTCTACAGTCAGGAAAGGAGGAGATGAGGCCTCAACAATGTTGGGTTGTAGCTGTGGTTCAGGTTAGAGTGAGTGTCCATGGAATAAATGTGAGTCAGTGAACTGGAAACATGACTGTGTTCAAACCTTTTTTTCCTTTTTATAATGAGTCTAATAAAAGGTGGACAGAAGTATCTCCACTTTGACTTTTCTGTGTCACCATCAGAAGTTCTGCACAATGTGGAGAAAGATCCAGAAGCAGAGCTGGACTGCAGACAGCCAGTCAGAGCAGCTGTGTACAAAGTAAGACTGAACATCTGTCTGCTAAAGGACTCATTTCTGAAAACTGGACTTCTTGTGTTGTTCAGACATTGAAGAGTTTTCTTTCTCTTTAGTCTCATTGTTTGTCTTTCTTTCAGCAGATGTTGGTCTGCAGGAGGTTTTAGATGAACATAAGATCAGTCTGAGGAGGAGATGTGAACGTGTGACTGAAGGAAGTGATGAAACAGGAAGTAGAACACTCCTCAACAGGATCTACACTGAGCTCTACATCACAGAGGGACAGAGTGAAGAGGTTCATACCCAACATGAGGTGAGGCAGCTGGAGACAGCTTCCAAGATGGACGCCCTCCATGACGCTCCAATCAGGTGCCAGGACATCTTTAAAGCCTTACCTGACCAACAGAGACCCATCAGAGTGGTTCTGACCAACGGCGTGGCTGGTGTTGGAAAAACCTTCTCAGTGCAGAAGTTCACTCTGGACTGGGCAGAGGGCTTGGAGAACCAACATGTCAGTGTGGTGGTTCTGCTTTCATTCAGGGAGCTGAACCTGATCAGAGATGAGCAGTACAGTCTTCTGGAGCTGCTCCATGTTTTCCATCCAACATTACAGAAGGTCACAGCAGAGAAGCTGGCTGTCTCTCAGCTTTTGTTCATCTTTGACGGCCTGGATGAAAGCAGACTTTCATTGGATTTCACCAACAGGAAGCTGCTGTCTGATGTCACACAGAAGTCATCAGTCAGCCAGCTGCTGACAAACCTCATCCAGGGGAATCTGCTTCCCTCGGCTCTCGTCTGGATAACTTCCCGACCCGCAGCAGCCAATCAGATCCCTCCTACATGTGTTGACAGGCTAACAGAAGTACGAGGCTTCACTGACACCCAGAAGGAGGAGTACTTCAGGAGGAGATTCAGTGATGAAGAGCTGTCCAGCAGAATCATCTCCCACATGAAGACATCCAGGAGCCTCCACATCATGTGTAGTATCCCAGTCTTCTGCTGGATCACTGCTACAGTTCTGGAGCACATGTTGACTACAGAGCAGAGAGGAGAGCTGCCCAAGACCCTGACTGACATGTACTCACACTTCCTGCTGGTTCAGACAAAGAGGAAGAAGAACAAGTACCATGAGGGACATGAGACGAGTCCACAGGAGCTGACGGAGGCTGACAGGGAAATTCTTCTGAAGCTGGGGAGGCTAGCGTTTGAACATCTGGAGAAAGGAAACATCATGTTCTACCAAGAAGACCTGGAGCAGTGTGGTCTGGATGTGACAGAGGCCTCGGTGTACTCAGGAGTTTGTACAGAGATCTTCAAAAGAGAGTGTGTGATCTTCCAGAAACCAGTCTACTGCTTTGTTCATCTGAGCATTCAGGAGTTTCTGGCTGCGGTCTACATGTTCCACTGTCACACCAACAGGAAGACAAAGGTGGTAGAAGGTTTTCTAAGGAATTTCCGAGAAGAAAACAAAAACAGATCTTTTTTTGAGTTCAAGTCTTATAGCTTCCCATCACTGGATGTCTTTTTGACTAAAGTCATGTATAAATCCCTCCAGAGTAAAAATGGCCACCTGGACCTTTTTGTTCGCTTCCTTCATGGCCTCTGTTTGGAGTCCAACCAGAGACTCTTAGTAGGTCTGCTGGGTCAGACAGAGATCAGTCCAGGAACCACCCAGAGAGTCATCAACATCCTGAAGAAGATGAACAGTGATGAAATCTCTCCTGACAGAAGCATCAACATCTTCCACTGTCTGATGGAGATGAACCACCTCTCATTATTTCAGGAGATCCAAGAGTTCCTGAAGTCAGAGAACAGATCAGAGAAGAAACTCTCTGAGATCCAGTGCTCAGCTCTGGCCTTCATGCTGCAGATGTCAGAGGAGGTTCTGGATGAGTTGGACCTGCAGAAGTACAACACATCAGAGCAGGGACGACTGAGACTGATTCCAGCTGTGAGGAACTGCAGAAAGGCTGGGTGAGTCCAGATGTGATCATTAACATCATTGATCAGTGTAGGTTAGTAGTTTAATGTTGAAAATAAAATCAGATTGTAAGCAGAAAGTGTTTGTGTCCGTACGCTGCAACCTTCCACACCATTCCTTTATTGTACAGACTCAGCAGCAGCTCCATGGATCCCAAATCCAAGAGTGGAGAACAGATTTGAAGTGTGTCACATCCATGCAGTCACAGCTGTTTCCACCATGTTTCCACTGATATTAATCCTGTTCAATGACACGTTTCATATCAGTGAATATGTTCTTTAGGACGTCCACTGACATGTTTAAGTGTCCTGCTGGAAATCACTCAAATCATCCATGAAATCCATGAAAAATCCTTTTAGTGTTTCTAACTTCACCCTCTGTCCTCTCTCTCTCTCCATCCTCCTCACTGCTTCTTTCACTGATAATCACACAAACATCGTATTCAGCTACAAAATAACACAATAATATCATCTGATGATCATTATTATAAGAGCAGGATCCATATTTGATATCAGAGTAACACACTGCTTGGTTATGTGCAGTCATCATCAGTGACTGTGGGTCAAACAGAAGCTCTCTGATTGGTTGCTGACCTTGGTCACCTGTCCACTCTCACCTGTTTGTGTTTGCTCTCTCTTTGCTGTCTCCTTCCTCTCTCTCCTTTCTCTCCCTCTCTGTCTTTGTACGTCACTCAGGTCCAATGGAAACAGTGACATTTACAAACCAATCAAAGACAAACTGATCCATGTCAGGTTATAACAATATTCAAAGTGAATACAGGCTGCTGCTGGACACAGACAGGTAACATCATTTTGACTTGCTGTCACCTGGATCTGGACTCATAAACACTGAAGCCCTGAACAGGAATACAAATCATTTTCTGCCAACTAGCGACACACCAGCAGATAATGGCTCAGAAAGCTAAAATGAGCCAATCATTTCTGTGTTTAGTTCCCCTGAAATCAGATCTGATATCAGCAGCTCTGAGTTCATTCATCATTATTGTCCAGTGATGAGATTTCTGCTCCGTTTGGTAACAGTCAGCAGGTTTTTCCTGCGTGTGGACGTGAACAGTCGTACCTGACAGCAGGTAGCAAACAGAGATCATCTTTCCAGCTGGAACTCTTCACTGAGCTGAACTCATTCAAAATGTTCTGGAGTCAAAACAGGAAACAGTCCAAATGTGTGTCTTCACTCTGACTCTGGATCAGATCTCAGTGACAGGCTGTGGACATTATGGAAGCCTAAATGTGACACCATCTTCCTCCTTCATCTGCAGATTAAAGCCAAACAAAGATTCTCATTAAAAGTCTGCAGGTCTGAGAGAGACTCAATCGTTGTGTCATGTCAAACACAGTAAGAGGAGCTGAAGCACAGATGTGAAGAGCAGATTCATCAGATTATGACCTCACTCTGTTTTGTCTTCATATACATTTAGTCTGTGTTTATTATGCAGATTTTCTGCTTTTATAATAACACATTTTATATTTTCTATCATCACAGACTGACTCGGTGTGGACTCTCAGAGACTCACTGTGAAGTTGTGGCCTCAGCTCTGAAGTCCAACCCCTCCCATCTGACAGAGCTGGACACGGGTAGAAATGATGGCCTCCAAGATTCAGGTGTGAAGCTTCTGTGTGCTGGACTGGAGAGTCCAAACTGTCGACTGGAGACTCTGAGGTGAGTGCTTTTTATTATTGTGTTGGTTTGTTTCCTGTCTCTTGGATGGAGCCCAGCTGTGCGTGGCCCCTGGGCCTGTGGTCAGAGTGTGTGCTGGATAATCCGGCCCAGGATGAGGCAAAACTGACATGGGATGAAATGTCTGTCACATAATTGAGCTTAGTGTAGTTTCATTTCTGCACAACTTAAAAACGACCAAAACTTTGTTCTGTGGTATACTGTAGACCAGGGGTGCCCAATCCCGGTCCTCGAGAGCTACCGTCCTGCAGCTTTTAGATGCATCCTTGTTCCCACACAGCTGAATCAAATGAATGGCTTGTTATCAGGCCTTTGCCAAACATGATGGCATGCTGAAGAGGTAATCAAACCATTTGATTCAGCTGTGTTGGAGTAGGGATGCATCTAAAAGCTGCAGGATAGTAGCTCTCGAGGACCGGGATTGGGCAGCCCTGCTGTAGACTTTCTTTGATACTGTGTCCAAAAGGAGCAGCTTTTACTTTGAAGGGGAGGCGTCTCTGTTTCCTCTTCAGGTTGGATGATGGAAGCAAATTCTTGTGTGATGTTCTTTCAGTGTTGCACTTTGTAGACGCTCCCTGAGCACTGGTCTCACAGCCAGCTGCACATAGAGACCAGTGTTGTTAGTCCAGGTCAGAAGATGACTTGTTGGAATGAAAATGAGCTTGTAGTTTGTCTGCTTTAATAATGTGACTGGAAAAAGGTGTTGGACTTCAAATATGTCCATTTCTTTCACACTTCACCTTTAAAAGTGAAGCCTTGTGGTTCCTGGAAGGAGAAACACGACTTTTTCAAGTCTTTGTCCTGTTTTTATGAGAAATGTACGACTTTAATGGGAAACATTCAGAGTTTTTTCTCTTGTTGTGTTTGTTTGAAGCTGCTTCCTGTTGGCTTCAGCTGTTTGGAGTTTCCATTTTCTAAACTTCTACATTCTGAACCTTCTTCAGCTCTGAACAGATGATGAAACACTGAATGATTTCAAGCTCACACTTTGTCTAATAAACTTACATCTTTCATTCTTTATACAGATTGAGTCTCTGTGGTTTGTCAGAGATCAGCTGTGATTATCTGGCAGCAGCGCTGAAGTCCAACCCCTCCCATCTGAGAGAGCTGGACCTGAGCAACAACTACAAGCTGCAGGATTCAGGAGTGAAGCATCTGTGTGGTTTCCTGGAGAGTCCAGGATGTGGACTTGAAACTCTGAGGTCAGTCAGCATGTTTTAGTTGTGCTGAGATGAATATGATGTGAAAGTTGTGCTGACACTAAACTGCAGACATCAGGCTGATATTATACTGATCCACACTGAGGATCTTCATGGTAAAGTCTGTTTTCTTCTTCTCTGGTTTAGTCCATTGACTGCAGCAGAACAATGTTCACATTTCAAACAGTGATACTCAACGTATGGCCCGTGGCCCACACGCGGCCTGCCCACCTTTCCTGATTCAGAGAGAGGGGACCCTGATTAACTGTGTAGTGTTCTTCCTCACAGTTCTAAGTATCAGACACAACAATGAATAATCCACAGCTGACTGTCTTTAGCAGGTCAAAGGTCACAGCACACAGCAGACAGTGGGAAATATTATAATTCTGATCATTTATCAGCACATATCCATATGTATAAAAACAAAGCTGACACTGTGAGACTTGATCAGAGGTGTGATCATCACAGCAGAGGCCTTTGTGTCAAAGTCACTGAGGATCAAACAGAAACACATGAAGCAGATTTTCCTGTTCTGGCTTTTTATAGCAGATAACCTTCAAAATATTCTGCAGTCCATCAAAAACTGAAGCAAACCATGAATCAACATGTGAACATGAGCTGATGCTGCTGAAGGGAAGCAAAGTTACAGAGGTTTGATTACAGACACAGCTGAGAGTTTGTAATCTGTCATCATTTTAAAAGGTTTACATTTCTTCAGTATTGAACAGCAGAAATGAGGCTTTGTTTTGGGAGGCCGACAGCAGTGAACACAACAGCAGACTGGTGCGTAATAAGCAGTGAATAATGCAGGAAACAGATTTTTGAAGGCAAACTGTTCTTGAAGTACACTGAGAGAGAGAGAGCTGTGCAGGAAGTAAACGTCAAAGTCAGAGAGAATTCATGACGATGTTGATCAAACGTAAAGCGTAGTTTGGATCTTCTTCTGCTGCTGGTTCAGTCAGTTTTGGTTGGAGACAGATGAAACCTGCAGCTTCAGGATCTGTGAGCTGTCCACTTTCAGCCCCGACGGCGTGTCCGTGTACGTGCCGTCGAGTGAACGATCCACGCTCTGTGTTTCCATCTTTGTGTGTTTAGCTGCTCTCATTTACTGTTTTATCTGTTTGCTTGTTGTTGAAATACTTTTGGGAGCTTTAACCTGAGATTCTGGCAAAATACATTTATATTAAAAATCGATTCAGGATTGAATGAATCAACATCGCTTTATTCAAATTAAAACCATTTAAATAGGAAAATCCATTTTTTACAGCCGCCTCTAATGCTGGGTAATGTCAGCTGGTCCATGTGCAGCTGGCTGTGAGGCTCAGGGAGCGTCTACAAAGTGCAACACTGAAAGAACATCATCCATAAATATTGAGTAATAACTGGACTCTCATACAGCGAGACTCAAATGCCTTTAAACATCAGCTTATCCTGCTGATCCAAGTCCAACACTGAGTTTGTAAAAACATGTTTGTCAATCATTTTGTTTGGTTTCTGAGGAAAATGATTCAATAACTTGCTGCTAATACACAACATTTCATCATATTTCCTCATAACCCTCTTTTGTCTGACCATTTGATCCCATTTGAATTTGCAATAAAGGATCCACAGAGTTTGGTGACAATAATGACAGTAGATGTTTGTGTGAAAGTGCTGGAAGCAAATTAGTGTGTGATGTTCTTTCAGTGTTGCACTTTGTAGACGCTCCCTGAGCACTGGTCTCACAGCCAGCTGCACATAGAGACCAGTGTTGTTAGTCCAGGTCAGAAGATGACTTGTTGGAATGAAAATGAGCTTGTAGTTTGTCTGCTTTAATAATGTGACTGGAAAAAGGTGTTGGACTTCAAATATGTCCATTTCTTTCACACTTCACCTTTAAAAGTGAAGCCTTGTGGTTCCTGGAAGGAAAAACACGACTTTTTCAAGTCTTTGTCCTGTTTTTATGATAAATGTACGACTTTAATGTGAAACATTCAGAGTTTTTTCTCTTGTTGTGTTTGTTTGAAGCTGCTTCCTGTTGGCTTTAGCTGTTTGGAGTTTCCATTTTCTAAACTTCTACATTCTGAACCTTCTTCAGCTCTGAACAGATGATGAAACACTGAATGATTTCAAGCTCACACTTTGTCTAATAAACTTACATCTTTCATTCTTTATACAGATTGAGTGTCTGTGGTTTGTCAGAGATCAGCTGTGATTATCTGGCAGCAGCGCTGAAGTCCAACCCCTCCCATCTGAGAGAGCTGGACCTGAGTACGTACTACGGGTCTTTGACCAAGAACAACCTTCAAGATTCAGGAGTGAAGCATCTGTGTGGTTTCCTGGAGAGTCCAGGATGTGGACTTGAAACTCTGAGGTCAGTCAGCATGTTTTAGTTGTGCTAAGATGAATATGATGTGAAAGTTGTGCTGACACTAAACTGCAGACATCAGGCTGATATTATACTGATCCACACTGAGGATCTTCATGGTAAAGTCTGTTTTCTTCTTCTCTGGTTTAGTCCATTGACTGCAGCAGAACAATGTTCACATTTCAAACCTTCAAAGAAGAAGAAAAATCCTCCACTGGATAATTCACTGTGAAACTCTCCAACTCTTCATTCCACCTTAAAGTCTGTCTGACACTGAAATCCAAAGCAAAATGTGCGTTTGCTTTACAGACAGCAGTCCAACACAAACATACACACATCATCCAAAACACAGTCCAACATCCAAATCTCCTCCACTGCCAGCATGAATGATGGGAAAGAGAAGGAGGAACACTCTGACATTCAGGGTTAGAATGAGTTTCATGAAGCAGACTGTGAAGATCAAAGCTGCATTAGAAAGCTTACATGAATGAATGAGTGGACAGAAGTGGACAGAGATCATCTGAAGCACTTCAAAGGCTTTAAATCAGCACATTTCTCTTTATTCTTTATCAACTCTGTTAGTTTCTCTCAGTTTTCTGTGGAATGAAGCTAACAGCAGGCTAATAAGATGCTGACCAATAGGTTTCTATTAAAGGTTGTAATTTGTATATGAAAAAGTGCTTTGGCTCAGCAGGGATCAGCTTACAGGTAGAATACAGCTGCTGGATGGGATTAGCATGTCATAGCTATCTACCAAACTGCTAACTGGGGGATTTCAGGCCACCTATGAATCATTTTTGCTAACTGTTTATTCAGCTTAGGCTCACAGGGCTGCAGCCTGTGCCCTAGCTGTCATAGGGCAAGAGGCGTGGTCCACCTGCACAGGTGAGCAGTCCATCACAGGGCCAACAGAGAGAGACAGAGAAGCACTCTCTCACATCCACACCTACAGCCAATTTAGAAGCACCAATGAACCTAAGCAGCATTTCATTGGACTGTGGGAGAACATCCAACCTCCACAGAAAGGCCAACAAGCTTCAACCTACAACCTTCTTGCTTTAAGGCACTAGTGCGAACCACTTTTCCCCATTTCAACCAAAATTCTTCATCTTCCTGTTTCTGACTCCAGGCCAGCTCCACTAACACTTCCTCATCAGACACTGCCACCTAGTGGAGGAAGTCTTCGTTCCATTTGAAGCTTCAGATTACAGTTAGTTCCTTTACAAAGAGGTGGAGGTGGTGGGGCCACAGCACCATCATCACTGAGTGCTAGGGATGGGTATCGCTTAGGTTTTATCTGATAACTGCCAACCCCGTACTTTTGAAACGGTGCCGGTGCTTAAAGAATGGAGAACACAAACTTTGTCCAAAAACCTCTCATGTTTAGCTGTTTTCCACTTTTTCTTTGGTCATTTTAGCCTTTTTGGCCAGGGTGAAGGGAGTATCTGCCATCAAACAAGAAGACAGACACATGTAACTACAATGGTGTTTGCTAGTTCACCTTACGTGCATTAATGTAATAACGTGGTTAGCCTACTCAACGTAAATTACACACAAACAACATTTAGCTACTCACGCAGAGAAGAACGGCTGCTGCTGTCATCATCATCCGTCATCATTTCTGCTATACTGGCAGGGCTAGGGGCCAGGACTCTCCTCTTCGGGTTCTTGGGGGATGTTGCTAACTCCGGGTCTGATAACAGGCACCACACCAGCAGTAGATGCGCTCGGTCTTGCAGCAAGCTATCAAATACGGTGCATTTCTCGGCTTTTAAAAAAACGCTATGGGTCGTCAGGTGTTTCATCAGACATGTTCGACATGTTACCTCCTTTGCACAGTATCACCTTAAAGCACTTGTTGCAGGCTGTTGAGTTTGCATCTTTTGCTGTGAAGTACAGCCAGACTTTGACCGCTTCGCCTTGGGCATTTTTAATCTGTGGTTCTGCTCTAAAAGAACATAAGTACCTGGGCCTGCCTACTATCCTCGGAAACGTAAAATGATTGGCTAGAATCTAAAGTGTATGACATCTCAGCACCAAAATGTGCACTGCTTTTCGGTCTGGTTACTATTAAATTTTGTTCTTTGAATTCTTTTGGCGGCAAAGAAAGACTGGACCCAGGGTGCTCAAAGCTCAAAAAATGATCTTTATTTTACCATCCTGGGAACGGAGACCTGAACACACGCGCTGAGGTCTGAAAGCAGCAGCAGCCAGCATGGTTATTTATATATTTCCGCAGCACGTCACACACTCTAAGTTTTGATCAAAACACTCTGCTTAGTTTCCCTTTCTGTCTGCACCTCCAGTGCTCTGCAAAAGCATGCAGTTTCCTGTCAGTACTTTTGGCTCAGACTCTACTCAGAGCTGGCCCTCTCTTATTAAAATACATAAAACAATATAATCAGCAAATAAACACCAAGAATTTCAGGCCATCTATGGATCATTTTTGCTAACTGTTTATTCAACTTAGGCTCACAGGGCTGCAGCCTGTGCCCTAGCTGTCATAGGGCAAGAGGCGTGGTCCACCTGCACAGGTGAGCAGTCCATCACAGGGCCAACAGAGAGAGACAGAGAAGCACTCTCTCACATCCACACCTACAGCCAATTTAGAAGCACCAATGAACCTAAGCAGCATTTCATTGGACTGTGGGAGAACATCCAACCTCCACAGAAAGGCCAACAAGCTTCAACCTACAACCTTCTTGCTTTAAGGCACTAGTGCGAACCACTTTTCCCCATTTCAGCCCAAATCCTGCATCTTCCTGTTTCTGACTCCAGGCCAGCTCCACTAACACTTTCTCATCAGACACTGCCACCTAGTGGAGGAAGTCTTAGTTCCATTTGAAGCTTCAGATTACAGTTAGTTCCTTTACAAAGAGGTGGAGGTGGTGGGGCCACAGCACCATCATCACTGAGTGCCATAGGACACTTAACCTTTGTTTCCATATGCTGGGAACTTCCTGTTGTTCCAAGGAGGACTGGAAAATGTATGAAAATCTCCCGGTCAGTTCCTCACAGCACACTTCAATCATTTCCCTCCCACAGCATCAGGACCAGGGCTTTTTCTCTCTTTGGTCCCACTAAGAGATTTCCACACAAACACCTCATCAGTGGGACTCTCAGAGCTACCAGCCCTTTGCTACAATCACAAAGCTCTTCATTGAAATCAATGATATCAAAGCTGGAATCAAATGAGTCCAAGTCTTCTGCTGATTCAGCATCACATTCATCTTTGCTCCTTGTTCAAATCTCCAAAATCCAACTGGCTGCATCAGGACATATAGTCTGAAACTCTGCACAGTTTCCTGTTTGAAGCTGCTTCCTGTTGGCTTCAGCTGTTTGGAGTTTCCATTTTCTAAACTTCTACATTCTGAACCTTCTTCAGCTCTGAACAGATGATGAAACACTGAATGATTTCAAGCTCACACTTTGTCTAATAAACTTACATCTTTCATTCTTTATACAGATTGAGTCTCTGTGGTTTGTCAGAGATCAGCTGTGATTATCTGGCAGCAGCACTGAAGTCCAACCCCTCCCATCTGAGAGAGCTGGACCTGAGCTGGAACAACCTGAAGAATCCAGATGTGAAGCAGCTGTCTGATCTTCAGCAGAGTCCAGACTACAGACTGGAGACTCTGTGGTCAGTAGAGTGATGGAGTGAGTGGGTGGTGCTGTCAGCAGTATTGTACTAAACACAGTCAGTATGAAACAAAGATCCAGTGTTTCCTGTAAAGCTGCAGCTTCTCAGTGAAGCTGTGAGAGGAGAATGGTGACAGGCTTCAGGATTGGACACAAACACTTACCCTTTTCTGACCTTTATGGTCACCATAGTAACGGCTGACACGCTCTGATCAAACGCTGTCAACAGCCAATCAGCTCTCTGAACAAAGCAGCACGCAGACCAATGACTGCATTCATTTCCAAGTTTAAAGCAGTGAAGAACACAGTCTGTAGGTGAGGAAGAATTTAGTGAGAGCAGATGTTTGGATGGAATTCCTCCAGTTAACAGCTGGAACCGTCCATCTGGATTGTTGGGCTTGTTGTTGGGGTTCCTACAGAGCTCAGAGTGGACACACCAAGGTTCTTCTAATGAATGAAAGTCCAAACTCAAACTAGGAGGGAAAAACATTTTCATCAACTTCAATAAAAATCCAAAGATTAGAAAAAGTGAAGCAACAATGAGTCCTAGTACAGTCCCAGCACTGAAGTCCCTGCTGCTCTTTATACTGGATGTGCTGCATCACTGACTGACAGCTGATGAAGAGTCTCTGGAAACACTCGTTTATCTCCTCTGCTCTTCCTTCTTCTCTCTGCAGGTGGAGGCCATGATGGTAAACAGGACGGTGTGTGTGCTGAGAGAGGAGGAGCTGTGTCCTGATGATCCAGAGAGGTTGAAGCAGCAGCAGCTTGTGTGTAGAGACGCTCTGACTGGGCCATGTTACTGGGAGGTGGAGAGGAGAGCTTCATCCAGCAGTGACTGACAGAGGAATGAGAAGAAGTGCAGATGACTGTCAGTGCTGCAGAGTGAACTGCTCTGAGAACAGCTCCACTGTCAGACACAATGTAGAGTCCAGCATCATCCCTGTGTGTCCCTCTGGATCTGACAGAGGATCATCAGTGTATCTGGACTGCTCTGCTGCTGCTCTGTCCTTCTACAGTCTCTGCACAGTCTCTGTCTGACTCTGGCTTCAGATCCTCCTGGATCAAACTCACCAAGAAAGACTTTCAAATTCAAATTCAAATTTTATTTGTCACACACACAACCATACCCAGTATGACATGAGGTGAAATGCTTGTAGCTGTGCAATGCCCGACCATTAAATGACAGTGGTTTTACAGTATTTACAATTTACAGGTTGTCAAGTTTTGTATTGTTGATTATCATTTATGCTTAGAAATATCTACTTATATATGCTTAGAGTTTTATAATTAGTTTTAGATTGGTAGAGGTTTGATCCTTAATAGTCTGCAAAGGCTTGGTGTGCATTCCAGAGTGTTCTGGCATTCACACCTACATCCTGGGAGCATGGGAGAGGTCGTACCTTGTCTTATTGGTTTATGGTAGGATAAACGTATCTATATCTGTTTTAGTCTAAGTGCCTTTTGTTTAGATGAACTGCTGGACTTCCAGCGTTCGTCTGTGCACATCCTTTATCTATTCAAATTACAGAAGGAGAAGAAAGTAATCATCAGAGCAGGAATCATGATAAATGATAAATAGATTACCAGTACATACAAACAGAACACTTGCATAATTTCTCTGATAACGCTGCATTGGATGGGTTTATTAACTGTGGGCTGAAATTGTACTAGAGTCTGCTGGTGAGGAACTTTTTTGAGTGTTGAATTAAATGTCCTCCACAATCTGTATATGAATTGTCATTAAAACCATAGAGATTCTTACTTATAAAGGAAAGAAAAGTGGGACAATGCCCATCAACATATATTGTATATTTTCTGAAACATTACAAAGATGCAGGTAATTCTGGGTTCACCTGAATTACAGATTAGACTGGTGGACAAACAGAGATGTTGTGTACAACTGGTGACAGCATCAGTGACAACAAATTAATCAGCAAGGCTGGAAGCAGAATTAGGAGGCGTCAGAGTCAGCGAGGGTCAGAGATCAATGAACAAATTGCCCACCTTCATGGATAATGCATCACCCTCAAAAGGATTCAAAATTTGGGCCATGAAGAACAGTTCAGGAAACCTATTTTATTGTTTCGTCTGTGAAACTGTATAAATGAAATGTAAATTATGTTAAAGGCAAACACATTTGTAAGCCATAAGAAACAAACATGCTTTGCATTATACCTTCAAACATCTGTATAGATTTGATATATTATTTATTAAATGAATTTGCTAACATGTCTTACATAGTGAGAGTGTTTCTTTTACTGATGATATTTCAATGATATGTATTTTGTATGACTAAATAATGCTCTATCGAACACCTGGCAATAACAGCAGGTGTGGCAATTTTGTAATTTGTTGTTTAAATTTGATATTATTGTAGGCAGTATATTTTCTTAGCCTTTGTCATACTCATGCTTAACCCTCTCAGGCTCAAATTAAGTTTTTGTTGCTAATGCACAAAAGAATACCTGCAGTGGTACTTCTGAGTAAAAAAAACTCATGAAATATGTATGTGGGGTGATCAGGTTGTTAGCTTTTAACTGTTGCAAATCTGCAACGCCTGCCTTGAGAGGGTCAACACAGCAATCTCAGAAACAGTACAGTAATTTTGGGTGTGGATCACAGGGTGAAGAGTGGGGGTCACCCAGAGTCAGAATCTAGTGAGATATCAGTGTCACCTCTTACAGTTTTCCTGTAATCTGAGCTCAAAGATGAGAAAATATAGAGTGCAGTAGAGTAAATTGGGTAAAGTTTACTGTTGATTTTCTGGAAAACCGTACAGTAATTTGGGCTGTGGATCACTGGGTGAAGAGTGGAGATGAACCAAAACTGGGAGTGGATTGTGAAGTACAATAGTGTCAGGACCAGAGTTGGTCAAGTTACTTGAAAAAAGTAATCAGTAACTAATTACTGATTACTTCCCCCCCAAAGTAATCCCGTTACTTTACTGATTACTTATTTTCAAAAGTAATTAATTACTTAGTTACTTAGTTACTTTTTAAAAACACGATTTACAACCTGAATAGGTGATAAAACCATAGATCTTTCAGCCCAATTCTACTTTTTCTGCATAACCCATCATACAAAATGTAATCAAATGGAAAAGATCCATTTTTAAAATTTGTTTAATTAGTTTTAATCTTTTAACTTTATGCATCAAGCAAAAATTGAATTATATGCAACATTCTCTGACTTGAATAAATTAGTTTAACATTTAAACCTATTTTCGGCACATTCCAGCACATAAAATTATTTTTTTTGTGTTTACACTCACTCTTTCAAATAGATGCAAGTAAAATTCAATTCAATTAAATTTTATTTATATAGCGCCAAATCACAACAAAAGTCACCTCAAGGCGCTTCATAGATACAGAGAAAAACCCAACAATCATATGACCCCCTATGAGCAAGCACTTTGGCGACAGTGGGAAGGAAAAACTCCCTTTTAACAGGAAGAAACCTCCAGCAGAACCAGGCTCAGGGAGGGGCGGCCATCTGCTGCGACCGGTTGGGGTGAGAGAAGGAAGACAGGATAAAGACATGCTGTGGAAGAGAGACAGAGGTTAATAACAGATATGATTCAATGCAGAGAGGTCTGTTAATACATAGTGAGTGAGAAAGGTGACTGGAAAGGAAAAACTCAATGCATCATGGGAATCCCCCGGCAGCCTACGTCTATTGCAGCATAACTAAGGGAGGATTCAGGATCACCTGGTCCAGCTCTCACTATATGCTTTAGCAAAAAGGAAAGTTTTAAGCCTAATCTTGAAAGTAGAGATAGTGTCTGTCTCCCGAATCCAAACTGGAAGCTGGTTCCACAGAAGAGGGGCCTGAAAACTGAAGGCTCTGCCTCCCATTCTACTTTTAAATACTCTAGGAACAACAAGTAGGCCTGCAGAGCGAGAGCGAAGCGCTCTAATAGGGTGATATGGTACTACAAGGTCATTAAGATAGGATGGGGCCTGATTATTTAAGACCTTGTATGTGAGGAGCAGGATTTTGAATTCTGGATTTAACAGGAAGCCAATGAAGGGAAGCCAAAACAGGAGAAATCTGCTCTCTCTTTCTAGTCCCTGTCAGGACTCTTGCTGCAGCATTTTGGATCAGCTGAAGGCTTTTCAGTGAGTTTTTTGGACATCCTGATAATAATGAATTACAGTCGTCCAGCCTGGAAGTAATAAATGCATGAACTAGTTTTTCAGCGTCACTCTGAGACAGGATATTTCTAATTTTAGAGATGTTGCGCAAATGGAAGAAAGCAGTCTTACATATTTGTTTAATATGTGCGTTGAAGGACATGTCCTGGTCAAAAATGACTCCAAGGTTCCTCACAGTGTTACTGGAGGCCAAGGTAATGCCATCCAGAGTAAGAATCTGGTTAGATACCATATTTCTAAGATTTTCAGGGCCGAGTACAATAACCTCAGTTTGATCTGAATTAAGAAGCAGAAAGTTAGCAGCCATCCAGGTCTTTATGTCTTTAAGACATTCCTGCAGTTTAACTAATTGGTGTGTGTTATCTGGCTTCATGGACAGATAGAGCTGGGTGTCATCGGCATAGCAGTGAAAATGTATGCTATGTCTTCTAATGATGCTGCCTAAGGGAAGCATGTATAATGTAAACAGAATTGGTCCTAGCACTGAACCCTGTGGAACTCCATAATTAACCTCAGTGTGTGAAGAGGACTCTCCATTTACATGCACAAACTGGAGTCTATTAGATAGATATGATACAAACCACTGCAGCGCAGTACCTGTAATACCTACAGCATGTTCTAATCGCTCTAATAGGATATTATGGTCGACAGTATCAAACGCTACACTGAGGTCTAGCAGGACAAGCACAGAGATGAGTCCACTGTCAGAGGCCATAAGAAGATCATTTGTAACCTTCACTAAAGCTGTTTCTGTGCTGTGATGAGCTCTGAAACCTGACTGAAACTCTTCAAATAAACCATTCCTCTGCAGATGATCTGTTAGCTGTTTGACAACTACTCTTTCAAGGATTTTTGATATGAAAGGAAGGTTGGAGATTGGCCTATAATTAGCTAAGACTGCTGGGTCTAGAGATGCTTTTTGAGTAAAGGTTTAGCTACAGCCAGCTTGAAGGCCTGTGGTACATAGCCAATCATTAGAGATAGGTTGATCATATTTAAGATCGAAGAATTAATTAATGGCAGGACTTCTTTGAGCAGTTTTGTAGGAATGGGGTCTAAAAGACACGTTGATGGTTTGGAGGAAGTAATTATTGAAGTTAACTCAGAAAGATCAATTGGAGAAAAAGAGTCTAACTTAACATCAATGGTACTAAGAGTAGCTGTAGATAATATTACATCTGTGGGATGATTATTGGTAATTTTTTCTCTAATGATAAAAATTTTATTTGTGAAGAAGTTCATGAAGTCATTACTAGTTAACGTTAAAGGGATGGTTGGCTCAAAAGAGCTCTGACTTTTTGTCAGCCTGGCTACAGAGCTGAAGAGAAACCTGGGGTTGTTCTTATTTTCTTCAATCAGTGATGAATAGTAAGATGTTCTGGCTTTGCGGAGGGCTTTCTTATAAAGCAGCAAACTATTTCTCCAGGCTAAATAATGATCCTCTAAATTTGTGACACGCCATTTCCTCTCCAGATTACGAGTCATCTGCTTTGGGCTACGTGTTTGAGAATTATACCACGGAGTCAAGTACTTCTGATTTGAGGCCTTAGTTTTCACAGGAGCTACAGTATCCAGAGTCGTACGTAGTGAGGAGGTGAAATTATTAACAAGATAATCGACCTCTGTTGGAGTAGCGTTCAGATAACTGCTCTGCTCTATGTTGGTACAGGGCATTGAAGATGATAACAGTGGGTGGATTATATTCTTAAACTTAGTTACAGCGCTTTCAGAAAGACATCTACTTTGATAAAGTCTACTCTCCACCGCTGTGTAATCAATTATTGTAAATGTAAATGTTATCAGGAAATGATGAGACAGGAGAGGGTTTTCAGGAAACACTGTTAAATGTTCAGTTTCTATGCCATATGTTAACACAAGATCTAGAGTGTGATTAAAGTGGTGGGTGGGTTCTTTTACATTTTGAGAGAAGCCAATTGAGTCTAATAACAGACTAAATGCCATGTTGAGGCTGTCATTTTTAGCATCTACATGGATGTTAAAATCACCCACAGTAATTATTTTATCTGAGCTCAGAACTAAATTAGATATAAAGTCTGAGAAATCAGACAGAAACTCTGTGTCTGATTTTATAACTGATTTAATAACCTGAACATGAGGCCATGTTCAGGTTATTCTCCCGTCCACACAGCAGAAAATAAATAAAATCAAAGACTAGCGGTCCTTTTGCTCTATTTTCACCTGTAAAGCAGGAGTAGGGTAGGCGGAGGTTTACCCTGGTGCAGGTGTGGCGCAGCGGTCAGTGGAAGGATCCGCGAGTTTCTCTGTGAGTTTCCCATTACGTGGTAGCTACTCGGTGCTTGCTCGGAAGTTTAGGGTTTTTTTTCGCTGTAAAAAGAAGTTGTCTTCCCACGCACAATGGACACTAATGTTTTTGTCACTTTTTATGGAATCAAACTCAAAGTAAGGTCAGTACTTCCACGCTTTAAACGCTGCACGCTCATACTCTCTCCCGCACTTGATATAGTATCCATTGTTGATCTGCACACAGCTGTTGTCACGGACGTTGCACTTGCTTGCGTCACTGTCATGAGACATTCTCGCAAAAAATCACGGTTTTAGTAACGCAGTAACGCAGCGTTCCTACGGGAAAGTAACGGTAATCTAATTACTGTTTTTGCAATAGTAATCCCATACTTTACTTGTTACTTGAAAAAAGTAATCGGATTACAAGTAACGCGTTACTGCCCATCTCTGGTCAGGACACAAAAGACTGCATTTCTAAGCCAGTCGGCACCCGTACCGTAATATGCATAAGAATAGTGCAACAACATTTTAGGTGCGGCTGGCTTGACTGTGTCGTCGTAAGTGAGGGCTCACTTGACCGCGGTCAAATATGGTGCTGGAGAAACAAACTACAGAGAACTTCGTAAAGAGAGTATTGAGTGCTTTGGCGATGTAAATGGACTGGTTCTTATATAGTACTCAAAGCACTTTAAAGAACTTGCCTCATTCAGGTGTACGCAAGCACTTTTCTCTGTAAGCACTTTCTGTGTAATGTTCACACACATTCGGAGAGCAACTCTGGGTTGGTATCTTGCCCAGGGATATTTGGCATGCAGACGGGGATTGAAGCACCTTCCTCTACTACCTGAGCAAAGCCACCCCATGTTCGTCTGTGCACAGATTTCTTTCAATACAGTATTATCACAATTGTGCAAAAATACAGGCATGAAAGCTTAAAGTGCGCGATCACAATAAAGGTGACGCTCAGAGACTGACTGAGTGATCTGAGAACTCATCAGCCCTCATCACTGCCTTCACTTACTTGCTGCTATGGGTGCAGGAATAACACAGTTATGCAGTTACTTTCTCAGTCTGCTAGAGCCTCCACTTGAATGCAAGAACCTTCATTTATCTTCTCAAACGGAATTCAAAATGTTTTTTACAAATTGAAGGATTAAGATATAAATCATAGAAGCATCGATCCACACATTCAAAGAAGAACAACCCAACAAACTCTTCATAAAACTCCAAGAGTATGAAAATCTTTATTTCTGTCTATTCTGTGTTGTTAATAACATCACATCTTCACATAGTAGCAAAAACATATTAAAAAAACATTAATCTCAACATGCATACTGTACTTCAAGTTTCTCTCATGGAAAGGCCAGTGTTACTTTTATAGTATCCTTTCCATAAATATCATAAATATCTTTACCCATGTAGTGGAATTATTTTATTTTTTCATTTTAGTTAACAAGTATAATGTGACCACATTCACTTTTTATCAGGACAAGCTACACCACCACGGTGGTTAGCATACAATAACACCGCCTTGTTCTCAAAGCTTCTTGCTAACTGTACTTTTTTCTGAGATGTTCTCTTTAAGTAAGGATACTGAAAGTGTAAGCAGTGTATACGGTCACATCACGTGCTTAAGGTTGTGTTAGCACTGATAATTCCTTCACAGTTCTTTAAAGATGCTGAAGTCATCATATCAGCTGTAAATGCAGTGCTGCTGCTGTCCTTACGCTATACTTTCAAGCATCACACTTTCTTACTGACCAGTTTATTTCCACTTTTTATGCTCTAGTATGGTGTGACTGAATGAAGTCAGCAAACCAAATTCTGTCCATCTGAGGATGAGAAGAAACTTGCATGAAATGGGAAGCATGAGATGAAGATGGCTCCTATGCTTTAGACGTGGCACTGTTTCTGCCATTGTAAGTACGCTAATGCTTGAAAGATCCATTAAAAGTCTGACACTTCACTCTTCAGCTGGAGCGTCCATCAAGTTTTACATTCCAGGTTTCCTCGTTGGGATTACGACTCAGACGATGATGTGAAAAATTAGTTATTACATTAAACCCATAAAATCAACACTGGCAAAAAAGCCGTGCACTTCACAGAGCAGCTTTCTATGGCCGAGCAGCTCCTGCAGGTGTAAGGTGTAGGTGTCACAGCACTCTGGTCCAAAGAGTTTATGTGCAGCATGCAGACAGAAAATGGCTTTACAGAATATGACTGAATGTTGAGGCACCAAAACACACTCAGTCTGCCCCTCAGTCTGATCAAGAAGAAAACCTGACTGCGCGCTTCATAACATCAGTACGATGATGTCCCAGAGGCCATGTTCAGGTTATTCTCCCGTCCACACTGAGCGGGCGGATCAGTGGAGTCTGCATTAGCTTTAACAGAAAGGTCTGATTTAAGCAGGTAAGCTGAATAGACAAGAAAAGCTAGAAAGCTTTATCAACTATAACCCCAGCGAGGACCTTGACAGGTGTCTTGAGTACAGGTGAAGGCTGGACAGTCAGCAGGATACCTTCCTAACATTTGTCATTCCCAGCATTGAACCGTTTCCTGGCACAGCCTCAGTGAAACAGAGCATCGTTTCCACCCCACAGTTACAGACAGGCTGTGCTTTTCTTTGGTAACACCGTCGAATGAGCCCCGTGTCCTCTCTCAGTAGCTGCTTTCGTGTCCTGTCAGGATGTACAGGCTGCTCAGTGCTGACGGGTCATCAGTCGGTGTGCTCTGAAGGATGATGTCTCTGCACATTGTCAGCAAATGAGAAGGAGATGAGTTGTAAAGGAGAACCAGAGAAAGGCAGTACTAACCTAAAGCCAGTGCCTCCACCTGCTTCTACTCCTCCCACCTCTAGTACTAACACTACTCTACTGATACTACAACCACTGTAGTTTGACTTTAATGCTACACACTGGTACAGTACTGGTACACTTACTGGAGTTTTACTCCTGTTCCTGCTCATCACCACGCCTACTACTTTTTTAAACTTTATGATAAGTGTGAACATTTACACACCAGCATACAAACAAGTTTAAAGTAGAAAAAAGGAAGCAAAGAGCTGAGAAATACATAAAACATAACACAGAAGAAAAAGAAACCTTTGCGAGGATTCCTTCTACACCCAGTTTGAGTAAAAACTAACTGAAACACAAGGAAAGAAGATAAGATCAACTAAATAAGGGTTGTATAATAATACTTAGTACTGGCAGCCACCAGCGCTAAGCCTCAGCCTCCCAGTAGACACACCTATGGTACCGATTTAAAATCCTACATGTCTTTGTTCTCAGGTTATCACGTTCACAAACTTGGTGTCCACGCTATTTGCCTGCCAGGCTGACAATGATTTAGATCAGCGGTCCCCAACCCCCGGGCCTTGGACCGGTACCGGTCCGTGAGTCGCTTGGTACCGGGCCGCGAGAGTTGAGGCTCAGGTGTGAAATGTGTGGTATTCAGGGTTTTTATCGGTTTTCAGCGTTATTTCGTTATCGTTTTGATTGTTAACTCGGTTTTCCGGGTCTTTTCACGTGTGTTATGAATAAATCTTCTTTTTTTCGGTACCGATACTACTTTTATTTTGTTGTATTTATCCGCAACACCTTAAAGGCTGGTCCGTGAAAATTGTCGGGCATAAACCGGTCCGTGGCGCAAAAAAAGGTTGGAGACCGCTGATTTAGATCACAGAAATCCAACAACATTTTTAAGCTGTTATTCCTGGTTTCACAGTGGAAAACTCCGGGTAACGTCCATTATCTTTGCTCCTGTATAAGACTTTCCTGAATGCTGAGGTTTGGTCTTCCACATGAAATTCAGTACTTTTGTTTCAGTTTCATTAATGATGCATTGATTTTGGACATCTATGTAATATATATGTGATACACGACAGTCTTTGAGTCCGTCCTTCTCATATATAATCCCACTGTTTTTGCACTTAGTAATGACTGATTTAAAAAAGAAATTGTGAAATATTTCTAATGAACTCACCACGATTCTTATTTCAAACTTCATTAAGAGCTACTGGATCAACAGGGGTGTCCTGGATTTGTTAGTAATATAATATAGTAATATATTATTATTAGTTTTAATTATTTAGTCAAAAATCAATTCCAGACTGCTCTGAAAGAAATCAAAAAGAAAGGACATTTTCTGAAGACTGAGCTTTAATGCCAGATATCTATACGATCCAAATGTAAACACACACTTGTAGTTACTGAAATTATTCATTTTCACAGGTTGTGTGTCAATTGTTTGAGAAAACCTGGTGTTAATGTCCCCTCCCCCCACAAAAATGATCAAAAGGAAGTGCTGAGGTTATTATCAGGATGTCCTAAAAGCTCTCAGTTAATCCAACATGCTGCAGCGAGAGTCCTGACAGGGACTAGAAACAGAACATTTATTGGCTCCAGAATAAAAGATTCAAAATCCTCACATAAAAGGTTTTGAATAATCAGCCCCTGTCTTATCTTAATGACCTTATAGTACCATATCACCCCATTAGAGCACTTCGCTCTGAGTATTTAAAAGTAAAATGGGAGCCAGACCCTTCGGTTTCCAGGCCCCTCTTGGTAAATGGTAAATGGACCGGTTCTTATATAGTGCTTTTCTACTCTGAGCACTCAAAGCTTGCCTCATTCACCCGTTCACACCCATTCATACTCTGACGGATGCACTGGAGAGCAACTTTCATGCAGGATATCTGGCATGTAGACGGGGGAGTAGGTGACCTGCTCCCCCACCTGAGCTACAGCCACCACTTCTGTGGAACCAGCTTCCAGTTTGGGTTTGGGAGACAGACACCCTCTCTACTTTTAACATTAGGCTTCAAACTTTCCTTTCTTCCCTGAATCCTCCCTTAGTTAGCCTAAGTCTAGGCTGCTGGCGGGTTCCCGTGATGCACCAAGTGTTTCTTCTTCAGTCACCCTTTTCACTCACTATCTGTTTATACACCTCTCTGCATTCAATCATTAGTTGAGAATATTCTCTGGCTCTCTTCCCCAGATTGTCTTTGTCCCGTCTTCCTCCTCTCACCCCCCCAACCGATCGCAGCAGATGCCCACCCCTCCCCCAGCCTGGTTCAGGTTTTCACCTGCTAAAAGGGAGTTTTTCACCTTTGTGCACCATAATTGCAGGGCCTTTATCTTAAAATATACAGTGTCTTGAAGTGACTATTGTTGTGATTTGGCACTAGAATAAAGAAAATTAGCACTAAGGAAAGTAGTTTTCTGTACAAAGTGTCAGGTAGATAGTAGTTGGTAACTTTAATGGCTGGTTTTTTTGGAGGGCTGCATGCAAACACATAGGCTGCATTTCCTAAATCCTTGGATCTGAGTAACCAACAGAACAAACACTCTAGTGTGACTCCTGCTTTAATGCTACCATTAATGCTAGCAGTATTCATGCTACTTCCACATGCTACTCTGAAAATCACTTCCAGGTCTATTAACAATAGTATCAAGAAAAATACTATCCTGATTACTTCTGATGTACTAGGATTACTAGTTTCTCACAGTGATTAATATCTCTTGTCAGCATACAGTTAACATACCTGTTTGTTCCCAGAACTCTGAACACACGACTCTCATCTGTAATTTCTTGTGTTACCTGCACATAAAGTGAAAATTCACATGTGTAATGACTTAGAACAAATATGATGAGCACATGATACGAGCTCAGCCAACGTTGGATGAATTTACTAGTTCATCACCTCATCTGAATGGAAACTCCTCCCTTTGAGGCCATGCTTCCAGAACGCCAGCACACTATCCTGCAAGCAGACTGACAGAACAGGAGGTGTCACTCAGCTTTCAGGACACACATCAGCTCTCATTCACTTTGTTTGTCACATCATCATTTCTACCTAGTGTTTCAATGGGGAAGTCAAAGACTATTTCTGCAGGCAGCTGTCTGGATGGAAGTCCTTGCAGGTTCACGATCTTTACAGTTCCTGTCCAAACAGTACACAGATTGAGAATGAGCATGAAAGACATTTGAAGGATTCACAATATGCGAGGGGACTTACTTTCCAAGGTGATGAGAACAGTGTCTCGGTCCAGCTGGGTTACCTGCACGGCTCTGAGTGCTCCACTATCTCCTGACGCACGGAAACAAGGAAGCTTGTTGAAACAAGTTGAAGCTTGAAGCTTCAGGAAGTCAGCAGAGAAATTCAGAAACGGTCCTACCTGGCACTGGAACAGGAGCGCCATTCAGCTCTATAATATCAAACCTGAGCTGTTGGCCGGTTGGTGGTTTATCATTACTACAGTCTCTCACTCCAACACACAGCTGAGGAAACTCATCTGTTGCCAACACCAGCAGTTCAAATATCGGAAGAGAATCTGGGAGTCTGATGGCGAGTTGCTGTGAAACAGTCACCAAGGAAACAAGAAAAACTAAATAAATTCTCATGATGGTTAAGTGATGCTTGTTAAACCTGAGCTGATCCTGTTCATACAACCGTCCAAAACAGCACAACAGAATTCTTGTATGATTAGTAAATCTTGAGATTAAAGATAAACTGATGCCATCCACCCATCCATCCATCCACCCGTCCGTCCGTCCATCCTGCCGTCCATCCATCCATCCAGCCATCCATCCATCCGTCCATCCGTCCATCCGTCCATCCGTCCATCCATCCAGCCGTCCATCCATCCATCCATCCACCCACCCATCCACCCACCCATCCATCCATCCAGCTGTCCATCCATCCATCCATGCGTCCGTCCGTCCGTCCGTCCATCCATCCATCCATCCATCCATCCACCCGTCCATCTGTCCATCCAGCTGTCCATCCATCCGTCCGTCCATCCATCCGTCCGTCCATCCATCTAGCCATCCATCCATCCACCCATCCATCCATCCAATCATCCGTCCATCCGTCTGCTTCCGGTTATCCTTTTTCAGGGTGGCGGGGGGCTGGAGCCTGTCCCAGCTGTCTTAGGGCGAGAGGCAGGGTGCACCCTGGACAGGTCCCAGTCTGTGGCAGGGCTAACACATAGACACAGACAACCATTCGCACACATTCACACCTATGGGCAATTTAGCGTTTCCAATGAACCTGTCCCCTAACTGCACGTCTTTGGACTGATGCCACTTTTCCATAATGTTGTGACACAGGCGTGTTTCTCCAAGCAGCACTGTGTTAGGACTGCAGACAGGCTTAACACAGAGCTCTGTTCTCACAGTACATACATTATCTTCATGAAATGTGCGAGACATTCACAAAAAAACCTGTCAATTAGTCTGCTATGTGATCTAATGGTGCATGCTGGCGTTGAACTGTGTGCTGATAACACTGTTCCTGTAGCCCAGAAAACACATGGTAACCATTCAGTTACACGAGCTTGGACCCAGAGAAGGTGCTGTTGGTGTTTTTGGACGGCGTTTATACAACGTTTCTTTTATTTAGTCTCTAAAATCTTGTTGGGCTTGAATAAAAAGTATGCATATGTTATTAAAAAAAACAATGACATGCTTCAGATTTTGATATGCTGTCTGTCTACTTTTATGTAATTCAGGTCTAATGACTGGTTTGCATTGTGGAAATCGGGTTAGAGTTAGAAAGGAAGACATTTATTCAGGTGGCAAGTTCGACATATCTGTACAAACCTTTAGATGCATGAACTTTTGAAGAGGCTCATACCACAAGAGTAAAACCAGGCCAGATGGGACAGCCCCGCACAGAAATGTGCTATCTGTGTATGGGTTTCTTGCTGAAACAGAGAGAGCAGGACTAAGTGTCTGCAGTTGTTCTCTGTGAACAAACAGACTGACCAGAGTAACTCTGCATTGCTTACCTACACTGCACCTCCTACAACCTTTAGTGTCAGGAATCTTTACAGATATGGTAAACTTTCTGTGGCCAACAGAGAATATCCAGGTCAGAACAAGCAGACAAAATTGGGTTTACAGTATCCTCCTTCCTCAAAATCAGGTGGTAGCATCATACATGACATTATTAACACTGCTGCACCTACAGCTCCTGTTTCCCTACATCTGTGATGGCGTGTCGTACCTGAGACTGATCCGCTCAGTGAGGCGGTTGGTGCTGAGCGACAGGCTGCTGTGTTTCTTGTGCAGATGTCCTTTCTGTTCAAACAGAGCTGGCAGGCTGTGCGAGTAAAGCTGGGCCGACTTCCCTGCAGGATGGAGCCTTTTTAGAGCAGCATATTATCGAGTGGACACAATGTTCTCCGTTTGTGTCACGCTGTTTGTTACCTGATACGGACATCAGCACATTGTTCATAACATATAGCCATATACATCGCTGAGGGAGGAGCTGTGGGGAAAAGACAAGCAGTTCACTGAGACTTCAAACATCCAGCTTCAGTCATCAGACTGTTCCAGAAACATCATTTCCTGGTTTTCAGTGCTCCTCCTTTCATCAGGAGCTGCACTCCTTACTCAGGTTTTTCAGGGTGATGCGATTAATGACTTGCACTTTTTTGTTATTACTTGCATTTTTACACAATGCTCTTCTACTCTGACTGACACTTTCAACTACCAGCTTGACCGCGCATCACTCTTTTCTACCACAAAACGACCAGTTACACATGTCTGCATGAATTCTGCACGCACGTTTGCACTACAAGCTGCACACAAACACGTGCACACACATGCACACACTCACATGCACACATCCATGATTTACTCCAAACCTAACCTTCGGCGCTTTTTAACTTCCAACCCCTTCAGTGGAAACATCGGGAGAAGTTTGCCAGATTTAGGGTTTGCAGTGTTATTGCAGTGTTAAGCATAGACTGGTTTTAAGGAGGTCGCTCCTTACTGGGGTTATATTGTCATAGTATCTTATGCTGCAGACCTAACCTGCGCTGGACCGAGTTATTCCTCCTGCACGTCTGTGCACGGATAGTCGAGCATCTTATGAATATAGCCACTTGACCTTTGACCCATTTCAGTATAAGATATTGTGAAAGTATTAGTCTTAGCTGACTTTCCTTCGTGTTTCTAATAGAGATGGCACGATACCACTTTTTTATGTCCGATACCGATACCGATATCATAAATTTGGATATCTGCCGATACCGATATGAATCCGATATAGTGTTTTTTAATCAACAAAACTGTTTTTTTAAATATCTTGCTGCATTTTGTATAAGTTCATACTCAAGTTTAAAACAACAACTACACTAAAGCTATTCTGTTATACCTGTATGCAAAAAAAATATTTCATAGTTCAGCAATACTGATCAATCTAATAAACTTAGACCTACACCATCCTCCCTATTCTGGTATTTTAAAGAGTACTTAGCGTAAATATTAAGAAACCTAACTAATAGGGTTCCAACTCCCAGCAACAACAAAAATAAATAAATAAAAAATAGGGAACCACCCCTCACGCTCCACCTCATGATGCTTAATCGACGTAATCAACCTTAATTTGATGCAGTGTGAAAAAAAATGCACAGAAATCAATTATTTTTCAAGAAATATTAAATAGATTCAACATCTTTCTTCAACAAAATTGCAGACTGCACAGATGGTACCTTCCCAAAGGAAAAAGTACTATAGCTTACTAGGGTATATTAGACTTAATAGTTACTATATACAGTAATTGACTTCTATTCATTTTGCATCAAATTAAAACTTTGGCTGTCAGATAATTATTTATTAAAAGCTAGACATTTTAAATGAGAATAAGAAAGAAAAGTATGTCTTTGTGCCCCCTTTTCCCTGTTAATGCCCTATCGGCCCCCCTGGCTAAACTTTGCTAGATCCGCCCCTGCACAGTTACCAGCGTCAGCTACGTAGAAAAAGATCCTGGTGTAGAAAGTAATATTAAATAAATTCTAACAACAGCTGATCAAGCTTAAACGTTCTGCTGTTGTTCAGCCGCTGGTTTCCTCTTTCTGGTGCAAAGTGGGCCAAAAACAAAGAAGAGAGACGGAGTCGTGACAGAAAAGCCGATCAGCTGATCATTAAGCAGTTTCATGATTGAAGTAGCAGCAAGAAGAGGCAGTCGCTTGTTAAGCTTAACGCAGGAATGCTTTACAAACATTCAGAGATGGACTTACACACGTGCTTTACTTCTCTCGGGATAACTTTGTCGGAGATGAAATGCCAGGTTGCTAGCGAAGCTCCAAATGCTATCCAGACCACCGACAGGTTCCGCATGCCACAGCCGCTCTATCACGTGATGCATACTGCTCGACGTGCTAACGTTCTGAGGTGAGTTACGGCGTGTTGCAAGTTTTGTGAGGTGCTTTCGTGACATTTAATGGATCGGATTACATTTTTTATTTTTCTCCGATATCCGATCCAGTAATTTAGGTCAGTATCGGACCGATACCGATACGTAATATCGGATCGGTCCATCTCTAGTTTCTAATGTTCTTGTGTTACTAGTAGCCCTGATGTTTCCCCTGTCTGACCTCTGTCTCGTCTATGTGTTGCTCAGTTTTCTGGTGTGTCGTGTTTTTGTCCGTCTTCCCTCCTTTTCCTCTCATCGCCGTCATCTGTGTCCAATCATTTTAGCCCGTACCTTGATCCCCATCTGTTCATCTTTGTTCTAATCCCTGTTTTGTAGCATGTAGCATGTCTTCCACACATAGCTCCTGCCTCTGTGCTCATTTTGGGATTCTGTTTTGTTGTTGGCTAATTTTGTGCATAGCTAAAGTTTGCTTTGCTGACTTTCCCTTGGTGCTTTGCAAATAAGTCGTCTTTCCAATAACTTCACCAGAATGGAGGGCAATGAAAAGCATTAAAATGTTACCAATTATACTCATTAAACACAGGACATGTAATAAAGGATTCAGGCCAGTTAAGTGGAGTGGACAGCATGGCTGTTAAAGCATTATAAATGTGAGAGAATTACGATCTTACCTTCTCTAATGTATCTTCATGAAGTTCATTAAGGTTCAGTGTGTAGATGCCTTCTTCTGCCCCAAGAATAAGATACTGATCTAAGTAGGGAAAGTGTTTATATAAAGAAGTTTCCATCAGCACCAAACACAGACACCATTACCATCGCATCACAAGGTTCAGACACCAGACCTGCTTTCACTTTGGCTGCTATCCCCATTAAGAGTGCCTCTTTGTGCTACAATGTCAGGCAACAGCACGCACATGACCCATGCTGTGTGCAGGCACCTGGCCACTACAGTGCCACATCACATTCACTGTGACACATTGAAGGACGTGCACACGTAACAAAGAGCATCTCTGCACAACAAGACCATCTTAAAGAGAACACAGCCACATTTAAGTCAGTTACAGCTTTCCTTTCAAACAAGAAGTCTCCTTTTCATCGTACCTTGCATAAATGAACTGTCTGCTCACATTAATATAAACCTGTTATAAACCTGCTGCTGTGAGATTTCTGAGAAAACGCTCTCATTACTCCACTATGAAGTAAAAACAGAACCACAGACCAAACCACTGACCTCTTGTTTTGGGAAAAATCCAGGTGACGGCGCAGTTGATTTTTAGAGGGCAGCCATTGAAGACTTTAGAGAAGCAGGCTCCCATCTACAGAAGCAGCAGAGCAACTGAATCACGTATGGTCTGGCATGTTTAGATTGACTCTTCAGTTTAGGTATGTTATCTTTCCAACAAAACCAAACTGGCTGTTTTACTTTTATTCAAAGTTGCACAAGTAATTTTTTCTGTTCAGTCATCCAGGTCACGGTAATCTGAGGAGCTTTGTCTCCCAATAGGGCTTAAAATCTGGGACTCTCCACCTACTGCTCTTAGAACTGAAGGAGCTTCTCAGATAAGAGATGAAACGTCCCTTTGTCTTTCAAAGCTCCTTAGATCACAAACCAGTTTGGACAAGAATTACTCTAAAAGTGAGGAAGTAGTGAGAAGGTGCAGAGGTTTGTGGAATCTGTTGGCAGGACGCAGCCATTAAAACACACGGTTGTACGTGAGGAAGCATATCATGTTAGTCATGAGAGCTTTGGCCGTAAAATGTTAAACTTCACACTTACATGGACTTGAGGGGTGGGAGGAAGGCCATGACAATCAGCGCTCTAAAAATGTCAAAGGTTACACATAACAAATGTTATTATTTTTTGTAAATGTCACAAATCAGCATTTTGACTGTTACACGGTGTGTAGTCCGACACCTTTAAAGGATCCAATCATTAGGAAGTTATAAGGTTAGCAAGTCACACAGGCTGATATGCTGAGGCTTCCACTTACATCATCCTTCGTCTTCCTCCTCAGTGTGCTCCATTCTGGTGATAGTGGGGTCTCTCGCTTGGGTGAGGAAGCAGTAGTAACCAACTCTGCTGGCACAGCGCCCTCCGCTGGCCGACACGTTTCACTGCAGCCCTTTGTGATGTCCTGAGTGGCCGAACACCTGGCCAAGGCTAAAAAGAGAAAGAGATTTTTGTGGGACTCATTGTGAGCTTGGTCAGCTTAAAGTGGAACTATTGCGGTCATAGCTGAAGTTAATGCATGCATGAAGTCATGTCTGCAGTAACTGCAATATACATTATTACATGGTATTAAAGTTCCACATCACGACATCACGACATTTACATTCATTAGCGTACAAAACAACAAGCAAGCGCAGTGTGTCAGCCTGAAAAAGCAGATACTTTGACAACCTCTACCAAAGTACAAAGATGACTAAAATATGCAAGAAAACTGCTCCTGCTGAAGGTGGAAACAATAAACAACAAACGTGTTTCACCACTTGAGGCAAAAACACTCCATCGAGTACACCCAGATCACGATGGCACACAAGGAGGAGACACTAACAACGTTAAGGAGTTGTTCAAAAAGCCTGAGCCAAGATACAACATCCCAGGTAGAAGATAACTTTTTACTTTATGTGATGATATTGTCTAGTTAGAAGGTTGATTTACTTTTCTGTTAAAGTGTTATATGTTATGTTTTGAGTTTTCTACGATACTTTCGTCCTTACATTTGTCTAATTCTGTGTAACTGCTCTGCACTCTAACTCTGCTGATGCAGG
This sequence comes from Maylandia zebra, assembly GCF_041146795.1. Taxonomy (NCBI): domain Eukaryota; kingdom Metazoa; phylum Chordata; class Actinopteri; order Cichliformes; family Cichlidae; genus Maylandia; species Maylandia zebra. The sequence continues at coordinate 53,515,629 of NC_135169.1, forward strand.
CGCATTGTAACAATTCAATTTAATGTATATATCAACAAATAATCACAACATTTGCCTCAAGGTGCTGAATAGTGTAAGGTAAAAAACCCTACAATAATACAGACAAATCAGAAAACCTCAACAATCATATGACCCCCTATGAGCAAGCACTTTGGCCACAGCGGGAAGGAAAAACTCCCTTTTAACAGGAAGAAACCTCCAGCAGAACCAGGCTCAGGGAGGGGCGGGGCCATCTGCTGCGACCGGTTGGGGTGAGAGAAGGAAGACAGGATAAAGACCCATCAAGCAACTTATAAGGATAAATGTGCAGGCAAATTGTTTATATCCAGCAAAGCTGAGAATAAAACTGGACACCGGAGAGAAGACCTAACAGAGGCCACACGGCGGCTGAAAGAGCTCTGAGAGTCTGAACAGGGCGTGGAGAAAGAGAGTGCATCGAAGAGGAGCTGAAGGAAGGCTGGAGAAGCAACAGGCAGGCAGCGGTGTCAGCATCAGACCTCAGGGCCCTTATGCAGGAAGAACTCTAAATTAACTCAATTCTAGAGCGACTTGAATATGTGTTGATTGATACGTTGAAAGGGACAAAAGAAAGAAGAAATCGAGACAAAGAAGTAGATGCACACAACATACAGTGGATTTTTTGTTTCGGCCAAAACATCGAGGCAGATAGGTTTCAGATAGTAAAATATCCCATATTAACAAACAATATATTTATAAAGTTCAGACGGGGGACGCGTTTAGGTTTAACATGAGTGGATTACACTCACCTAGGATTTATTGACTGTTTCTTATCAATTTTTACTCCCTGAAGCCGGGAAGAATTTTTTAAAATTCCATCATGTTGGATTTTATACTTGATTTAAAAAAACATATCAAATAATGATTTCGTACATTGATTTAATATTTCTAAGCGTGAGACTCAAGAAAAATACAAATAGAAAATGCGAGGAATTGAGGGGTGTCATGTAGGGGGTTTGGTGGTGGGAGGAGCTCAGACGGTCACGTCCCAACAGGTTTATTTTGTTCATAGTGAAAGGTAAGGACTCTCACTGGCTGCTATAAACACTCTGCTATCAGATTTTGGTCATGCTTCAACATTCAGGATTTTGTTTGCTGTATCAGCCACACTCGTGTTTTAGTTCTGTTTTATGGCTCCGAGAGGTTGTGTCATTTCTCCAGACAACTTTGGTTTGATTTGTGCTGAATACACTGTTAAAAGTCAACAAAGGAACATAAGGGATTTTGCGAATAAAGTTTATTTTGCTTACTTTAAAATGAAACTTTGGGATCGAGACAAAACACCCTGATTTTTTGCAAAAAAACAAACATTTTTGGATTCAGCACCCTAAAAATATCCCATTCTCGCGTACAGAGCAAAGGGGAATATGCAATCATATAGAGAAAATGACACATATGCACTTTGTTAGTTATAACATAAAAGGAATTAATAACCTGATTAAGAGAAACAAATCCTGGGACAGTCACAGAGACTGCAGTGCTCTGCAGCTTTGATTCTAGAAACCGACCTGAGACAGAACATCATGTAAGGCAAAAAGGGACCCCAGACCTGATTAAAGATATCTCTCCCCTTAACTCTGTACATGACCTGTTCAACAAGAGTTAGATGATGCAGTATTATCCTGCAACCTGTCATAACAGCCAGATGCACCCAGAGCCTCTGTCTTCCAGAAAGATTCATGCTGTCAGGTAACAGACCCAGGACACACAAAGCTGGAGTCTTAGAGAGATTAAGATGAAAAAGATCATTCATAAGGTTAACATGTATTTTCCACATGCATACAGCATATGAACTGACATCCTGGCTTCTTTCTGACATTTCCAGCAGGTTCTGGAATAACTCCTGGATACTAGATGGAGGGTCTGGGTTAGTCTTCAGATTAGATCAAGGTCCAGATCCCCCAGCTGATGAATTCCTGCCCTAGCACACGCATCCCACTTGAACGCTTTCTTACCAATAAATACTTTCTTGTTATACCAGACAGAGGTGAGAGAGGTGAGAGAGGGATTAGTGTTGATGAACTGGGGAGCTCTAAACTAAGTCTCTTGTACAAAAGCCAAAAACTGGACCTTTAAGGCCTCTAAAGGTGTAGGAGCCACTAAGCTTTCATCAGTCGCCACCTATGATGGCAGGAGAGTTATTCATCTTAACTAACTGAGAGATAGTGGCATAGTATCCATTTTCTATCTCTGATAGCATATATGTTGAACCAATTGAAGGATGGCTTTTGCCTGCCAACATATAACCCTCCACACAAGCCGTCGAGTTGCCAACAATATAAGGAAAGCTCTAAATTTACAAATCGCCTTTAATGTTTCTTAGCTTGGATGCTGAGAAACATTCGACTGAGTGGGTTGGGTATTCCCGGAACAAACACTGATAACAATGGTATTTGGAGAAACATTTGCTACATGGATCAACACTCTCTATATAAAGATCGTAGGGGGGGTCAAAGGTCACAGTTAACGGATGCTACTCTGATTTCATCAAGTATATAAAGACATCGCTGGGATCACATATGTTTACTTCACTGTCTGAAATAGTCTAATACAAACATCTGAAACTGCAACGTTATATGGGACAGGACAGAAGTTAAAAGAAAAAGCGTCTGTTTAAAGGCAGACAAAGCTGAGGTCTAATGTTGTGATGAGTACCTGTGGTGGAGTCGGCTGTGACAGCGCTGTCGGGGCCCAGTGTACAGGTCGGTCTCGGTGTAAGATCTTTGTCCTCTGTGCTGGGAGTCAAAGAGCTGAAGGCTGGCAGTGAGGCCGTAGATGGACTGAACACACTGCTCTTTCTGCCTCCCTGAGAAACACCATCAAACATGTTACTAAATACAAATACACATTACTGCATGTGACAAGGCTGATGTGCATGGGAATGTTGCTCCCATGGTTTCATACTGAACACATTTCTGCATGTTCATCAGATGGAATAATGCCTCTGTGGTGAGTCATGGTGTTTCCTCCCTTCTCCACTGGCATTAGAGGGTGTTCCCAGGACCTCAGCTGTCGAGGGCATTTTACCCCTGCTACAACTGGACCAGACGAAACCCCATGAGAGGTGCAGCCAATGCTAGGGAGGAGGGGGGTAGTCAAGGGTGAGTGCCTGGTGGCTGGGCCCCAGCCAATGGTGCCTGGCCAGCAGCACCCCAAAGGAAGCCTGCACTCCTTTGGATCCACCACCTGCAGGAGGCGGCCAGAGGGATTCAGTGGCAAATGGATTGGGCAGTGGTCAACTCCTTGGGGGAAAGTTTCTTAAGGTTTAGGATGGCTTAAGGAGCCATCCTAGTTGATACAACTGAGAAGGTGCCTCTGGATTGGGAGATTAGGGCACCCTAGGAGCCTCTGGGCCCCCAGCATCCCTGTGAAGGTCTGTGCTAGGGTACAGGAAAGAAGAGCCCAGCAGTTAATGCAATCTTGGATCCAGAAAGAATAAAGCAATTTTTACCCTGGTCATGGAAGGCTGCACCAAATCCTTATTCTCCTGGGGACATTCAAGTTTCCCCAAAAACTCAACATGTGTTTTTGGACTTAAATTAGGCATTCAAGGCCTCCCTTGAAGTGTCCTATTATAGTGTTGATAATTATCAGATTGGAATGAAAATAATGAAGAAGCCACTTTGTCTTTGACACACTAGATCCTGCTGGACTGGAACTGAACTGTTGCTAGACAAGCAACAATAAGTTTGGACTCACACATGGTTTGATCACTCAGAGACATTCCTGAGCATTTACAGAGTCAGTACACGGGAGTAGGTTTAGCTGGTTGAGGGGGTTAAGTAGCTGGCTAAGTAAGCCTTCTTTGCTCTTTATCTCCTTTACATCTATGGCAAATTTAGAACTGCCAGTTAATCTAACGTGCATGTATTTACACTGGGACGAAGCCAGTTACCCAGCGAAACCCCAAGAGGCAGGAGGAGAGCGCACCAGTGCCACACAGAAAGGCCCCAGGTGGGGTCTGAACAAGAGTTACCCACTGTAAAACCACGCCACCTAGAGGCTGGTTGGAACAAATGACCTGTACTGTACTGAGGCAAACGTAGAATTTGAGGAAGGCTAATTTAATTTTAAAGTTAGTAGAACGCACAGGCAGGAAACTGATGGAAAGTCATAATTAAAGCTTTCTGCACAATTTTCACCTTCCATTAAAACACTTATGCTACTTTGCATTTTTAAGCATTTTTTGTCATCTTTAGGTGTACACATATTAAACTAGTATGGAAGAGTAGAAACTTCACATACTACAAAAGTATTCGCTCATCTGCCTTCACACGCATATCGACTTGAAGCCAATTGATTCTATACAAGTTGGAACAGCTGAATTTGATGATCTGGACAGGTGAGTGAATACCTTTAGCAACATATAAACTAGTATATAAAGGTTGAAGATACACACAGACACAGTATATATGAACTACTCTAGAGTGACTGAATTGTGACAGAGATTTTGTTTATGGTAGAATGATTCACACTCACATCAGCACATGGCACTCTCTTGATGGTTAAACTCCTGAAAGACAAAGGAGCAACAATGGTCATGCTCTAGAAGACAAAGACGTCTTATAATGAAATCCACATCAAGCATAATAGAAACAAGCCGGACATAAAGGCAGGTGCTGGAGATGCTGAGGGTTGGCTAAGAGCAGGACATGAACAAAAATCTGAAGGAAACATTACAACAAAGCAAGCAAACACCAGACGTTCACTGAGGCGGTGCTGGTGTGGAAACCTTTTAGAATCAAACACTATGCAGGAGGTAACAGCTCCCCTCCTATATCCAACGACATCATGGATAAAAAGAAGAAATAGAAAAAAAAAACCTGCACTGTCCAAAATCTAGTCAGTTTTCCACATAATGTGAGGGAATCAGCACAAGCACCACATCAGTGACAAGTAACACAAACCCAAAGAAGTTAACAAAACAAAACACGTACATTTGTGCTAAATCAAACGAGCTCCCAAACTCCAGTTCATGGAGGTTGGGATTAGATCAGATTGAACACAAACCTGCTGATTATACCCAACACACAGACAATGGTTGATTTTCACATCAAGAATAATTCCATGACAAGCAGCTTATTTCAGGTGAATTCAGGTGGGATGGGGAGACATTGGTGTTAGGAAAGGCTAGAGTTAATGGACATGGCCTACCTCAGCTCGAGAGCTTGCTCCACACATTCCAACAGGCTCCTGCAACACGAAGACCTGATGTTTATCTGACTACAGGCCTGAATGGCCCAAGAAGGAATTAACCCAAGGTTTGATCACCGTCTATCATTTCAAACTCAGGCTTAGAGCACTCGTTTTTGTGCCAAGGGTTATTTCCAGTTTACCTACCATCAAACACAACTCACCCAGTTATATGCTTGAAGAGTTGCAGCAGGGATTATATACAGTTGTGGTCAAACGTTTACAAAGCCTTTTAATGGACTTTTAATGATTTCTTTTCCTTAATGACTTAAAAAAAAAACAAGATCTGGGTGTACAAGTTTGAATTTAATTAGAATTTTTGCAGATCCACACAGAGTCAAAAGTTTGGACACATCTTCTCATTTGATGTTTTTCCTTTATTTTTACGACTTTCTACACTGATGTTTTCAGTTTTTAACTACAAATATACGAAGCAAGATATATGGAATTATGTCGCGAAGAAAAAACTGATAAATAATTCTAAATACATCTTATATTTTCAAAGTAGACTTTGCTTTGTTGACAATGCTGCAAACGCTTGGCCTTCTCTCAATGAGCTTCATGATGTAGATGCCTGAAACATCATGTTGATGCACGCTCAATCATCCAGCTAAGGAAATCCACAAAGGTTGATTCTGTTCATCTGGACGTTTTCAGTGGGAGAAACGTTTCGTCACGCATCCAGGTGACTTCTTCAGTCTCAGCTGACTGCAGGTTTCCAATCTTATAAACAGTACATTTGCACAATGACTGAAACCAGCCCACTGAAGGAACAACAACCACTGATCAGTGGCCACGAGTACCATTCACAGAGAGCCTGTGACCTGTGGTATGAGGTCCGGTCAGTAGCTTTGTCTTGTTCTAACTGCTTCAGACAGTCTGTCCCCCTCTTACTGTAAACACTTCCTGGGTCTCGTTTCAGGGGCTCGTGATCAGTTCGACTAGCGGGATGGATGTTTTTCTCCGCTTGGGTGAGCTGTTTGTCAGACAAATTCTTCACCCACTCACTGGACTGACCAACACTCAGAACAATGTGGAAGTCCAAGGAACTCAGTCAAGATCTAAGAAGGAGAATTGTAGGTTTATGCAAATTGTCAGGGTCTCTGCAGATTCAAAGGTCATCAGTTCAAACTTGTACATTAGTACAAGTTATACCACTTTGGGTTTTCTTCCAGACTTTGACAAACACCCTTGGATGACAGGAAATGAGCCGGGGCGTTAAAGAACAACCCACAAATCACCAAGGTTCAAGACTCAAGACTGGCATGGACCAGAAACTGCTCAACACCAGCATCACTGTCAACAATGAAGACAGTTTTACATCACCATAGCCTGAGAGGGTGCTAACCAAGCAAGAAGCTCCTGCTCCAAAATCGACACAAGCTTGAGGGAAATTTGCAGCTGCCCACATGAACAAGCCAAACGCCTTCTAGAGAAAGGTAGTTTGGTATGTGTGGAGGAGTAAAGGTGAGCCTTTCAAACCTGAGAACACTGTCAAGTGTAGTGGTGATAGCATCATGCTTTGGGGCTGTTTTGCTGCCGGTGGTAATGGTAGGCTACACAAAGTGGGACACTGCAGGACAATGATCCCAAACACACATCAACATACATCGCTGGTTCTAGAATGGATAAAACAAACATGACGCTTATGAAATCACCTTTCCAAAGCTCTGACCTCAACTGAGGTCGGGTCTGTACCAGGAAACCAACCAATTTACCAAGTTTTCCAAGAACAGTGGTTCGATAGAATTACACCAGAAGCTTGTTGATGACTACCAACAGTGTCCAGTCACAACTTGTTAAGAAATATTTAAACAAAACTGCATATGCAGCCAGCATATATACTTTGACTCTATGTGGATTAGTGAAAATCAAAACTTTATTTAAAGTTTGGTGTTTTTTTAAGTCATTAAAGATGTTGTTGTGTTGATTAAAGCCCAGAGTGGACGTAAACATCTGATCACAACTGTAAACGATTCCTTTGTGCACATGTCATCATTTTAAAAACAAAATAAAAGAAATTAAATAGAATATGCAACCATCTTTTTTTCATAAATATACATTTATTGGCCACTTTATTAGGTACACTTGTGGGTACACTCGATTTTTGCCGGTCGTTGCTCATTAATGCAAACATCTGTTGGACTTGAAGTTCAAACTGAGCATCAGGAAGAGAAGTGACGTGTGAGACGAGTGTACCCATTTTCTGACAGCTGCTTCAGCAGGATAACGGTCTTAAAAATGACAGCGAGTTCACTGTGCTCCACGGTCAAAGGTCTCAGTGCAATCCTGGATGTGCAGCAGCAGTGCATGCAATGCCATCATGTCAGTTTGAACCGAAGTCTCTAAGGAATGTTTTCAGCACCTTGTTGAATCTTTGGCATGAAGGCAAAAGGGTCCAACACAGCACTACCAACGTGTACGTGATAAAGGGGCCAATAGTATAGTCTCCATTATTTTAACTGGCACCTGGAAGTATCCAGACATACGGAGCATTACTTCATTATCACAATCTGTGAATAACGCAGTTAGATTGGATCAGCTGGAGGGCAGAGGCACAAACTAACTAAACAGAGTCTGCAGTTGATTCGTGTTTTGTTTATTGTTTGTTTATTCATCCACTCTTACTGCAAACAGTTAACGTATGCAGTTAGAATAAATCATACTAAATTTCTTTTTGTTTATTTGTTTTTACTACAGGTTACTCCTCATTGCTCTGGGAGGACACTCTGTTCTGTTGGTACCTGCAGTAATACTGTTCTCATACTGTATGGATAAGCTGGCATTCTGGCCACATAGGAACCACATGTATACTTCTATGAGTTATGATTTATGGTGCTACATCCTGGAAAAAATACCGAAATCACTCCATGTTGGCTGAACAAAGCAAACACCTGCTAAAATAATTCATGCAAAGTTTTTTCTAAACTTATACATGCTACCCATCAGTTGGATTTTGTAAATAAAAACAGAACAAACAACAATATAAAAATCCAGATAAGTTAGCCTAGCCCAGTCTACAAATGACTGATGCAGCTACCTGCTACCTGACAGAGTAACAATCAACCACAGCAGAACACAACTTCCCTCCAGCTGATCCAATCTAGCAACTTTTTAAATGCACCTTGTTATATTATAGTGTGCAGTGTGCCAATGTGACATCTCAACAGCCAAAAACAACGATATTTAATAAGCAACTGAAGAAAGATGAAACAAAGGTCTTACGGTGAGCCTCCTTCATCTCCAGACAGACTCCAGTCATCATAACAGGCCTGCAGAAAGGAAAAGCCAAACACAACCTTTGGTCAAATCCGCGTGTTGTCATGGACTGAATGCCATCAGTATACCTGCAGGAAACATGCATTACCAAGTCAGGATAAGGCTCTGTCACTTTCCTCAGCGGAGGCCCAAACTTCACCTGGTCAACTGCAAAAAGAACACAACACTGGGCTTAGCACGCTAACAAAGGCAGACCAACACATTCACACACAATCCTGGTACTTTCACAGTGTTTACGGTGCACCGATTCCCATCGGTGTGCACTCCAGAGATAACCTGTGACATCAGCAGTGAACAAGGGCCGAGTGAAGTCTGCAGACCTGACCCCACACATCAGGTGAGCACAGATATCCGAGAATAACTACATTTTTACTCGATGACAAAGTGTCATTGAGAAGAGACGTCTGAACACAATAAACAAGGTACCATCAAAATCATCTGGAAGAATCAAAAGGTTTATAAGCATTTAGGGGCTGATAAATCGTAGCTACTGGTTTCAAATGAGAGACAAGATGACAGCTGGTTTAGAAGCTCCCACAGTAAAGCTTTTTAAAATGACATTAGATGGCTTATTCTACCTGTAGTATATCAGAGTATGACATTTGTCATTAATGTTAAAGCCTGGAACACGCCTGTGTGTGGGGAGTGACAGCTGACATGCATCACAGTACCGCTGGAAGAAGACACGCCTCCTTCAATTCAATAGAAGTATTTGTATTCCTAAGTATGTGTGTGTGTCTTAATGCTCAGTCAAAGTGACACTTTTGATTGCAGGTCAGGCAAAGTAACAAATCGAATGAACATATGCTTGAATTGGAATGTATCAAATGTACACTGATATTGAGTCAGGGCCCAAACAGGGATGGAGCTGGGTGCAAAAAACAGCATCACCAGTCAAAGAAATTTAAAAATTAAAAAGAAAAAAAAAATCACACTGAAATTATGATAAGAAATAGAAATGTGAGGTAAAAAGAAAAGGTTTCACTGTTGGTATTCAGTCAGTTTTAGGGTGTTAGCAATTTAAACTAAAAGTCCAAGATGATAGGAATACCAACAGCCAGGTAATAAGACAAATAAGAACAGGGCACAAAATGCGACCAAGGAGTATTTATAACATCAGTTTAGGCAATTCCTTGCACTGCTTTCTTGAGGCAACAAGTCAAAACATCAAGTAATGGCACGATATGCATCAAATCTCACCACTAGATGTCATTAGACTGCAGTTAACTGGATTCTGTCTTTTTACATCTCCCAATTCAAGTGGAGAATCTCAGCTACTACTGCTGTACATGTAGTACACAGTACTGTGATGTCATTACTGTACAGGATGAAACAAGGTGAAAACACTGGTTTCCATAGTAAACGGATAGTTAGTTAGCAGCCCTTTCTTTTAAGATCGTTTAAACTAGTCATTAGTTTGTTTGTAAAGAAATCAGAAATTGCACACATGTGGCAGCATGCAAGGTCTTCGACTAAGATCTGCAGAACAGCTTTTATTAGCATCTTGCCTCAGTTTCTCTAATGACTTCACTGTGATGTGAAAGGAGGAAGCACAGCGATCACATGATCATTTCGCTTTGAAGCAGGAGATGAGGAAATGACTAAACCAGAAAGCAGAAGCTGCTGCTGCGTTTCGGCTCAGTTACTTTGCAAGGTGTTGCTGAACGCCTGCAAGTGAATTTGAATAAGAAGTCCAAAGTTTTTCTGTTTGAAATGGGATCAAAGGAGCGGTCTACAAAAATGCTCTCAACATTTCAAAAGTTAATCTTCTGATTCAATCACCTCAACAAAGTGAATACTTTGGAAACTATTTTGCCCAGCAGTCATCGGTTGCTCATGTCACAGTTATGGTTAGTCATGTTACTGCATGAAGATCATCGTGCAGAAACATGCAGCAGAACACCAACACCTTACTGTTGCAGAGCAGGGCTTGGTGAAGGCTAATTACTGCATTACTGTATTTTCAAGTAATTATTTGTATTGAGTAATGCAGCAGAAGCTCAGCAAAGGACGACAGCAACAAGAAGATGATGGACAAAGGTGAGAAAACTGGTTTTCAGGCTCGTCAGTTGTAAAAAGGTTAGAAACTGCACATTTATCGAGACAACTTCCATCCAAATATGCAAAAGCTGGAGGGACACAGTGTAGCAGTAAGACTGAATGACCTTCCTATACTTCCCCAGACTCATGTACATGAACTGGCTGTGCTAAATAAAACAATAATCTTGTTTCTGATACTATTTAATCAATACTAAAAGCATAGAGGTGTAACACAGACCATGGCACTAACAATATACATTGTATCAGTGTTGACAATGACAGATACAGTATATGATACATTGTAGCACCTGTGTAAGCCTCTAAAACCATACTGGTCAAAGGGCAGTGCAGGTGTTTGTGGCTTACGGGGCTGTGTCTAGCACACTAGACTACACTAGTAAGGGAAGTTGAGGTCAACACCAGACTGATTTATGATTTGGTGTGTGAATACAGTCTGTCACACCAGGAACACAAGCAGCCCATTGGCATCTGAGCAGTATGAAGTCAGACAGCAGGCATGTTCCCAGCGCCATCCTCTGACGAGGCCTCCGTCCCACACGTGTGGATGGTTACAGAGCGAGAGCAGCAGTCAGCACGCTCACTGAGGGGCTTTTGTTTCTATTCATATTCTACAAGCTGCTTCGCTGAATACAATGGGACAATGAAACCACTCTCCCAGTACAACCGACATATATTATATGTACACATATGTACACACAGGCACACATTCAGCCATCAAGTGCACTGCACGGTGTAGTGCATCAGAGACAAGCTGCAGGGTTTTTATTCCCTTTGTTCAATTCTAGCACAAAGCCGGTGACCTCACTGTGACGACGAGACGCCAGGAATCTCATCCTGCTATGTTTAAGGAACCACCCACTGTGTGCCGTGTGTGTGGAAGGGGCGGGACTCACATTGTTGTTCAGACGGTGTCCTTTCCACAGGCAGGTGTTTCCCTGCTGACTGAATCTTGTCAGGAGCCATTACCCCAACCTGTCAAGACAGCAAAAACCGTACAGACACAAATCACTGCGGAAACAAGTCAATCCCAGCTTTTCCGAAGGAAGAGCATTTCTGTAAGTTCACCTCTGTACATCATCACAGTGGACTTGGAATCAAACAATCAAGATGTGATTAAAGTGCAGATTTTCAGTCCCCATCTTCAGAAGCTCGCACTGTTTGGAATTCTTGGACGATGGTTTGCTGGTCACTCTCTACATGTAGTTTTGTTTTCAGTCACTGACAAGCACGCTCTGTGGGGCTGATATCAGGTGACTGACTTGACCATTGGAAATCTGAGAATTCTTGGGTTTAGCAGTTTGCTCGCTGTTATGTGCACAGTGAAGCTCTGTCTGGTTAGTTTTGCAGCGTGAGGTTATCGCCCTGTGCCCTTCTGAATTCATCCAGCAGTCACATCATCAATAAACTCTACTGACCTGGCTTCACTGGCAGCCATGCATGCAACCGATCTCCTTCTCTATACTTTTATCTTCTCATTGTTCTGGTACAAGTTCATCTTTCCAGACTGGACATGCTCCAAAGGTGTTTTCAGTCAAAGTCTAATATGGCCTTCATGTTCCTGAGTGTAACCAGTGGATTGCACCTTGTTGTAAACTCTGTATTTCCATTTGTGAAGGCTTCTCTTGAAAACAATATTAAGACGACCTCATCGATAGTGTTCTTGCAGAGTGTAGGTTTCCTTTTACCAAAGTACCAGATTGTTGATTTCCAGAGAAAAAGAACTCAAATGATCCATGTTGAAAGCTCCAGATATTTAATCCGTTTAACTCCTTGTGAAATAGTGGAAACACAAGTGTTCAATCACTTTTAAGCGTCTGAAATGGAACAGCATGTTTAGAAAAGACACTAACCCTAAACAGGTAACAGACTACTCGAATGAAGTTGCACGCTGATAACATCTTGATTGTTTGGTTTCAAATCCACAGTCTACAAAATCAAATGTCCTTATCCAGTGAGTTTAGCTACGCTGTGAGAACTGACCTCCAGCTCAATGTCATCCATGGTGTTTGTGTGGGGAGCGTGGAGCTCGGGGTTGTTGGCCATGTCCAGCAGCTCAATGATCAAGTTACGGGTCAACAGCTGTGTCACAAACAGATGCTAAAGAAAGAAGGCACACACCTTAAACGGGAAATGATGGCGCTAATCTCAGGTCTCTCTTTCGCTTTGTTTTTGTCTTACAGTACAAAGAAAATAAAGTTTCTTATGTCTGATGTGCAGCAACAAGTGAAAGAGAGCAACATTTTACATAACACTGGCTCTGCCCTTTGACCACTGCAAACCTGCAGTCGACTTTCGACATTTCAGAAATCTCTTGCCTGAAGAAGCCTGAAGCTCTAGAGTCCATATTTGAACCCTTCATGGCTGTGACATTGACACTGTTAATTGTTACAAATACTTAAGATTGCTCAACTCGCTGAGAAACACATGGAGGACATGGAAAATCAAGACTAAGATAAAAGCCTAAGACATTATGTTTCTGTGTGAAAATAATGTAACAATGTAACAAATGCAAACATGCAAATAATGTAACAATGTAACTAGATTTTTAGAAATGCGGTATTAAAGCTCTTACTCTGTTTAACAGCACTTGGGAGATACATTTAAAAAATGACATTTTCATAAATCTGTCCACTTGTATTATTGTATTATTTCTAAACTGACTATGAGGTCCAATCAAAAAGCAGGACGTATGCGACTGTGTATGAAAGAAATTAAAGGCATAACACAAACGGTATGAGCATGTTTGCAGGTGAATGTTGTAAAAAGTACTTTGATAACAGCTGATAGCAGCCAGTCTCATTGCAAAACATGCTACATAGAAGAAGAAAAAAACAATTAGCTATAAATGTAATTTTGGAGTACTGTGGCCATACAGCAAGAAGGTCCTGGGCCAGGGCCGATTTTAGCCCATTTTTGGGGGTGCTTCAGCCCCCAAAGATTTCTTACTATTTATTTTTTTTTTACAATATTTGCTGTGTGTGTGACACACTGCTAAAAATATATAAAGCATACAGTACTGTACTTGTTTGAGACGTAACATTTTAACAACAAAAGTATAGATAACCCCCCCTCCCAAAATGGTTTGTTCCAGCTCTTCCCTGCTCTGGCTCTAGCACTCTTGTTGCCAGAGCTATGGTGGCTGAGACGCAGCGGAGTGGAGGTGTAAGTGCCTGGCTTAAAACAGGACGTATTAGCTGAATTTAACCTTCAATTACTCTTAATATAGTTAGGTAGGAGTCAGACCATGTTTCTATTTAGCTGAAAAACATTACACCAGGTAACCTGCAGTGTTGAAAGCGTGTTTTCCGACAATGTTTGCTACTCTGCAATCCGTCCTGCATTGAAATGTATACAGCCTATTTAAAAATCTAAAAATTTTAATTGTCTGCAGCCTACTGTTGTTACCACTGTCCTGTTTGAAATGGATACTAACTAGCTAACTGACTGAATGCCCATTAACCTTATAACTCCTGTTTTGTGTGTGTGTGTGTGTGTGTGTGTGTGTGTGTGTGTGTGTGTGTGTGTGTGTGTGTGTGTGTGTACAGAGAGACAGCCTGGTTCATAATGGATATAAGGAAGTTTTTTCAAAAAAAGGAGCCACATTCAGGTAAAAGTGTAAAATCAAATGATCCATCAATCAAGAATAATGTTGGATCAATGTTTCAATGTTTCTATCTTTTATTAGATGATCATGTCTTTTGGTTATTTGCCTTTTGGTTGAAAGTACACTGAGAGAGGACTTTTTGTGAGCGATCTTAATAGAATTTTTTTCATGTTAATGTAATTTTTCATCTAATTGAATACAATCTATTTGTGTATGATTGTCAGTCCAAAGAGGGAGAGAGGAAAGAGGGAACGTGAGGAGAAAGTACAAGGTCAGGAAGAACCAGGTAAGAAAACAGACAGGGAACAGTGGCAGGCACAACAGAAACTGTTAAACTGACAAAGAGAAAAAACCTGATTTTACTCACACAATCTGGAAGTTGTGTTCTCCCTATATTAAAGCTGCTATACAGAATCTGCAAAACAAACTGGGTTGAAACATTTTGACCCTCTTTAACAACATTCCAACATAACATTATCATTGATTGGGGAGATTATAATTAATGATATATTTTTATGTGGTTCAGCCACAACTCTACTAAAACCTCAGCCAGTAATAGGTAGGCTAACTTTTGGACCGTCCAGTTGTCTGTGTGCACCACATTTGCACACTATCAGAAAGTGCCAAACAGCCCTGGTGGAGTGAGGAGCTGTAAAGAGAAGCAGAGTGCTCTGTTTCTAAAAATGTTGTAAGCTTGTTTCAAAGATTCTGTAAAGCAGCTTTAAATGTTTTCCAAAAGGACACATACACTTAACTTATCAGTGTTTCTCAAACGTTTTACAGTGTGTACCACCTGATAAAATGTTAAGCTCTCCCAAGTACCACTATGAAAGCATGAAAGTCATAAATCTTACAACACAAAATTAGTCTTATTAAATTAGTAAAATTAGTTTCTGCAGTAAAGATTTTTTCATGCATCGTATACTTTCTACCAAAGGCAAAGTTGCCTCCATTTTTATATTCTTTTTTTTAATATAATAATAATAATTTATTTGTAATAATTTATTCTGTTTTGGGAGTGTTTTGTTACTGTATTATAGTATACAGGGCAGGGATAGCTCAGTAGGTAGAGTGGTGGCCCCATGATCGGAAGGTCGGGGGTTCGACTCCACTGAACGGCTACCCTGAGGTACCCCTGAGCAAGGTACCGTCCCTACACACTGCTCCCTGGGTGCTGCATTGGTGGCTGCCCACTGCTTCACTGGGTGAATGGGTTAAATGCAGAGGAACTATTTCCCTATGGGGACTAACACATATACATTATACACATTAAAAGTGAATCTCTGTCCAAAAAATGCACTCAGTTTACTTTTTACTCACTATGAGCATCATTCATTATTCACCCCAGTAATTAAGGTTAGGATATGTATTTTTTTTTATTCCAATCCATTCTTCTTTTGCAACATTTAAATAACCTTGATCAGATTTGATGGTTTTGTTACAGACTTTTCAAAAAAGTGCTTTTCTTTTCTTTCACAAATGTGGGGATTAAATTGTGTTAAAATGTACAAAACAGTGATGTCATGTTTTGTGACGAGGATCCAGGCACAGAGAGACTTGATGAATTTAAGAATCTTATGATTTAATAAAGAAATTTGCAGACTTGCACAGAGATGGTAAAATTATGATGACTGATAATGGAGATGAATACAACAGACGATGAGGACAGGGAGGAACAGGGGTTTAAATGCACCAAAGTGACAGTCAGAGAGAACTCGGGACAACATTTAAGGATGCAGGAACTAACAGAGACAGATTTATCTTGCCTGGCTGGGCAGCTCTCTGGGTGCTCAGCACCCCCAAAGCTCTGATCCTATAAGCGCCCCTGGTTGCAAGTCTCTGGTCTCAGCTTTTAGCTCCAGTTCTTCCCATCTGACAGAGCTGGACCTGAGCTACAATAATCCAGGAGAGGCAGCAGTGAAGATGCTTGTGCAGCTAAGACTGGACACTCTGAGGAATGTAGATGGCCGTTACAGCCACAAACAGTGTCTGATAGATGAGGAAACTGGCTCTGTCTGATTACTTAATGCTGGAAACCAGTGTTATTTGAACAATCACACATATAGGAACATTTTTCCCATTCTGGTCTAACGTAAACAGTAGATGTCTGTATGGGGTCTCAAAGGACAAAATCTCTGTCAGCAACAACGGTGCAGCCTGTTCAAACTGATCTCTGGAAAGGAACTGACATTTTCACTCTCTTTATTTATTTTAAGTTTTATCTGTGTGCAGAGACCATGTCCAGGACATGTTTAGCCTGGCCCAGCATAAACTAGAATTAGGGGGAAGTTGTTTCCCCAGCTTAGAAAAACATATTAGTAAAAGTAAATGGATTACTAGGTCAATCAGCTTAACTGGCTGCCTACTAAAATGGGCTATTTTGCACTGCTAGTTTGCTGCTTCTGAGCGTTTACTACTGAAACTTGTTTGTGCTAAAATATCAAATTGATCTTCTGGACTTTGTGATAATAGTTAGTAGAAAACAAGAGAAAAATAGAATGCAGTCAAAGTGAATTAACTTTGGTCGATCAACCTTGAAATTCAAATTATAATAAGAAATAATCATTCCAACAGAAAGAAGAGATTAAGAAACAAAGGGATGGAGCTGGTGGAGGAAACCGGGTCACCGGTTGGGTGTTAGGCCCAGACTAGTGGGTGTTTTTGATTGTAAAGTGGATGTAGCATTAACAACCACTGGTCCTGTTACCCTGCAGCCTGCACTGCAGGATATGTGTTGCAGCACTGAGAGCTCCAGAAAGAGCCTTCATGGTGGTCCTGCAGCCAACCAGCACTTCAGTCAAATGCTGTCAAAAGTGGTCCCAGAGACACTGTTAGCTGTAACCATCAATGACCAAGAATTGTGTCATTTACTTCAGGGTTTCCCTGTATTATTGTTTGATATCATTTCTGAATAAATAAATCAAGATGACGAGCCTTTAAATGCACTTATGTTAGTATAAATATACAAAAATAAAAGATATTTTTCCTGTTAGGAGAATAAAAAATAAATATATTCATCACATGCATCAAATCACAACCTCCTCCTTCAAGAGTGCAGCATTGTGATTGGTTGATGCTGTTTCCATATTTTATGTTTGTTTACCTTCAACAAATTTGCTCTACAGAGCATTTATTAATTAGAAGGATTATTAATAAACATCTTTCTCTCCTGCTTTTGTTGGAGTGAAACAATAACTCCTATCTCCAGAGGTGCACAGGTCCACTGGCACCTGGTCCTAACTAGAGATGGCACATTAACACTTTTTTTTATGTCCGAGATCATAAATTTGGATATCTGCCGATACCGATATGAATCCGATAGAGTGTGTTTTTTAATCAATAAAACTGTTTTTTAAATATCTTGCTGCATTTTGTATAAGTTCAAACTCAAGTAAAAAAAAAAAAACCACTAAAGCTATTCTGTTATATCAGTATGCAAAAAGCTAAACTTTGCTAGACCCGCCCCTGCACAGTTACCAACCGTCATCTGTGTAGAAAAGGATCCTGGTGTAGAAAGTAATCTTAAATAAATTCTAACAACAGCTTATCAGGCTTAAATGTGCTGCTGTTGTTCAGCCGCTGGTTTCCTCTTTCTGGTGCAAAGTGGGCCAAGAGCAGGAGAGGGAGGGAGAGAGAAGAGGCAGTCGCTCCATATATCGGTTGCTAAGCTTAACACGGGAATGCAAACATTCAGAGATGAACTTGCACACTTGCTTTACTTCTCTCTGGGATCACTTCCTCAGAGATGAAATGCCGGTTTGGTAGCGAGGCTACAAATGCTCAACCAGACCGCAGACAGGTCTCGCATGCCACAGCTGCTCTATCACGTGACACATATTGCTCCGACGTGCTACGGTTATGAGCTGAGTTACGCGATGTTGCAAGTTTTGTGAGGTGCTTTTTTGATATTTAATGGATCGGATTACATTTTTGATTTTTCTCCGATATTCGATCCAGTAATTTAGGTCAGTATCGGACCGATACCGATACGTAATATCGGATCGGTCCATCTCTAGTCCTAACTTCACCCATGTCTGCACCCTCAGACATCCCACTGTGGAGGCATCCTTGCCTGGACCAGTGGCTGCCCTTGTGAGACAGACTTTATGGTGACAAACAGCCCTAATCTGAGAATGAAGGCTCCTTTACATAGAAAGCAATATGTGGTGTGATGACCGCTGCATTAGCTCAAAATATGTGATCCACTGGCTGCTGCACTCTACCTGTACTGAATCAGTTTTTGTAGCCAGTCCCAGTCTTTACATTTAATATGCACCCACTCCCTGACAGCATGAATCTCACAGTGTGTTGAACCTTGGCTGTGGCACATGTCAATGCTCGCTGGACATCGTGCTTAATAAAGGAGATAAAATGTGATGTGATTATGAGTTTTGCTCTTTTGAAGTTTAAACATTTATGTGTCAAAATGTTGGACTGTTCCTTTATCGGTGTGTAACAGTGTGTGTATGAGAGCCATGTAATGTTATCTGTTCAACAATCAGCATTTCTGATTCATGGATTTCATTTGTTTTTGCTAGTTTTGACTGAGATTTCAACACATCTGTGGTGGCATCTGTTCAGTGTTATGGAAGTTTTACAGCACTAATCTCACTTCACTCTGTAACATAACAGTGAACAATATTACTATTAGAAAGATTATTAGAGAAGCCACAATCAGATGATCCCTTATGAGGTGTCCTTGGTTATAGTGTGAAGTCATCTGAGGGGAGAGAGAAGAAAGAAACACTTCAGTTAATGAAAAAGTCATCAGTCTTCTTATGGGAAGAGACCTCCACCAGACCAAGACAGGTAACCATCCAACACGTTCTCATCCCAAAACCTAACATACCGATGCCATGTGACAAATCAATGCTATGTGACTATTAAATTCCGTTCTTTTGAATTCTTTTGGCGACAGAGAAAGACTTCCGACTCAGAGTGGTCAAGTTCAAAAAATGATCTTTATTGTACATTTCCGGAAACGGAGACCTGTACCCACTAACACACGCTCAGGTCTGAAAGCATTAGAAGCCAGAATGGGTATACATAGTTCTGCTATAGGTCACACACAGACACACACAGTTTCCATCAAAACAACTCCTTCTGCTCTGACTAATGTGTGTGTGTGTTACTTAGTTCCGCTTTTTCTGTCTGGTTTCCTGTATTTTATTAATATGCCTCTGCAGCTCTGCACTGAACTTCCTGTTTCTTAACCTCCCCTTACTAAAGCCTCTGTTGCTAGGTGACCTGTCACCCTCTGGCCTAGTCTTTGTCTCACATCTGGGCTTGGTTTATAAAGGCCTCTCTTATTAAAATACATAAAACCATCTAATCAGAAAATAAGCACTAAGAATATATATTTATCTTGTAACATTGTTTAAGTTAATGAACAATTGTGTTGAAAACTGAGATTACAATATCAATCAAGATCATTATAATGATGGTTTTTGCTGTAATTAAACAGTCATGTGGAAATGTGGCAACCACAGAACTTTAGAGGCCTTTTGTTCAATTATGTGTGGACTGTTTCTTTAGTCTCATACACAAATTGTTCTCAGTGTCTATGAGACTGATGAAATATCCATGTGTGCTGAAAGAGACTGTGCTGGTCTGACGCCCTCAACCGAGGTATTGTGGGTAATGAAAGAGCAGATAGGTTGGCTAAAGCAGCTGTTAAAAAAGTAGACATAGATGTGCAGATACCATTGTTGAAATCTGAGGGAAAAGAATAGTTTGGACACAAAGTAAGAACTTCTGGAGAATGGCATGGGATAATGGAACAAAAGGGAGACATGGGGTACAAAACACACTAGAAGTTAAGAGGAGTAGTGGGTTAAATAGGCAGCAGGAGAATACAAACAGGTCACTGCTTTCTGAATGGTTCTCTTTTTATGATGGGGAAACATCCGACTGGGTTATGTGATGGTGTAATGCTATGGAGACGGTTGAACATGTGGTTATTAGTTGCAGGAAGTATAGAAGTCAAAGGAGAGTGTTGAGGGTGGGAACTGGTGGTGAAATGAAACTTACGTTTGAAAAAGTGGTTAATCAGTTAAGTCCTGATGAGGTGAAAGGAGTGGTTTTTCATTTTTTGAGAAATACTGATGTCATCAAGAGGATCTGACGATCTGGAAGAGAAGTAAGAGTAAAAGTCAGGAGATGGCAGTAGTGCAACATCTTTGGATGCAAGCTGCTGTTAAAAATGACAGAAGAAGAAGTTTGCTTGATCATTCCTCAGCTCGAGTGAAGCTGAGTGTAAAGAGGCTCTTGCTGTTAGAGAAACACTCTGACTGTTTCACAGAGTCAGACATGTTCAGACTGAATTTCAGTCAGAAACTCAGCATCACATTGATGAAGCTGCAGATTAATTGTGGTTAATTTCTGATTAATTTCTTTGCTGCCAGCTGAAATTTAAATGTAATTTAAAAGAAGGATTCAAGGTTATTGTGTTTTTGAACCCAAAGATATCACATGAACGTGTATGAATTGTATGATATGTCTCTTCTATTTTTCCATCCATCCGTTCGCTTCCACATCTCCTTTTCAGGGTCGTGGGCGGTGCTGGAGCTGTCATCTTCTTCTTCTATTTTTCTATGATCATATTTTGATGTTGATTGTGATTGGTTTTATTTGTTTCTTCGGCGGTTGTAGTGTTTTAATATTTAGACTTTTTTCCATTATTGTAATTGTGTATAAAGTTTGATTTGAATGAAATTTACACTCAAATGCTTTCAGTGTTGCTGTGTTGAGTGTTTGCATGATTAACGTTTGTATGGAAGACTGGTGGGGGAGGCTGTTACATCTTGCAGGAGGTCTCCTCTCTCCAGGAACTCACTCTGCAGGTGGGGGAGATACAGGAGAGGTGGAGGAAGAACTCAGCCTGGGTGTCTATGTGTTGTGTAGTCTGGAAGATGAGTGGATGACAGGGTGGGTGCAGTTTTCTCTGAGTTTTCTCCGCTCCACCACAATCACCCACAAATGCAGGGCCTTGGGGTAAAGGTGTGTCACCAGGGTGCAGGGGAGGCATCCCCCCCTCTGTCCCCTTCTGGCTGCCTGTGCCTCAATTTTATCCCACAACTTAGACATTCACATTACTCACACTCTCATAACACATACATATAGGACCTTGGGGGTGGGCACGCTACACGGCATCCAGAAGACCATCAGGGTGTACGACCTCACCCCTGGTGCCGTTGCCCACCTCTCAATTTTAAATCCACGTAGACATTGAGGGCTACCAGGAGGGGCTATGCGCTTACCTGCTGCTGAGTAATTGCATATGAGAGCATGAGGGTGGGAATGGATGTTTGTATCTGTGTGTGCCTGTTTGTCTGTGTCCATATGTCAGGTCGGGTATCAGACGCCACCTCTCTGGGGACATCTCAGGCCCTCCAAGATATGGAGGCCTATCTCCCCCTGCCAGTGGCAGACGCCCTCAGACATCGGTGCGTTGGTGGTTCTTTGTGTCCGGGGATGAGCGTCCAGGTACGCACCGACTCACTCCTGGTGGCTGCTTGTCGGGGCCTGGAGCCTGGGGCTCACTCGGGCTCCTACGGGGGTGGGGTGCCCTCTGCCTCTTGGCCTGGGGCTCGGTCACTCTGGCACAGCTGACGGAGCTCACGGGCACGTCACTGTAACCCCCCATGGCTTCTGCTCCGCAGCTGACCCCTCATCTGGGGCTCTCTTCAGCTCTTTCCGGGATAGTGGCACGGTTGCCTCTCCGTTGGTCTTCCTTGGTCTCTTGTGTTCTGAGGGCCTCTGGATGTCTGGAGCCTGGATCTCCTCCATACCTGCTTCATGCCCTGGAGGACGGGGCTGTGCCCCCCCCCCCACACCCTCTAGCAGATCATTACATGAAGGAACCTTTTACATACAAGCGCGCTCATGCTCACAGGTGTACACACGGGTGCTCACACACACAAACTACACCCTTTTTGGCTGCTACCTCAAAGCACACTGTGCGCTGTCGATCTTACGTGCTGCACAATAATATTCAATATTTAGTATTTACAGTTATATTCACATAGATCATCGCGATGCTGTTGTTTATTATATTGCTCTCTTTTTCTTTGCTTGTTTTCTCTTTTTTCTTTCTCAACAGGTGATCCAGGTGATTGATATGTGCATTTTTTGTCTTTTTGTTTTGTTGGTTTTTGTTTTTTGCCCTTTATCGCCGTCCCTCTTCCCCGCTGTTTTTGTCTTCGTTATCGTTCCCCTCGTACGTGTTATTACTGCGATTTCAGCGTTTTAGCTTCACAACTAAAGTGTGCAGTTTACTTTGTGCGCACTCAAATGGAGTCAAGTCAATTAGCGCCACCTGTGGTCAAGTGCCATAGCCTACAGCCAAATTAACTTGTGACACACATCTGAGCCACGTTTGAATTCCTGTTTCATGCACAATACATTTGTAACTTTTCACT
Organism: Maylandia zebra; assembly: GCF_041146795.1. NCBI lineage: Eukaryota > Metazoa > Chordata > Actinopteri > Cichliformes > Cichlidae > Maylandia > Maylandia zebra. The sequence continues at coordinate 53,538,204 of NC_135169.1, forward strand.
TTTTCTGTTTTTGTGTCTTGCAAATAAACCTTTAAACTGATTGAAATGATGTTATGTATTTATTTTTGGCCTTTATCTACGGTGGCCCTGAGAGGCCAAACGGACTGCAACTTAAGAAAACACCAGCAATAAAAAAAAATGCTGCAAAAGCACAAAAAACACAACTGAAATAGGAAAAAAGAAAACACAAATACAAAAAACGAAAACACAAATAGGAAAAAAGAAAACGGAAGTGTTTCTGGGGAGACAATAGTAATTAGTAATAAACAGAGCCAGTGTGATTAAGTGGAGCTTGTGAGAGTGAGTGGATTGAAGAAAGTGAGGGACTCAGATGTGTCAGTTGGTTTGTCTTTGTTTTTGAGTGTGGAGGAGAGTTAGATTGGGTTGGTTTTAAAGCTAAGTTAAGGATATTCTGAATTTCAATTCAATTTTATTTATATAGCACCAAATCACAACAACAGTCGCCTCAAGGCGCTTTATATTGTACAGTTTAATTTCCAAAACTTGCATATGATCTTCAGTTTGCAGCTGGACTATCACATAGCAGCTGGAGCAGTCTCACATGGAGGCCAGTCCACTGCTGCCACCTGTGGCCAAGTGCCATAGCCTACTACTAGATGAACTTGTGACACACATCTGCAGTAGAGGCTGAGTGGCTGCTCTCACACCTGGAGCATCCAAATCGACCCACAAACACGTTGAAAGATGCAATGCCATCAATGTGGATTGTCAAGACTGAGAGACCTCTTCCCTCTGACCCCTCCCCAAACCCTCAAACCCTCCTACCCACCTCGACATACAAACTCTGTGTGGCTTCACGTGTTCTGTTGATGTTTACATGATCGAAATAACTTGAACACAAACACAAACAAAGAGGAAGACCGCACCGGAAGGAAAAAACTACAAGTCCCAGCATCCTCTGTGTTTAGGGAGCAGCAGTGAAAGTGAAAGTATTGAGCCTCCGTTCAGAGCAGCAGGAGGAGGAAGGTGGAGCTGAGGCAGGTGAGTGTTTACATGAATATGTTTCTTCTTATGACATAAAATAATTCCACGCTGTTCGTGTCTGTGGGTGAAATGTGAGGCCGGTCGGCTCCTCTGAGCGCTGGTTTCCTGTAAGTAGAGAGGAAGTGAGTTTAGCTGAGCCTCCGTTTAGTGTGAGAGAGCAGGAGGAGTAGTGATGGGATTTCCGGCTCTTTTTAGAGATCCGGCTCTTTCGGTTCGGCTCACTAAAAAGAGCCGGCTCTTTCGGCTCCGAACCGGCTCTTCAGGTTGTTTTGTTGCTTTAATTAATTTATTATTAACAATAATATAAAATTATGCACAAAAGGAATTACTAGCGTAAAAAAAAAAGTGGTTTTATTTGTATATGTTTATATATAAATATATGCGGTGGCCCCTACAGACAAAACACGTACAAACTCCAAAACACATTTCTAGCATGAACTGAACTTCCAAAGCAGAGCTACTAGATCACTTAAATTACACAATTGAAAGCATATGTGTATTGTTTGTGTATTTATACACAGGCACTCATATATATTCAAATAATTTTAAAAAAGTTCATTTACCTGTTACTACCACACACCAAATCCGGTCGTTGGTACTTGCTGGCTTGTGTAGCCACTAGGTAACAAAAGCTCAACACTGCGCCCAGCATCCTGGAGCACTTCTGTTGTCTTTTGTACGTGTTTTGAGTTTTTACGTGTTTTGGAGTTTGTACGTGTTTTTACGTGTTTTGGAGTTTGTACATGCTTCAGAGTTCGTACGTGATTTGAAGTTTGTATGTGCTTTGTCTGTAGGGGCCACTGTAAATATACTTTTATTTTTTCACTCCACATAAAATGTAATAAATAAATCATATAATACAAAAATCAACTATTCACATTTCAACTTTTAACTATTTAAATTTTCAGCTTTTTCCTTTTACAAATTTAAAGTGAAAACAACACAAAACACTGCAAACCACAACACAATTAAATATAAATTATAATATGAAAACAAAAAGAACATGCATATTCTCTGTCATATGGGCCTGCATGAATAAACTTTCTGAATCCTTTATCATCTGCAACCGAAAATAGTTGTGGATGATTACTATACCTTTCTAATGTGACGTTGTTGTCCCTGGCTCTCTTTCTCTCTCTCTCCCTCTGGCTCTGTTCCTGTGCTACTGAGTGTAACTACCGCCCCTCCCCCCTCTGCCCAGCATAAAGCACAAGGCTCAGGTGCGAAGTGAAGCGGAAAAAAAGTGCGAGAGAGAGAGAGAGAGAGAGAGGGTGAGAGAAAGAAAAAAAAACAAAAAAAACCCACGTGACGGCTCGCGATAAGGAGCCGGCTCGCGTCATTCACGTCAAAGAGCCGGCTCTAAGAGCCATTTCGTTCGCGAACGACCCATCACTAAGGAGGAGAGTGAGAGCTGTGTTGAGGCAGGGTGAGTGTTAACACCGCTCTGACATTACTGTGTCTCTGTGGCGGGAACAACAGGCTCCGTCAGTGGAGGCAAAAATAATCAGACTTTGGTTTTTCAAAGGAAACAACTTTATGTCGGAAGTTCCCGCACGCTCATTGGATAACGATGTGTCAATCTCGAGCTATTAGCCAATGAGAGAAAGACCCCATTACGACATTTTTAGAAACTAAAATGGCGACAGAGTGAAAAGTCGCAGGCGGTTTCATAATATATGCACACTTGTGATACGTCATATCACTCACAGACCAAATACTGTTCCAATTCAAAGTACGCTATGTACGTTAAAAAGAGTCTCCGTGCGTCGAGTTTTTCTTGGACTGTTGGTTTCAGTGTTTAGTCTCATTCACACACTCCCTCAGACTCTTCACACACTGATTTGCTGACATAAACACACTCCTGTGTGCTTTCTTGGCTTCACACACACACTGAGGACCATCTACAGACTGTGAGCTCCGTCTTCTTTGTCTTTGGAGCCGAACTCTGACAAAGTTAGGAACAAAACTTTCTCCAGCGTGTGAACTTTCCTCCTAGACTCAGTCTGAGCAGTCAGACCACATATTTCTACAGCAGCACATGAAGGTGTGGCTCACACACACACAGGTGAAGGAAACAGCTGCAGTATTAAAAACTGCTTCACTGTCTACAAATATATGAACTGAATGTTTCTTTCAGTCTGTAAAAACCTTATTTATCCTCCATTACAGTCCTGCATTCAGAGCATTACTTCTGTTATATTAGTACATGTATTTTATTCTGATGAACACATGAAACTCTGAGCTGGATTGAATCCATTGAATCAGAGTCCAGGACTCAGACTAAACACACTGAATGTGTCCTGAGCTCGGCCGCTGTTCCACAGTAACTGCTGTCAGAGTCACTGTTACTGAGTTAGCTTAGCTAGCAGAGCAGCTAGCAGTTAGAGTATGAACTCTGTAAGCAGTCAGCTCGGTCCTGGACATGGTTACTGACATAAAGCTGCTCTCTGCAGCCATGTTTGACCTGCTGCTTTGTAGGACTACAGTAATGGAGGATTTGGAGGCTGAACTCGGCTCTGTGACACTTTTTGTAGTGAACTGATGAAAGCTGCGTCTCAGATGGATGTTAGTCCAACACATCAGACACGACCTCTGCAGCTCTCAGTTGATGTGCACATGAATGATTTGTGTTTCCTCTGCAGGTGAAGGTAGAAAGTGTGTGTGAGCTGATGTGAATTGAGCAGCATGGATCAGTGTGAGGACAGAGAGGAGGGAGTCCCTCCCTCTAAAAGCACTCTGTGTGGGGAACATGAGAGCCAGACCAAAGCTCAGAGGTGAGATGACCATCTCTAACTGTCCATGACTCTTCTCCATGTCACAGCTCAGCACTCACATCACTGCTCCATCATTATTCACAGGAACCAGCCTGGACCTCCACCCAGAAGTGTGTCCTCTAAGAGCAAACGGGTGAAGCATTTCTTTCGTAATTTAGGGCGAAAAAAGTCATCTGACGAAAAGTAAGTTCATGTCAGTATTAAAATGTTTGAAATTTTAATCAGCTTTTTACTATTTAATGATTTAAATAATAAACTATTTACATCCTTTATTTATACTTTTTATGTAATGTATTGGACACATTGGATGTGACACATGTTTCATGTTCACTTATTTTTAGCGTCAATCAGAAACCATCCAGCTCTGTGTCCTTAAAGAGTGACTGGTCCAATCATCGAGGCATTAATTTTAAATCCCAGCCTGTGTCTGCTGCAGAGAGGTGAGCTGTTAGTAACAAGAACTCTCTGATTTAAATGATTTTGATGTTTCCTGGTTTCTAAAATGCATCTCTGTAGCAGAGCAGTGTCTTCAAGGACACACAGGCTCAGCTGGAACTGTCAGTTTATCTGGTTTAAGACACATTTGGACACAATTGGCTGTTTTTAACTATGTATTTTAATCAGAGGTGTAAATTCAGACCTCACACATCTGGATCCTCAACTATGATAGAAACAGCTGCTAGCAGTGGGTAGTTTGACTTTGATACGCTGCTCTAGAAAGCAAACAAAGGTTTGTGCAGCTCCTCTTCAGAAAAGTGTTCAGAGAGCAGCTGCTGTATTAGACAAAGGCTCGTCGTGTGAGCCCAGATGTGTGTAACAGCTGGATGAAGGAGAACCATCACAGTCCTTTATTAATGAACTTCCTGTTGCTTGCAGATGACAGGAACACAAAGTGTTTGTGCCACGTGATGCTGCAGGATTTGTTAACGTGTCCATGATGGTAACATCTCCTCGTCTAACTGCAAACACATGAGCGCTCCTAACGGCAGCTATCACAGCCACACAGGCAGACTGTGTCTCACTGTTGCATTCAGGGACATTTGTTTTCCTGTAAAAAGCTGAACTCTAATCTAAGAGGACTGTTACTGACAGGAAACAGCTGCATTATCTGCAGTCTGTGTGACCACAGCTGCTTCAATCACTTTATCAGAGAATTGATCATTGAATAAAACATGTTTGTGTCTGCAGAGGTCAGAGGTCACAGTCTGCAGGATCCAGCTGTCCGTCTGTGAGGAGTGACTGGTCCAAAGATAAACCTCCAGTCTTCAGTGGTGAACCTGGACCAACGAGGTCAGAGAACTGTGATGACTCCTTTACATGTTTGTGTTTTCCTGGATAAATATGACCAAAGATTCATTAAAAAGATAAAAATATTAGACTTTGTCCTGTAGCGCTGTGTGGCAGGCAGGATTGGACCCAAACACAACAGGATGAAGTCAAAGAGGCAGCTTTATTTCAGCTGTGAACATGCAAACAGCAGAAATAAGAAAACATAACTGTAGGTTTGCAGTGAATGAAGGCTCAGCTCGATGCTCCACTTTGTCCCTCTTTTCCTTCTCCAAACAGCCACATCAGGAGTCTCTGATGGAGTTTTAAAATATTTAATTACAAATGTCCAAAGATGGGTTCAGGATACCTGAATCCACAATTATTAAAGCTAAAATAGTTCACAGGGTTTGGACTTTGTTAGGTAATGAGAGAACATCAAAGTGTTTTTTATCTTTAAACAGTATTTTTATCACTTCAGTTGCTCTCACAGCCCTGTTTGTTATTTTACCAGAGCTCTTATGTTTCACTCAGTGCTCCCACCAAACACCTTGGAGGACACATTAGTGTGATTTAGATTTCATTGGTGTAAACACCAGTCACACAAGCTAACCCATGGGGGCAGCAGCAGGCTTTGTGTTTGGTAAAGTCTGTTGGCTTAAACTAAGAGAGTTTAGTTTGTTAGCACAAAGAGCTGTCAGCTAAAGCCTCGAATGCACTTTGAATACAGATGAACTGAGAAAAACACTTTAAATACAGCAAACAGTCAAACTGACAACATGTTTTTCTGCTGATCATCCACAGCAGTACATTTAGCATTCATGCTAGCAGCAGGCTATGACTGTCCACTGAGCACCAACACAGGTAGGAGTGAGCAGTGATGAAGCAGGACTGTGGGCAAGTTTGAGCTACAATCCTATTGGCTTCTCAGTTTCTCCAAAGAAAAGGGGAAAAATTCTTGTTGTTGTGAAGATGTGAGTTGGTCTTGTTGTCGTGGGGCTGGAAGGATGCTGGCAGTGAGAGGCTTTTCATACAGTGTTCAGTAACAGAATGAGAAGAAAGCCACTGCACATGAAACAAGGTGCTCGTAGTGTTTGTTTACTGTGTTTGTGCCACAATGTCAGATCAGTTGTAGATTCACATGCAGACTTGTCCAGTGAAACCAATGCAAGTACTGCAGTACAGAGCAAAGACTAAGGAAGCCAGGAGAGCTCTCCAACTTTCTGAAAGTATCAGGATATTTGAGTGATAAGAAAAAGTGGATCGTGCAACAATGTCCCTCAGCACACAAAACAATCAAAGCAGAATAAATATAATGTTTTAGATCCAACACTTACAGGGACCTGAAGAGAGAGAACCAACAAGATGTCATGGCTAACAGAGGAACTCAAGCACAGACTGAGTTCTGACAAACAAAAAGGTGACAGTTTATTTACCAAAGGGGTGAACCACAGTGCTCTATATATGTACAGTGAGTCGGGGAGGGGGTCCAGGGCTCCAGGGAAAAGAGGGAAGGGAGTCCACACTCACTCCTCTTCAGTCACTCTTGTCCTGCTCTCCACTCACACAGCCACACACAGGAATCACAGGTAAGCGTCTGTAACCAGGTCCAGGGAAATATTTACTCAAAGTATACACAAAGTTAACCCAACTGGTGAATTTAGAGAGAGATTTCTTAGCAAGGAGCTGAGATCATGAACACAGGAGGGTCAATGTCCCAGCGACAAACTGCTCCATGCCGCAGCGTTAAATGGTTACCGGTAAGCCCAGGTGAATCAGCAACAGGTGGTGTAATCATCATAACTGTGTGGACCAAGAGCAAGAGGCCATTACAAGCTCTACCCAGGCAGGCAAAACGCTAGCAGGAGAGAGCAAAACATAAAACCTGAAAAGCCATCATGAGCCAGAGACACAGAGTTTATACTAGAAGAGAAACCTGCTCATCTTCATCATGTTTGTTTAAATAGAGAAAATCAGAAGTCTCTGTGTGTCAGACCACGGCTCTACACAGACACTTCTAAGCTGCTTCAGAGTGAACTGACCCAGATAATCTGCACACAGCGGCTGTAAAACAGTGAAAGTCATAACTGTCTCTCTGATGGAAAGCTTTTATTGTGAAGTCAGGAAGTCTGCAGGAAGTGTTGAGTTTGTATTCATCACTCAGTGTTTAATGAGACAGGCAGACAGGAAGAGCAGCTCATTAGTGTTGATGAAATCAAAGGAACTGTGAGGAACTGCAGTTTGGTCACATCTGGATGTTTTTCACTGACAGTAAATGTTTTAGTGATGAAGAAATGTGTTCACAGAGAGAGGAAGAGGAGTGGTGTTTGTGGGGAGGAGCAGCTGTCCTGCTGTGCTTTGTGTCAGGACGTCCTGAAGGATCCAGTCTCTACCAGCTGTGGACACTGGTTCTGCAGACAGTGCATCTCCTCATACTGGGACCAGTCTGCTTCATCAGGAGACTCCTCCTGTCCCCAGTGTGGAGAAAGATCCAGGACCAGAGCTGGACTGCAGACAGCCAGTCAGAGCAGCTGTGTACAAAGTAAGACTGAACATCTGTCTGCTGATGGACTCATTTCTGAAAACTGGACTTCTTGTGTTGTTCAGACATTGAAGAGTTTTCTTTCTCTTTAGTCTCATTGTTTGTCTTTCTTTCAGCAGATGTTGGTCTGCAGGAGGTTTTAGATGAACATAAGATCAGTCTGAGGAGGAGATGTGAACGTGTGACTGAAGGAAGTGATGAAACAGGAAGTAGAACCCTCCTCAACAGGATCTACACTGAGCTCTACATCACAGAGGGACAGAGTGAAGAGGTTCATACCCAACATGAGGTGAGGCAGCTGGAGACAGCTTCCAAGATGGACGCCCTCCATGACGCTCCAATCAGGTGCCAGGACATCTTTAAAGCCTTACCTGACCAACAGAGACCCATCAGAGTGGTTCTGACCAATGGCGTGGCTGGTGTTGGAAAAACCTTCTCAGTGCAGAAGTTCACTCTGGACTGGGCAGAGGGCTTGGAGAACCAACATGTCAGTGTGGTGGTTCTGCTTTCATTCAGGGAGCTGAACCTGATCAGAGATGAGCAGTACAGTCTTCTGGAGCTGCTCCATGTTTTCCATCCAACATTACAGAAGGTCACAGCAGAGAAGCTGGCTGTCTCTCAGCTTTTGTTCATCTTTGACGGCCTGGATGAAAGCAGACTTTCATTGGATTTCACCAACAGGAAGCTGCTGTCTGATGTCACACAGAAGTCATCAGTCAGCCAGCTGCTGACAAACCTCATCCAGGGGAATCTGCTTCCCTCGGCTCTCGTTTGGATAACTTCCCGACCCGCAGCAGCCAATCAGATCCCTCCTACATGTGTTGACAGGCTAACAGAAGTACGAGGCTTCACGGACGCCCAGAAGGAGGAGTACTTCAGGAGGAGATTCAGTGATGAAGAGCTGTCCAGCAGAATCATCTCCCACATGAAGACATCCAGGAGCCTCCACATCATGTGTAGTATCCCAGTCTTCTGCTGGATCACTGCTACAGTTCTGGAGCACATGTTGACTACAGAGCAGAGAGGAGAGCTGCCCAAGACCCTGACTGACATGTACTCACACTTCCTGCTGGTTCAGACAAAGAGGAAGAAGAACAAGTACCATGAGGGACATGAGACGAGTCCACAGGAGCTGACGGAGGCTGACAGGGAAGTTCTTCTGAAGCTGGGGAGGCTGGCGTTTGAACATCTGGAGAAAGGAAACATCATGTTCTACCAAGAAGACCTGGAGCAGTGTGGTCTGGATGTGACAGAGGCCTCGGTGTACTCAGGAGTTTGTACAGAGATCTTCAAAAGAGAGTGTGTGATCTTCCAGAAACCAGTCTACTGCTTTGTTCATCTGAGCATTCAGGAGTTTCTGGCTGCTGTCTACATGTTCCACTGTCACACCAACAGGAAGACAAAGGTGCTGAAGAACTTCTTGGGACAAAAATACAACGAGTCCTCTCTGGATGATTTCCTGAACAGAGCCATGGAGAAATCCCTCCAGAGTAAAAATGGCCACCTGGACCTGTTTGTTCGCTTCCTTCATGGCCTCTGTCTGGAGTCCAACCAGAGACTCTTAGTAGGTCTGCTGGGTCAGACAGAGATCAGTCCAGGAACCATCCAGAGAGTCATCAACAACCTGAAGGAGATGAACAGATATAAAATCTCTCCTGACAGAAGCATCAACATCTTCCACTGTCTGATGGAGATGAACGACCTGTCATTATTTCAGGAGATCCAAGAGTTCCTGAAATCAGAGAACAGATCAGAGAAGGAACTCTCTGAGATCCAGTGCTCAGCTCTGGCCTTCATGCTGCAGATGTCAGAGGAGGTTCTGGATGAGTTGGACCTGCAGAAGTACAAAACATCAGACTGGGGACGACAGAGACTGATTCCAGCTGTGAGGAACTGCAGAAAGGCTCGGTGAGTCCAGATGTGATCATTAGCATCATTGATCAGTGTAGGTTAGTAGTTTAATGTTGAAAATAAAATCAGATTGTAACCACAAAGTGTTTGTGTCCGTACGCTGCAACCTTCCACACCATTCCTTTATTGTACAGACTCAGCAGCAGCTCCATGGATCCCAAATCCAAGAGTGGAGAACAGATTTGAAGTGTGTCACATCCATGCAGTCACAGCTGTTTCCACCATGTTTCCACTGATATTAATCCTGTTCAATGACACGTTTCATATCAGTGAATATGTTCTTTAGGACGTCCACTGACATGTTTAAGTGTCCTGCTGGAAATCACTCAAATCATCCATGAAATCCATGAAAAATTCTTTTAGTGTTTCTAACTTCACCCTCTGTCCTCTCTCTCTCTCCATCCTCCTCACTGCTTCTTTCACTGATAATCACACAAACATCGTATTCAGCTACAAAATAACACAATAATATCATCTGATGATCATTATTATAAGAGCAGGATCCATATTTGATATCAGAGTAACACACTGCTTGGTTATGTGCAGTCATCATCAGTGACTGTGGGTCAAACAGAAGCTCTCTGATTGGTTGCTGACCTTGGTCACCTGTCCACTCTCACCTGTTTGTGTTTGCTCTCTCTTTGCTGTCTCCATCCTCTCTCTCCTTTCTCTCCCTCTCTGTCTTTGTACGTCACTCAGGTCCAATGGAAACAGTGACATTTACAAACCAATCAAAGACAAACTGATCCATGTCAGGTTATAACAATATTCAAAGTGAATACAGGCTGCTGCTGGACACAGACAGGTAACATCATTTTGACTTGCTGTCACCTGGATCTGGACTCATAAACACTGAAGCCCTGAACAGGAATACAAATCATTTTCTGCCAACTAGCGACACACCAGCAGATAATGGCTCAGAAAGCTCAAATGAGCCAATCATTTCTGTGTTTAGTTCCCCTGAAATCAGATCTGATATCAGCAGCTCTGAGTTCATTCATCATTATTGTCCAGTGATGAGATTTCTGCTCCGTTTGGTAACAGTCAGCAGGTTTTTCCTGCGTGTGGACGTGAACAGTCGTACCTGACAGCAGGTAGCAAACAGAGATCATCTTTCCAGCTGGAACTCTTCACTGAGCTGAACTCATTCAAAATGTTCTGGAGTCAAAACAGGAAACAGTCCAAATGTGTGTCTTCACTCTGACTCTGGATCAGATCTCAGTGACAGACTGTGGACATTATGGAAGCCTAAATGTGACACCATCTTCCTCCTTCATCTGCAGATTAAAGCCAAACAAAGATTCTCATTAAAAGTCTGCAGGTCTGAGAGAGACTCAATCGTTGTGTCATGTCAAACACAGTAAGAGGAGCTGAAGCACAGATGTGAAGAGCAGATTCATCAGATTATGACCTCACTCTGTTTGGCCTTCATATACATTCAGTCTGTGTTAAGAAATATACTCTAAACACTTCTTCAGTAAAGACTCAGAGAAGAGAAACACACAGAACTTCTTGCTAGCAAGGGCAGCCTCCAGAACGGAGACTCGCACTGAGAAACTGCCCCGGTCTTTATTTATACTTCAGTGAGCGTTTGTTCTTTACATTGTGGAGGTGTGTGTGTGTGTGTGTGTGTGTGTGTGTGTGTGTGTGTGTGTGTGTGTGTGTGTGTGTGTGTGTGTGTGTGTGTGTGTGAGGTCAGAGATGTAACCCTGTGAAGACTCCCCAAAGCTGGTGCCAGGAGTCTAGCGGGTCCATCTGAACTTAAACTATACTATACTTAAAGAGATATACGTGTGTTTGCTATACCATATATCAACAAAGAGAAGATACGACCTCTCTTATGCTCCTAGGATGTGGGGGTGAACACCCTAGAATGTTACAGATCTCCTAGGATGAGACATTCTTTCAATATGCCACCAACTATATATACTTCTACACACAAATGATTACATGCAGCATTCTACCATATGCAAACTTATATCATTAAAAGATTATACTGACTACTAAGTACAATTTTCCTATTGACAGTCTGTGTTTATAATGCAGATTTTCTGCTTTTATAATAACACATTTTATATTTTCTATCATCACAGACTGACTCGGTGTGGACTCTCAGAGTCTCACTGTGAAGTTGTGGCCTCAGCTCTGAAGTCCAACCCCTCCCATCTGACAGAGCTGGACATGAGTGGAAATAATGACTTCCAGGATTCATGGATGAAGCTTCTGTGTGCTGGACTGGAGAGTCCAAACTGTCGACTGGAGACTCTGAGGTGAGTTCACTGACTGCGGCTGTTGTAGTTTTTCTATATTTCAGGTCTTTGATTGATGTTTGAAACTTTCTTTAGTTCCTAAATGTTCAGGATGTGTCTGAAGACAAATGTGAAGGAGTTTGAGTGCTTTCAGAAATGTTGTCTTTCCAAACGACTGAACAACAGTTTTTCCTTTTGGCTCCAAACAGAAGTGACAGACTTGAGCAGGGTTCATTTAAAGGCTGACAGAAGTGGAGTGGTGACGGGGAGATGTTTGACAGGACAGTGTTTCAGCCTCCACAGGTTCATGTTGTGCTCCATCAGTCAGTGAAGATGAAGTCAGTGCTGATGAGGCTGTAGAGTGTGTGAGGGATGTGAATGAGGATGATGAAGATCTGATGATAGCAGATAAAAACAGGCTGCAGAGACTTTGAGCCATACAGGGCACACAGTGTGTGTACAGAACAGCTGAAATCATTATGGAGGCCTCACTGGGATATGGAAGCATCACAGTACAGCTTCAGTGAAGCATTAAAGTCTCTGATATGAGATGAGAAATGAAGCAGCCAGAGCTTTTTCATGAGTGGAAACCCACTGTGACTGTGAGCTGCTGCTACAGCCTCCAGATTAGCCAGCAGCTCATCCTGCTCAACATTTTCTCACCAACTTTAATGGAAGTGTGATGTTTTTTGTTTTTTTTTTCTAAATGACATCAGAAACAGCAGTATGCGACATTACGTGATGGCAGAGCTTCAGTTCATCCTTTGTCTTTTTTTTTTTTTTTTTTTTTTAATAAATAGGACAGGGGGAATGAATGAGAGAGAGAGGGGGAGAGAAAGAAAGAAAACCAAAGGGGAGAAGAGACGGTGAGAAGGGGGGGGAAGAGAGAGAAAAAAAAAAAGAACTCCTGGGTCACCTGTATGGAGAAAAAACAAACAAACAAACAAACAAAAACAAACAGAGGAGACAGCAAACAACAAAGAGCAACATAATAATAGAGAAAACAAAGCACCATCACAATAAACTAGCTAGTCATAGATATCAGTATTTACTAAATAATAAACGATATTGTGCAGCACGCAAGATAGACAGCGCACAGTGTGCTTTGAGGCAGCAGCCAAGAAAGCTTTAGTCCGCGTCTGTGAATACCCATGTGTGCATACCTGTGTGGATCAGCATGCTTGCATTCCAAAGGTTTCTCCATGTAATGATCTGCTAGGGAGTGTGGGGGGGCCACAGCCCCGTCCTCCAGGGTGTGAAGCGGGTATGGAGGAGATCAAAACTCCAGACATCCAGAGGCCCCCAGAACACAAGAGACCATGGAAGACCAACAGAGGGGCAGCCGCGCCACTGTCCCAGTAAGAGCTGAGGAGAGTCCCAGATGAGGGCTCGCCCAGCAGCCGCAGAGCAGAAGTCAGGGGGAGTTGCAGTGACGCGCCCGTGAGCTCCGCCGGCCCCCAGCTGCGCCTGAGTGACCGAGCCCCAGGCCGAGAGGCCGGGGGCACCCCACCTCCAAAGGGGCCCGAGCGAGCCCCAGGCCCCAGGCCCCGACAAGCGGCCGCCAAGGAGTGAGCCGGTGTGTACCCGGACGCCCACCCCCAGACACAAAGAACCACCAACACACCGACACCTGAGGGAGTCCGCCACCGGCAGGGGAAGTGGTGGTGGGTGGAGATAGGCCTCCAAACCTTGGAGGGCCTGAGGTGTCCCCAGAGAGGTGGCGTCTAATACCCAACCTGACATATAGACACTGACATACAGGCACACACAGACACAAACATCCATTCCCACCCTCATGCTCTCATATGCACTCACTCCGTGATGTTTTCAGCTGGAGTGATGGTCAGGGTGGCCTCCCTCTCCTCTTCTTCTCCTCTTCCTCTTTCAATTGTAAAGCCACTTCTGCTGCTTTCATTCATTTGGAAGTCCTGTAGCTGAGTTTGGGAGAGACTAACAGCCTCGGCAGCAGAGGGGAGAAAGGCTGTAACACCACCACTTTACTCTGTTCTACCTTTCACATCATTTTATCAGGAAACAAATATGCTCATGTTTTTCCTATGTTTGTCTTGAAGATGTAAGAAGATCACATGGTGCTTTTTATTATTGTGTTGGTTTGTTTCCTGTCTCTTGGATGGAGCCCAGCTGTGCGTGGCCCCTGGGCCTGTGGTCAGAGTGTGTGCTGGATAATCCGGCCCAGGATGAGGCCAAACTGACATGGGATGAAATGTCTGTCACATAATTGAGCTTAGTGTAGTTTCATTTCTGCACAATTTAAAACAACCAAAACTTTGTTCTGTCTTTTCTATGTTATACTGTAGACTTTCTTTGATACTGTGTCCAAAAGGAGCAGCTTTTACTTTGAAGGGGACCGTCTCTGTTTCCTCTTCAGGTTGGATGATGGAAGCAAATGAGTGTGTGATGTTCTTTCAGTGTTGCACTTTGTAGACGCTCCCTGAGCACTGGTCTCACAGCCAGCTGCACATAGAGACCAGTGTTGTTAGTCCAGGTCAGAAGATGACTTGTTGGAATGAAAATGAGCTTGTAGTTTGTCTGCTTTAATAATGTGACTGGAAAAAGGTGTTGGACTTCAAATATGTCCATTTCTTTCACACTTCACCTTTAAAAGTGAAGCCTTGTGGTTCCTGGAAGGAAAAACGCGACTTTTTCAAGTCTTTGTCCTGTTTTTATGAGAAATGTACGACTTTAATGTGAAACATTCAGAGTTTTTTCTCTTGTTGTGTTTGTTTGAAGCTGCTTCCTGTTGGCTTCAGCTGTTTGGAGTTTCCATTTTCTAAACTTCTACATTCTGAACCTTCTTCAGCTCTGAACAGATGATGAAACACTGAATGATTTCAAGCTCACACTTTGTCTAATAAACTTACATCTTTCATTCTTTATACAGATTGTGGGACTGTGGTTTGTCAGAGATCAGCTGTGATTATCTGGCAGCAGCGCTGAAGTCCAACCCCTCCCATCTGAGACAGCTGGACCTGAGCTCCAACAACAAGCTGCAGGATTCAGGAGTGAAGCATCTGTGTGGTTTCCTGGAGAGTCCAGGATGTGGACTTGAAACTCTGAGGTCAGTCAGCATGTTTTAGTTGTGCTGAGATGAATATGATGTGAAAGTTGTGCTGACACTAAACTGCAGACATCAGGCTGATATTATACTGATCCACACTGAGGATCTTCATGGTAAAGTCTGTTTTCTTCTTCTCTGGTTTAGTCCATTGACTGCAGCAGAACAATGTTCACATTTCAAACAGTGAGACTCAACGTATGGCCCGCGGCCCACACGCGGCCTGCCCACCTTTCCTGATTCAGAGAGAGGGGACCCTGATTAACTGTGTAGTGTTCTTCCTCACAGTTCTAAGTATCAGACACAACAATGAATAATCCACAGCTGACTGTCTTTAGCAGGTCAAAGGTCACGGCACACAGCAGACAGTGGGAAATATTATAACTCTGATCATTTATCAGCACATATCCATATGTATAAAAACAAAGCTGACACTGTGAGACTTGATCAGAGGTGTGATCATCACAGCAGAGGCCTTTGTGTCAAAGTCACTGAGGATCAAACAGAAACACATGAAGCAGATTTTCCTGTTCTGGCTTTTTATAGCAGATAACCTTCAAAATATTCTGCAGTCCATCAAAAACTGAAGCAAACCATGAATCAACATGTGAACATGAGCTGATGCTGCTGAAGTGAAGCAAAGTTACAGAGGTTTGATTACAGACACAGCTGAGAGTTTGTAATCTGTCATCATTTTAAAAGCTTTACATTTCTTCAGTATTGAACAGCAGAAATGAGGCTTTGTTTTGGGAGGCCGACAGCAGTGAACACAACAGCAGACTGGTGCGTAATAAGCAGTGAATAATGCAGGAAACAGATTTTTGAAGGTAAACTGTTCTTGAAGTACACTGAGAGAGAGAGAGCTGTGCAGGAAGTAAACGTCAAAGTCAGAGAGAATTCATGACGATGTTCATCAAACGTAAAGCGTAGTTTGGATCTTCTTCTGCTGCTGGTTCAGTCAGTTTTGGTTGGAGACAGATGAAACCTGCAGCTTCAGGATCTGTGAGCTGTCCACTTTCAGCCCCGACGGCGTGTCCGTGTACGTGCCGTCGAGTGAACGATCCACGCTCTGTGTTTCCATCTTTGTGTGTTTAGCTGCTCTCATTTACTGTTTTATCTGTTTGCTTGTTGTTGAAATACTTTTGGGAGCTTTAACCTGAGATTCTGGCAAAATACATTTATATTAAAAATCGATTCAGGATTGAATGAATCAACATCGCTTTATTCAAATTAAAACCATTTAAATAGGAAAATCCATTTTTTTACAGCCGCCTCTAATGCTGGGTAATGTCAGCTGGTCCATGTGCAGCTGGCTGTGAGGCTCAGGGAGCGTCTACAAAGTGCAACACAGAAAGAACATCATCCATAAATATTGAGTAATAACTGGACTCTCATACAGCGAGACTCAAATGCCTTTAAACATCAGCTTATCCTGCTGATCCAAGTCCAACACTGAGTTTGTAAAAAGATGTTTGTCAATCATTTTGTTTGGTTTCTGAGGAAAATGATTCAATAACTTGCTGCTAATACACAACATTTCATCATATTTCCTCATAACCCTCTTTTGTCTGACCATTTGATCCCATTTGAATTTGCAATAAAGGATCCACAGAGTTTGGTGACAATAATGACAGTAGATGTTTGTGTGAAAGTGCTGGAAGCAAATTAGTGTGTGATGTTCTTTCAGTGTTGCACTTTGTAGACGCTCCCTGAGCACTGGTCTCACAGCCAGCTGCACATAGAGACCAGTGTTGTTAGTCCAGGTCAGAAGATGACTTGTTGGAATGAAAATGAGCTTGTAGTTTGTCTGCTTTAATAATGTGACTGGAAAAAGGTGTTGGACTTCAAATATGTCCATTTCTTTCACACTTCACCTTTAAAAGTGAAGCCTTGTGGTTCCTGGAAGGAAAAACACGACTTTTTCAAGTCTTTGTCCTGTTTTTATGATAAATGTACGACTTTAATGTGAAACATTCAGAGTTTTTTCTCTTGTTGTGTTTGTTTGAAGCTGCTTCCTGTTGGCTTCAGCTGTTTGGAGTTTCCATTTTCTAAACTTCTACATTCTGAACCTTCTTCAGCTCTGAACAGATGATGAAACACTGAATGATTTCAAGCTCACACTTTGTCTAATAAACTTACATCTTTCATTCTTTATACAGATTGAGGTGCTGTGGTTTGTCAGAGATCAGCTGTGATTATCTGGCAGCAGCACTGAAGTCCAACCCCTCCCATCTGACAGAGCTGGACCTGAGTAACAACAGCAACCTGCAGGATTCAGGAGTGAAGCATCTGTGTGGTTTCCTGGAGAGTCCAGGATGTGGACTTGAAACTCTGAGGTCAGTCAGCATGTTTTAGTTGTGCTGAGATGAATATGATGTGAAAGTTGTGCTGACACTAAACTGCAGACATCAGGCTGATATTATACTGATCCACACTGAGGATCTTCATGGTAAAGTCTGTTTTCTTCTTCTCTGGTTTAGTCCATTGACTGCAGCAGAACAATGTTCACATTTCAAACCTTCAAAGAAGAAGAAAAATCCTCCACTGGATAATTCACTGTGAAACTCTCCAACTCTTCATTCCACCTTAAAGTCTGTCTGACACTGAAATCCAAAGCAAAATGTGCGTTTGCTTTACAGACAGCAGTCCAACACAAACATACACACATCATCCAAAACACAGTCCAACATCCAAATCTCCTCCACTGCCAGCATGAATGATGGGAAAGAGAAGGAGGAACACTCTGACATTCAGGGTTAGAATGAGTTTCATGAAGCAGACTGTGAAGATCAAAGCTGCATTAGAAAGCTTACATGAATGAATGAGTGGACAGAAGTGGACAGAGATCATCTGAAGCACTTCAAAGGCTTTAAATCAGCACATTTCTCTTTATTCTTTATCAACTCTGTTAGTTTCTCTCAGTTTTCTGTGGAATGAAGCTAACAGCAGGCTAATAAGATGCTGACCAATAGGTTTCTATTAAAGGTTGTAATTTGTATATGAAAAAGTGCTTTGGCTCAGCAGGGATCAGCTTACAGGTAGAATACAGCTGCTGGATGGGATTAGCATGTCATAGCTATCTACCAAACTGCTAACTGGGGGATTTCAGGCCATCTATGGATCATTTTTGCTAACTGTTTATTCAGCTTAGGCTCACAGGGCTGCAGCCTGTGCCCTAGCTGTCATAGGGCAAGAGGCGTGGTCCACCTGCACAGGTGAGCAGTCCATCACAGGGCCAACAGAGAGAGACAGAGAAGCACTCTCTCACATCCACACCTACAGCCAATTTAGAAGCACCAATGAACCTAAGCAGCATTTCATTGGACTGTGGGAGAACATCCAACCTCCACAGAAAGGCCAACAAGCTTCAACCTACAACCTTCTTGCTTTAAGGCACTAGTGCGAACCACTTTTCCCCATTTCAGCCCAAATCCTGCATCTTCCTGTTTCTGACTCCAGGCCAGCTCCACTAACACTTTCTCATCAGACACTGCCACCTAGTGGAGGAAGTCTTAGTTCCATTTAGAATAGAATTAGAATAGAATTCAACTTTATTGTCATTGCACATGCACAGGTACAGGGCAACGAAATGCAGTTTGCATCCATCCAGAAGTGCTTTAGTGATATAGATATATTAACAATATATATTAGCAATAATATAGATATGTGAGTATATTACAGAAATGGGTCTATTATGGTGTGTTATAATGTACACGGTATGAAGTATGTTGTGAATATTCTATAACTATAAGTATGTACAGCCTGTAGTGAGTACAAGCTATGTACAGGATATAAATATGAAAAACTATACAGAATATGAAATAAATAACTTTACAGAAGCTTGAGATTTGAAGCTTCAGATGACAGTTAGTTCCTTTACAAAGAGGTGGAGGTGGTGGGGCCACAGCACCATCATCACTGAGTGCCATAGGACACTTAACCTTTGTTTCCATGTGCTGGGAACTTCCTGTTGTTCCAAGGAGGACTGGAAAATGTGTGAAAATCTCCCAGTCAGTTCCTCACAGCACACTTCAATCATTTCCCTCCCACAGCATCAGGACCAGGGCTTTTCTCTCTGTGGTCCCACTAAGAGATTTCCACACAAACACCTCATCAGTGGGACTCTCAGAGCTACCAGCCCTTTGCTACAATCACAAAGCTCTTCATTGAAATCAATGATATCAAAGCTGGAATCAAATGAGTCCAAGTCTTCTGCTGATTCAGCATCACATTCATCTTTGCTCCTTGTTCTGCATCCCCACCATGGACTTCATTCCTTTCCAAGCCAGCCTTGAGTGTCCTTTATTCAGCTCATCCTCTGCTTTACTTTTACACCTGATTTTAGCTGCTTTATCTCTCTTTCAACAAGTTTCTGTGCCTCAATCTTTTTCTTCTCTCCCTCATAACAAGACAGCTTCTTCTGCCTGAGAACATGTTGGAGTGATTTACTAATCCAGGGCTGCTTATTGGGGAAAATACTTCCTGTTTCCAAAGTAATCCCCATTTTTCCCAGAAAGAAATGTAAGTAGAAATCGATGATCTAAGTGAGAACATGAGCCTTTAAAAAGTCCCAGTGGGTGCAGTCAAAGCAGTCCCTCAGTCCCAGTATAGAGTCTTTGGTCCAGACTGGAACAAGTGTGTGCCCAGTTTGAGCTCTCTTCAGTCCTGTGACCTGACAGACCCAGAGGGGCCATCACATCACATTTAGAAGCTCCCCTAATGGAGCCACAACACATGTCCAACACTTAGTCTGTCTTGTTGGACCAACTGGAAGAAATGATTCAAGGACTTAGTCACAGAACAGAGATTCAAATCTCCAAAATCCAACTGGCTGCATCAGGACATATAGTCTGAAACTCTGCACAGTTTCCTGTTTGAAGCTGCTTCCTGTTGGCTTCAGCTGTTTGGAGTTTCCATTTTCTAAACTTCTACATTCTGAACCTTCTTCAGCTCTGAACAGATGATGAAACACTGAATGATTTCAAGCTCACACTTTGTCTAATAAACTTACATCTTTCATTCTTTATACAGATTGAGTCGCTGTGGTTTGTCAGAGATCAGCTGTGATTATCTGGCAGCAGCACTGAAGTCCAACCCCTCCCATCTGAGAGAGCTGGAGCTGAGAGGAAACTACCTGAAGGATCCAGATGTGAAGCAGCTGTCTGATCTTCAGCAGAGTCCAGACTACAGACTGGAGACTCTGAGGTCAGTAGAGTGATGGAGTGAGTGGGTGGTGCTGTCAGCAGTATTGTACTAAACACAGTCAGTATGAAACAAAGATCCAGTGTTTCCTGTAAAGCTGCAGCTTCTCAGTGAAGCTGTGAGAGGAGAACGGTGACAGGCTTCAGGATTGGACACAAACACTTCCTGTTTCTGACCTTTATGGTCACCATGGTAACGGCTGACACGCTCTGATCAAACACTGTCAACAGCCAATCAGCTCTCTGAACAAAGCAGCACGCAGACCAATGACTGCATTCATTTCCAAGTTTAAAGCAGTGAAGAACACAGTCTGTAGGTGAGGAAGAATTTAGTGAGAGCAGATGTTTGGATGGAATTCCTCCAGTTAACAGCTGGAACCGTCCATCTGGATTGTTGGGCTTGTTGTTGGGGTTCCTACAGAGCTCAGAGTGGACACACCAAGGTTCTTCTAATGAATGAAAGTCCAAACTCAAACTAGGAGGGAAAAACATTTTCATCAACTTCAATAAAAATCCAAAGATTAGAAAAAGTGAAGCAACAATGAGTCCTAGTACAGTCCCAGCACTGAAGTCCCTGCTGCTCTTTATACTGGATGTGCTGCATCACTGACTGACAGCTGATGAAGAGTCTCTGGAAACACTCGTTTATCTCCTCTGCTCTTCCTTCTTCTCTCTGCAGGTGGAGGCTATGGTGGTAAACAGGACGGTGTGTGTGCTGAGAGAGGAGGAGCTGTGTCCTGATGATCCAGAGAGGTTGAAGCAGCAGCAGCTTGTGTGTAGAGACGCTCTGACTGGGCCATGTTACTGGGAGGTGGAGAGGAGAGCTTCATCCAGCAGTGACTGACAGAGGAATGAGAAGAAGTGCAGATGACTGTCAGTGCTGCAGAGTGAACTGCTCTGAGAACAGCTCCACTGTCAGACACAATGTAGAGTCCAGCATCATCCCTGTGTGTCCCTCTGGATCTGACAGAGGATCATCAGTGTATCTGGACTGCTCTGCTGCTGCTCTGTCCTTCTACAGTCTCTGCACAGTCTCTGTCTGACTCTGGCTTCAGACCCTCCTGGATCAAACTCACCTGGAAAGACTTTCAAATTCAAATTTTATTTGTCACACACACAACCATACCCAGTATGACATGAGGTGAAATGCTTGTAGCTGTGCAATGCCCGACCATTAAATGACAGTGGTTTTACAGTATTTACAATTTACAGGTTATTACAAAATGTACAGATTTAACTTAGAAATTTACAGTAAAAATGTGCAAATAGCAGAAAGAGATTATAAGGAAGTGTACATGAAGAAAAACCAGTGTGTGTGTGGTGATGTGATGTGTGTGAGAGTCCAGTCTTATAGTGATGTGATGTGTGTGAGAGTTCAGTCCTACACCTGGTTCACGCCGCAATGTATTGCGCCATTTTCCGGGTCCACAAATCAAAACAAACGCATCGTGTTGGAACGACGACGACAAGAAACATGCTTAAAAGCAGCTCCAAAGAAAACGGACGGTATAGAGACCGATTCCGTCCAGAGGCGAAGCAGCAGCACTTGAAAACATTAGAGTGCATCGCAAATCGGGACCCATATGAAATACGGCAGTGGAGTAAAGACCCAGACAACTTACCGCCACTGTCCTACCCTGATATCTTCACGTATCTTGTTTGTGGAGTAAGCGCTTACACTGCGAACCAGTTTCGTAATTACAAGTCACTGGAGGCGCACATCCAATTTACAAATGGCCGGGTGCAAGATTTGGCTATTTTCAAGCCGCCAAACTGTGAGTACGTCGTCATTAATACCAAGGTAAGTCAGCTGGAGTGCATTGAGTGTAATAGCCATTGTCCACCCCCCCACCATAATTAATGTTGTGTGATTGGGCCATCTGAACATCCTACCTATACGACAGAGCCATTAACCACGTAAGGTAGCTGTGAAATGCACTACACACAGGTACACACACGCACAGGTCTTTGTCTCCAGATGCCACATTTATTTATAGTTTCCTGTGTTATGACCGACCAGTCTGACAGCTGTCGGTCTCAGCTGATTTCCCTCTCTCCTCCGCTCCTCTCCCGTCTCACTATAAAAGGGAAGGAAACCATCATCAGTCCAAAACGCCATCAGCTGTTTTCACCTACGTCTCCAGCACCGCCCCGTTGAGCTCACCGCACCACTCCTCCCGTGCAGCCGCGCCCGGGACCACACCTCCGTCTCAGTAGCATATTCTGATAAGTTAGCACGGATTGATAGACAAGACTATAAATTTACGCTACGGTAGGATGTTTTGACAGAACACCGGTTCTCGTCGCCAACATTTGTCTTTTGTTAAGCTTACTGTTATCAAGGCATGGTAAATGAACAGTAAACCTTGCCTGATGACTAATCTTCCCGTTTCCCTCTCATTGATTTATTTGGGTTGTCATGGCAGAAGTATTAAACAATGCCTTTTATTAGAACATAAGCATTTAAATGCAGTAATTGTATTTGAATTAGTTAAACATGAGTGGGCAACTCTGACCATGACAAGACTGCATTTGCTCTAAAAACTTAATAAAAAATTTAGACATATTGTTGTCATTATTTTTACTCTTCAATTTTATGTGTTTTTTCTTTAAGATGGTATCAGAAGTTGCTCCACCATGAAAAAAACCATCTGCATGTATTCTTTCACTACATCCACGATTCTCCTCTGTGGTCTTCCTCATTCATCCTGTTTGGAGCTTAATGTTCAACATCCTTTATCTATTAAAATTACAGAAGGAGAAGAAAGTAATCATCAGAGCAGGAATCATGATAAATGATAAATAGATTACCAGTACATACAAACATAACACTTGCATAATTTCTCTGATAACGCTGCATTGGATGGGTTTATTAACGGTGGGCTGAAATTGTACTACAGTCTGCTGGTGAGGAACTTTTTTGAGTGTTGAATTAAATGTCCTCCACAATCTGTATATGAATTGTCATTAAAACCACAGAGATTATAAAGGAAAGAAAAGTGGGACAGTGCCCATCAACATATAGTGTATATTTTCTGAAACATTACAAAGATGCAGGTAATTCTGGGCATCGATCCACACATTCAAAGAAGAACAACCCAACAAACTCTTCATAAAACTCCAAGAGATATGAAAATCTTTATTTCTGTCTATTCTGTGTTGTTAATAACATCACATCTTCACATAGTAGCAAAAACATATTAAACAAACATTAATCTCAACATGCATACTGTACTTCAAGTTTCTCTCATGGAAAGGCCAGTGTTACTTTTATAGTATCCTTTCCATAAATATCATAAATATCTTTACCCATGTAGTGGAATTATTTTATTTTTTCATTTTAGTTAACAAGTATAATGTGACCACATTCACTTTTTATCAGGACAAGCTACACCACCACGGTGGTTAGCATACAATAACACCGCCTTGTTCTCAAAGCTTCTTGCTAACTGTACTTTTTTCTGAGATGTTCTCTTTAAGTAAGGATACTGAAAGTGTAAGCAGTGTATACGGTCACATCACGTGCTTAAGGTTGTGTTAGCACTGATAATTCCTTCACAGTTCTTTAAAGATGCTGAAGTCATCATATCAGCTGTAAATGCAGTGCTGCTGCTGTCCTTACGCTATACTTTCAAGCATCACACTTTCTTACTGGCCAGTTTATTTCCACTTTTTATGCTCTAGTATGGTGTGACTGAATGAAGTCAGCAAACCAAATTCTGTCCATCTGAGGATGAGAAGAAACTTGCATGAAATGGGAAGAATGAGATGAAGATGGCTCCTATGCTTTAGACGTGGCACTGTTTCTGCCATTGTAAGTACGCTAATGCTTGAAAGATCCATTAAAAGTCTGACTCTTCACTCTTCAGCTGGAGCGTCCATCAAGTTTTACATTCCAGGTTTCCTCGTTGGGATTACGTCTCAGACGATGATGTGAAAAATTAGTTATTACATTAAACCCATAAAATCAACACTGGCAAAAAAGCCGTGCACTTCACAGAGCAGCTTTCTATGGCCGAGCAGCTCCTGCAGGTGTAAGGTGTAGGTGTCACAGCACTCTGGTCCAAAGAGGTTATGTGCAGCATGCAGACAGAAAATGGCTTTACAGAATATGACTGAATGTTGAGGCACCAAAACACACTCAGTCTGCCCCTCAGTCTGATCAAGAAGAAAACCTGACTGAGCGCTTCATAACATCAGTACGATGATGTCCCAGAGGCCATGTTCAGGTTATTCTCCCGTCCACACTGAGCGGGCGGATCAGTGGAGTCTGCATTAGCTTTAACAGAAAGGTCTGATTTAAGCAGGTAAGCTGAATAGACAAGAAAAGCTAGAAAGCTTTATCAACTATAACCCCAGCGAGGACCTTGACAGGTGTCTTGTGTACAGGTGAAGGCTGGACAGTCAGCAGGATACCTTCCTAACATTTGTCATTCCCAGCATTGAACCGTTTCCTGGCACAGCCTCAGTGAAACAGAGCATCGTTTCCACCCCACAGTTACAGACAGGCTGTGCTTTTCTTTGGTAACACCGTCGAATGAGCCCCGTGTCCTCTCTCAGTAGCTGCTTTCGTGTCCTGTCAGGATGTACAGGCTGCTCAGTGCTGACGGGTCATCAGTCGGTGTGCTCTGAAGGATGATGTCTCTGCACATTGTCAGCAAATGAGAAGGAGATGAGTTGTAAAGGAGAGCCAGAGAAAGGCAGTACTAACCTAAAGCCAGTGCCTCCACCTGCTTCTACTCCTCCCACCTCTAGTACTAACACTACTCTACTGATACTACAACCACTGTAGTTTGACTTTAATGCTACACACTGGTACAGTACTGGTACACTTACTGGAGTTTTACTCCTGTTCCTGCTCATCACCACGCCTACTACTTTTTTAAACTTTATGATAAGTGTGAACATTTACACACCAGCATACAAACAAGTTTAAAGTAGAAAAAAGGAAGCAAAGAGCTGAGAAATACATAAAACATAACACAGAAGAAAAAGAAACCTTTGCAGGGATTCCTTCTACACCCAGTTTGAGTAAAAACTAACTGAAACACAAGGAAAGAAGATAAGATCAACTAAAATAAGGGTTGTATAATAATACTTAGTACTGGCAGCCAGCAGCGCTAAGCCTCAGCCTCCCAGTAGACACACCTATGGTACCGATTTAAAATCCTACATGTCTTTGTTCTCAGGTTATCACGTTCACAAACTTTGGTGTCCACGCTATTTGCCTGCCAGGCTGACAATGATTTAGATCAGCGGTCCCCAACCCCCGGGCCTTGGACCGGTACCGGTCCGTGAGTCGCTTGGTACCGGGCCGCGAGAGTTGAGGCTCAGGTGTGAAATGTGTGGTATTCAGGGTTTTTATCGGTTTTCAGCGTTATTTCGTTATCGTTTTGATTGTTAACTCGGTTTTCCGGGTCTTTTCACGTGTGTTATGAATAAATCTTCTTTTTTTCGGTACCGATACTACTTTTATTTTGTTGTATTTATCCGCAACACCTTAAAGGCTGGTCCGTGAAAATTGTCGGGCATAAACCGGTCCGTGGCGCAAAAAAAGGTTGGAGACCGCTGATTTAGATCACAGAAATCCAACAACATTTTTAAGCTGTTATTCCTGGTTTCACAGTGGAAAACTCCGGGTAACGTCCATTATCTTTGCTCCTGTATAAGACTTTCCTGAATGCTGAGGTTTGGTCTTCCACATGAAATTCAGTACTTTTGTTTCAGTTTCATTAATGATGCATTGATTTTGGACATCGATGTAATACATATGTGATACCAGAGATGGGCAGTAACGCGTTACTTGTAACGCGTTACTGTAATCTGATTACTTTTTTCAAGTAACGAGTAAAGTAAGGGATTACTATTGCAAAATCGGTAATTAGATTACCGTTACTTTCCCGTAGGAACGCTGCGTTACTGCGTTACTAAAACCGTGATTTTTTTTGCGAGAATGTCTCATGACAGTGACGTAAGCAAGTGCGACGTTGGTGACAGCAGCTGTGTGCAGATCAACAATGGATAATATATCGAGTGCGGGAGAGAGTATGAGCGTGCAGCGTTTAAAGTGTGGAAGTACTGACCTTACTTTGAGTTTGATTCCATAAAAAGTGACAAAAACATTAGCGTCCATCGTGCGTGGGAAGAAAACTTCTTTTTACAGCGAAAAAAACCCCTAAACTTCCAACAAGCACCGAGTAGCTACGACGTAATGGGAAACTCACAGAGACACTCGCGCGGATTCTTCAACTGACCGCAGCACACCTGCACCAGGGTAACCCTCCGCCTACCCTGCTCCTGCTTTACAGGTGAAAATAGAGCAAAAGGACCGCTGAGTCTTTGACTTTATTTATTTTCTGCTGTGTTTTACTTGCATCTATTTGAAAGAGTGAGTGTAAACACAAAAAATATTTTATTTTATGTGCTGGAATGTGCAGAAAATAGGTTTAAATGTTAAACTAATTTATTCAAGTCAGAGAATGTTGCATATAATTAAATGTTTTGCTTGATGCATAAAGTTAAAAGATTAAAACTGATAAAACAAGTTTTAAAAAGAGACTTTTCCATTTGATTACATTTTGTATGATGGATTATGTAGAAAAAGTAGAATTGGGCTGAAAGATCTATCACTTTATCACCTCTTCAGGTTGTAAATCGTGTTTTTAAAAAGTAACTAAGTAACTAAGTAACTAAGTAATTAATTACTTTTGAAAATAAGTAATCAGTAAAGTAACGGGATTACTTTTTTGGGGGAGTAATCAGTAATTAGTTACTGATTACTTTTTTCAAGTAACTTGACCAACACTGTGTGATACACGACAGTCTTTGAGTCCGTCCTTCTCATATATAATCCCACTGTTTTTGCACTTAGTAATGACTGATTTAAAAAAGAAATTGTGAAATATTTCTAATGAACTCACCACGATTCTTATTTCAAACTTCATTAAGAGCTACTGGATCAACAGGGGTGTCCTGGATTTGTTAGTAATATAATATAGTAATATATTATTATTAGTTTTAATTATTTAGTCAAAAATCAATTCCAGACTGCTCTGAAAGAAATCAAAAAGAAAGGACATTTTCTGAAGACTGAGCTTTAATGCCAGATATCTATACGATCCAAATGTAAACACACACTTGTAGTTACTGAAATTATTCATTTTCACAGGTTGTGTGTCAATTGTTTGAGAAAACCTGGTGTTAATGTCCCCTCCTCCCACAAAAATGATCAAAAGGAAGTGCTGAGGTTATTATCAGGATGTCCTAAAAGCTCTCAGTTAATCCAACATGCTGCAGCGAGAGTCCTGACAGGGACCAGAAACAGAACATTTATTGGCTCCCTGTTTTATCCAGAATAAAAGATTCAAAATCCTCACATAAAAGGTTTTGAATAATCAGCCCCTGTCTTATCTTAATGACCTTATAGTACCATATCACCCCATTAGAGCACTTCGCTCCGAGTATTTAAAAGTAAAATGGGAGCCAGACCCTTCGGTTTCCAGGCCCCTCTTGGTAAATGGACCGGTTCTTATATAGTGGTTTTCTACTCTGAGCACTCAAAGCTTGCCTCATTCACCCGTTCACACCCATTCATACTCTGACGGATGCACCGGAGAGCAACTTTCATGCAGGATATCTGGCATGTAGACGGGGAGTAGGTGACCTGCTCCCCCACCTGAACTACAGCCACCACTTCTGTGGAACCAGCTTCCAGTTTGGGTTTGGGAGACAGACACCCTCTCTACTTTTAACATTAGGCTTCAAACTTTCCTTTCTTCCCTGAATCCTCCCTTAGTTAGCCTAAGTCTAGGCTGCTGGCGGGTTCCCGTGATGCACCAAGTGTTTCTTCTTCAGTCGCCCTTTTCTCTCACTATCTATTTAAACACCTCTCTGCATTCAATCATTAGTTGAGAATATTCTCTGGCTCTCTTCCCCAGATTGTCTTTGTCCCGTCTTCCTCCTCTCACCCCCCCAACCGATCGCAGCAGATGCCCACCCCTCCCCCAGCCTGGTTCAGGTTTTCACCTGCTAAAAGGGAGTTTTTCACCTTTGTGCACCATAATTGCAGGGCCTTTATCTTAAAATATACAGTGTCTTGAAGTGACTATTGTTGTGATTTGGCACTAGAATAAAGAAAATTAGCACTAAGGAAAGTAGTTTTCTGTACAAAGTGTCAGGTAGACGGTAGTTGGTAACTTTAATGGCTGTTTTTCTTTGGAGGGCTGCATGCAAACACATAGGCTGCATTTCCTAAATCCTTGGATCTGAGTAACCAACAGAACAAACACTCTAGTGTGACTCCTGCTTTAATGCTACCATTAATGCTAGCAGTATTCATGCTACTTCCACATGCTACTCTGAAAATCACTTCCAGGTCTATTAACAATAGTATCAAGAAAAATACTATCCTGATTACTTCTGATGTACTAGGATTACTAGTTTCTCACAGTGATTGATAGCTCTTGTCAGCATACAGTTAACATACCTGTTTGTTCCCAGAACTCTGAACACACGACTCTCATCTGTAATTTCTTGTGTTACCTGCACATAAAGTGAAAATTCACATGTGTAATGACTTAGAACTAATATGATAAGCACATGATACGAGCTCAGCCAACGTTGGATGAATTTACTAGTTCATCACCTCATCTGAATGGAAACTCCTCCCTTTGAGGCCATGCTTCCAGAACGCCAGCACACTATCCTGCAAGCAGACTGACAGAACAGGAGGTGTCACTCAGCTTTCAGGACACACATCAGCTCTCATTCACTTTGTTTGTCACATCATCATTTCTACCTAGTGTTTCAATGGGGAAGTCAAAGACTATTTCTGCAGCCAGCTGTCTGGATGGAAGTCCTTGCAGGTTCACGATCTTTACAGTTCCTGTCCAAACAGTACACAGATTGAGAATGAGCATGAAAGACATTTGAAGGATTCACAATATGCGAGGGGACTTACTTTCCAAGGTGATGAGAACAGTGTCTCGGTCCAGCTGGGTTACCTGCACGGCCCTGAGTGCTCCACTATCTCCTGACGCACGGAAAGAAGGAAGCTTGTTGAAACAAGTTGAAGCTTGAAGCTTCAGGAAGTCAGCAGAGAAATTCAGAAACGGTCCTACCTGGCACTGGAACAGGAGCGCCGTTCAGCTCTATAATATCAAACCTGAGCTGTTGGCCGGTTGGTGGTTTATCATTACTACAGTCTCTCACTCCAACACACAGCTGAGGAAACTCATCTGTTGCCAACACCAGCAGTTCAAATATCGGAAGAGAATCTGGGAGCCTGATGGCGAGTTGCTGTGAAACAGTCACCAAGGAAACAAGAAAAACTAAATAAATTCTCATGATGGTTAAGTGATGCTTGTTAAACCTGAGCTGATCCTGTTCATACAACCGTCAAAAACAGCACAACAGAATTCTTGTATGATTAGTAAATCTTGAGATTAAAGATAAACCGATGCCATCCACCCATCCACCCACCCACCCATCCATCCGTCCATCCACCCATCCATCCATCCATCCATCCATCCATCCATCCACCCACCCATCCATCCATCCATCAATCCACCCAACCATCCACCCGTCCATCCATCCATCCATCCGTCCACCCACCCATCCATCCACCCATCCGTCCATCCATCCATCCATCCATCCAATCCACCCAACCATCCATCCATCCATCCATCCATCCATCCACCCAACCATCCACCCGTCCATCCATCCATCCATCCGTCCACCCACCCATCCATCCACCCATCCGTCCATCCATCCATCCATCCATCCAATCCACCCAACCATCCATCCATCCATCCATCCATCCACCCAACCATCCACCCGTCCATCCATCCATCCATCCGTCCACCCACCCATCCATCCACCCATCCAGCCGTCCATCCAGCCGTCCATCCACCCACCCATCCATCCACCCATCCAGCCGTCCATCCATCCATCCATCCATCCATCCAGCCGTCCATCCATCCATCCATCCATCCATCCGTCTATCCATCCATCCATCCATCCACCCAACCATCCACCCATCCAGCTGTCCATCCATCCATCCGTCCACCCACCCATCCATCCACCCATCCAGCCGTCCATCCAGCCATCCATCCACCCACCCATCCATCCACCCACCCATCCAGCCGTCCATCCATCCATCCATCCATCCAGCTGTCCATCCATCCAGCCGTCCATCCATCCATCCAGCCGTCCATCTGGCCATCCATCCGTCCATCCGTCCACCCATCCAGCTGTCCGTCCATCCAGCCGTCCATCCATCCAGCCGTCCATCCACCCGCTTCCGCTTATGGGTGGCGGGGGGCTGGAGCCTGTCCCAGCTGTCTTAGGGCGAGAGGCGGGGTGCACCCTGGACAGGTCCCAGTCTGTGGCAGGGCTAACACATAGACACAGACAACCATTCGCACACATTCACACCTATGGGCAATTTAGCGTTTCCAATGAACCTGTCCCCTAACTGCACGTCTTTGGACTGATGCCACTTTTCCATAATGTTGTGACACAGGCGTGTTTCTCCAAGCAGCACTGTGTTAGGACTGCAGACAGGCTTAACACAGAGCTCTGTTCTCACAGTACATACATTATCTTCATGAAATGTGCGAGACATTCACAAAAAACCTGTCAATTAGTCTGCTATGTGATCTAATGGTGCATGCTGGCGTTGAACTGTGTGCTGATAACACTGTTCCTGTAGCACAGAAAACACATGGTAACCATTCAGTTACACGAGCTTGGACCCAGAGAAGGTGCTGTTGGTGTTTTTGGACGGCGTTTATACAACGTTTCTTTTATTTAGTCTCTAAAATCTTGTTGGGCTTGAATAAAAAGTATGCATATGTTATTAAAAAAACAATGCATGCTTCAGATTCTGATATGCTGTCTGTCTACTTTTATGTAATTCAGGTCTAATGGCTGGTTTGCATTGTGGAAATAGGGTTAGAGTTAGAAAGGAAGACATTTATTCAGGTGGCAAGTTCGACATATCTGTACAAACCTTTAGATGCATGAACTTCTGAAGAGGCTCATACCACAAGAGTAAAACCAGGCCAGATGGGACAGCCCCGCACAGAAATGTGCTATCTGTGTATGGGTTTCTTGCTGAAACAGAGAGAGCAGGACTAAGTGTCTGCAGTTGTTCTCTGTGAACAAACAGACTGACCAGAGTAACTCTGCATTGCTTACCTACACTGCACCTCCTACAACCTTTAGTGTCAGGAATCTTTACAGATATGGCAAACTTTCTGTGGCCAACAGAGAATATCCAGGTCAGAACAAGCAGACAAAATTGGGTTTACAGTATCCTCCTTCCTCAAAATCAGGTGGTAGCATCATACATGACATTATTAACACTGCTGCACCTACAGCTCCTGTTTCCCTACATCTGTGATGGCGTGTCGTACCTGAGACTGATCCGCTCAGTGAGGCGGTTGGTGCTGAGCGACAGGCTGCTGTGTTTCTTGTGCAGATGTCCTTTCTGTTCAAACAGAGCTGGCAGGCTGTGCGAGTAAAGCTGGGACGACTTCCCTGCAGGATGGAGCCTTTTTAGAGCAGCATATTATCGAGTGGACACAATGTTCTCCGTTTGTGTCACGCTGTTTGTTACCTGATACGGACATCAGCACATTGTTCATAACATATAGCCATATACATCGCTGAGGGAGGAGCTGTGGGGAAAAGACAAGCAGTTCACTGAGACTTCAAACATCCAGCTTCAGTCATCAGACTGTTCCAGAAACATCATTTCCTGGTTTTCAGTGCTCCTCCTTTCATCAGGAGCTGCACTCCTTACTCAGGTTTTTCAGGGTGATGCGATTAATGACTTGCACTTTTTTGTTATTACTTGCATTTTTACACAATGCTCTTCTACTCTGACTGACACTTTCAACTACCAGCTTGACCGCGCATCACTCTTTTCTACCTCAAAACGACCAGTTACACATGTCTGCATGAATTCTGCACGCACGTTTTTCACTACAAGCTGCACACAAACATGTGCACACATCCATGATTTACTCCAAACCTAACCTTCGGCGCTTTTAAACTTCCAACCCCTTCAGTGGAAACATCGGGAGAAGTTTGCCAGATTTAGGGTTTGCAGTGTTATTGCAGTGTTAAGCACAGACTGGTTTTAAGGAGGTCGCTCCTTACTGGGGTTATATTGTCATAGTATCTTATGCTGCAGACCTAACCTGCGCTGGACCGAGTTATTCTTCCTGCACGTCTGTGCACGGATAGTCGAGCATCTTATGAATATAGCCACTTGACCTCTGACCCATTTCAGTATAAGATATTGTGAACGTATTAGTCTTAGCTGACTTTCCTTCGTGTTTCTAATAGAGATGGCACGATACCACTTTTTTATGTCCAATACCGATACCGATACCGATATCATAAATTTGGATATCTGCCGATACCGATATGAATCCGATATAGTGTTTTTTAATCAACAAAACTGTTTTTTTTAAATATCTTGCTGCATTTTGTATAAGTTCATACTCAAGTTTAAAACAACAACTACACTAAAGCTATTCTGTTATACCTGTATGCAAAAAAAATATTTCATAGTTCAGCAATACTGATCAATCTAATAAACTTAAACCTACACCATCCTCCCTATTCTGGTATTTTAAAGAGTACTTAGCGTAAATATTAAGCAACCTAACTAATAGGGTTCCAACTCCCAGCAACAACAAAAATAAATAAATAAAAAATAGTGAACCACCCCTCACGCTCCACCTCATGATGCTTAATCAACGTAATCAACCTTAATTTGATGCAGTGTGAAAAAAAATGCACAGAAATCAATTATTTTTCAAGAAATATTAAATAGATTCAACATCTTTCTTCAACAAAATTGCAGACTGCACAGATGGTACCTTCCCAAAGGAAAAAGTACTATAGCTTACTAGGGTGTATATATTAGACTTAACAGTTACTATATACAGTAATGGACTTCTATACATTTTACATCAGATTAAAACTTTGGGTGTCAGATAATTATTTATTAAAAGCTAGACATTTTAAATGAGAATAAGAAAGAAAAGTATGTCTTTGTGCCCCCTTTTACCTGTTAATGCCCTATCGGCCCCCCTGGCTAAACTTTGCTAGATCCGCCCCTGCACAGTTACCAGTGTCAGCTACGTAGAAAAAGATCCTCGAGTAGAAAGTAATATTAACCTCTGGGAGGTCCTAGAAAAATGCATACACTATTGGTCTTAGAGCCACAAATCGACCACGCCATAAAAAGTGCTATAAAAAGATTATATATCAATATTTCTTTCCACTTTAAATTAGCCAGTCTTGTAAAACTACTTCTCCCTGAAATATTCATACAAAGTTTTAATTATAGTTTCGTTGTTTTAAGGGTTAGGGTTAGCACCAACATGTATTTCGATCCACTTTTTTTTTTTTTTTTGCAGGAGCATAAAAAGCCCTCCAGGCGGCCAGCTGCTGGCAAGCTCCCCACAAAGACTGAAGGTGGAACGATCACGATCCCTTTAACCGTAATTAATCTGCAGTGAAAAATAGCGTTTATAATGGGTTTCAATGGGGCACAAATCGACCACTAAGACCAATAGTGTAAGTTTGTCTGTAGCTTAGCCACTGAAGCTAATTTCCGGAAGTCATACTGCAATTTTAACAGTAAATGTGACCAAACTGTTTTTTGCAGACTTTCGCTATATTCCATTCAACAAAGTGCAAATGGCGTGTATACGAACAATGGAAAATGGCACAAATCGACCCAAGACCACCCAGAGGTTAAATAAATTCTAACAACAGCTGATCAAGCTTAAACGTGCTGCTGTTGTTTATCCGCTGGTTTCCTCTTTCTGGTGCAAAGTGGGCCAAAAACAAACAAGAGAGACGGACTCGCAACAGAAAAGCTGATCAGCTGATCATTTAAGCAGTTTCATGATTGAAGTAGCAGCCGGAGAGCGAGAGGCAGTCGCTTGTTAAGCTTACCGTGGGAATGCTTTACAAACATTCAGAGATGGACTTACACACTTGCTTTACCTCTCGGGATAACTTTGTCGGAGATGAAATGCCGGGTTGCTAGCGAAGCTCCAAATGCTATCCAGACCACCGACAGGTCCCGCATGCCACAGCCGCTCTATCACGTGACGCATACTGCTCCGACTGCTAACGTTCTGAGGTGAGTTACGGCGTGTTGCAAGTTTTGTGAGGTGCTTTCGTGATATTTAATGGATCGGATTACATTTTTTATTTTTCTCCGATATCCGATCCAGTAATTTAGGTCAGTATCGGACCGATACCGATACGTAATATCGGATCGGTCCATCTCTAGTTTCTACTGTTCTTGTGTTACTAGTAGCCCTGATGTTTCCCCTGTCTGACCTCTGTCTCGTCTATGTGTTGCTCAGTTTTCTGGTGTGTCGTGTTTTTGTCCGTCTTCCCTCCTTTTCCTCTCATCGCCGTCATCTGTGTCCAATCATTTTAGCCCGTACCTTGATCCCCATCTGTTCATCTTTGTTCTAATCCCTGTTTTGTAGCATGTAGCATGTCTTCCACACATAGCTCCTGCCTCTGTGCTCATTTTGGGATTCTGTTTTGTTGTTGGCTAATTTTGTGCACAGCTAAAGTTTGCTTTGCTGACTTTCCCTTGGTGCTTTGCAAATAAGTCGTCTTTCCAATAACTTCACCAGAATGGAGGGCAATGAAAAGCATTAAAATTTTACCAATTATACTCATTAAACACAGGACATGTAATAAAGGATTCAGGCCAGTTAAGTGGAGTGGACAGCATGGCTGTTAAAGCATTATAAATGTGAGAGAATTACGATCTTACCTTCTCTAATGTATCTTCATGAAGTTCATTAAGGTTCAGTGTGTAGATGCCTTCTTCTGCCCCAAGAATAAGATACTGATCTAAGTAGGGAAAGTGTTTATATAAAGAAGTTTCCATCAGCACCAAACACCATCGCATCACAAGGTTCAGACACCAGACCTGCTTTCACTTTGGCTGCTATCCCCATTAAGAGTGCCTCTTTGTGCTACAATGTCAGGCAACAGCACGCACATGACCCATGCTGTGTGCAGGCACCTGGCCACTACAGTGCCACATCACATTCACTGTGACACATTGAAGGACGTGCACACGTAACAAAGAGCATCTCTGCACAACAAGACCATCTTAAAGAGAACACAGCCACATTTAAGTCAGTTACAGCTTTCCTTTCAAACAAGAAGTCTCCTTTTCATCGTACCTTGCATAAATGAACTGTCTGCTCACATTAATATAAACCTGTTATAAACCTGCTGCTGTGAGATTTCTGAGAAAACGCTCTCATTACTCCACTATGAAGTAAAAACAGAACCACAGACCAAACCACTGACCTCTTGTTTTGGGAAAAATCCAGGTGACGGCGCAGTTGATTTTTAGAGGGCAGCCATTGAAGACTTTAGAGAAGCAGGCTCCCATCTACAGAAGCAGCAGAGCAACTGAATCACGTATGGTCTGGCATGTTTAGATTGACTCTTCAGTTTAGGTATGTTATCTTTCCAACAAAACCAAACTGGCTGTTATACTTTTATTCAAAGTTGCACAAGTAATTTTTTCTGTTCAGTCATCCAGGTCACGGTAATCTGAGGAGCTTTGTCTCCCAATAGGGCTTAAAATCTGGGACTCTCCACCTACTGCTCTTAGAACTGAAGGAGCTTCTCAGATAAGAGATGAAACGTCCCTTTGTCTTTCAAAGCTCCTTAGATCACAAACCAGTTTGCACAAGAGTTACTCTAAAAGTGAGGAAGTAGTGAGAAGGTGCAGAGGTTTGTGGAATCCGTTGGCAGGACGCAGCCATTAAAACACACGGTTGTACGTGAGGAAGCATATCATGTTAGTCATGAGAGCTTTGGCCGTAAAATGTTAAACTTCACACTTACATGGACTTGAGGGGTGGGAGGAAGGCCATGACAATCAGCGCTCTAAAAATGTCAAAGGTTACACATAACAAATGTTATTATTTTTTGTAAATGTCACAAATCAGCATTTTGACTGTTACACGGTGTGTAGTCCGACACCTTTAAAGGATCCAATCATTAGGAAGTTATAAGGTTAGCAAGTCACACAGGCTGATATGCTGAGGCTTCCACTTACATCATCCTTCGTCTTCCTCCTCAGTGTGCTCCATTCTGGTGATAGTGGGGTCTCTCGCTTGGGTGAGGAAGCAGTAGTAACCAACTCTGCTGGCACAGCGCCCTCCGCTGGCTGACACGTTTCACTGCAGCCCTTTGTGATGTCCTGAGTGGCCGAACACCTGGCCAAGGCTAAAAAGAGAAAGAGATTTCTGTGGGACTCATTCTGAGCTTGGTCAGCTTAAAGTGGAACTATTGCGGTCATAGCTGAAGTTAATGCATGCATGAAGTCATGTCTGCAGTAACTGCAATATACATTATTACATGGTATTAAAGTTCCACATCACGGCATCAGTGATATAGCAAAACCATTTACATTCATTAGCGTACAAAACAACAAGCAAGCGCAGTGTGTCAGCCTGAAAAAGCAGATACTTTGACAACCTCTAAGAAAGTACAAAGATGACTAAAATATGCAAGAAAACTGCTCCTGCTGAAGGTGGAAACAATAAACAACAAACGTGTTTCACCACTTGAGGCAAAAACACTCCATCGAGTACACCCAGATCACGATGGCACACAAGGAGGAGACACTAACAACGTTAAGGAGTTGTTCAAAAAGCCTGAGCCAAGATACAACATCCCAGGTAGAAGATAACTTTTTACTTTATGTGATGATATTGTCTAGTTAGAAGGTTGATTTACTTTTCTGTTAAAGTGTTATATGTTATGTTTTGAGTTTTCTACGATACTTTCGTCCTTACATTTGTCTAATTCTGTGTAACTGCTCTGCACTCTAACTCTGCTGATGCAGGCGCATTGTAACAACTCAATTTAATGTATATATCAACAAATAATCACAACATTTGCCTCAAGGTGCTGAATAGTGTAAGGTAAAAAACCCTACAATAATACAGATAAAACAGAAAACCCAACAATCATATGACCCCCTATGAGCAAACACTTTGGCCACAGCGGGAAGGAAAAACTCCCTTTTAACAGGAAGAAACCTCCAGCAGAACCAGGCTCAGGGAGGGGCGGGGCCATCTGCTGCGACCGGTTGGGGTGAGAGAAGGAAGACAGGATAAAGACCCATCAAGCAACTTATAAGGATAAATGTGCAGGCAAATTGTTTATATCCAGCAAAGCTGAGAATAAAACTGGACACCGGAGAGAAGACCTAACAGAGGCCGCACGGCGGCTGAAAGAGCTCTGAGAGTCTGAACAGGGCGTGGAGAAAGAGAGTGCATCGAAGAGGAGCTGAAGGAAGGCTGGAGAAGCAACAGGGAGGCAGCGGCGTCAGCATCAGACCTCAGGGCCCTTATGCAGGAAGAACTCTAAATTAACTCAATTCTAGAGCGACTTGAATATGTGTTGATTGATACGTTGAAAGGGACAAAAGAAAGAAGAAATCGAGACAAAGAAGTAGATGCACACAACATACAGTGGATTTTTTGTTTCGGCCAAAACATCGAGGCAGATAGGTTTCAGATAGTAAAATATCCCATATTAACAAACAATATATTTATAAAGTTCAGACGGGGGACGCGTTTAGGTTTAACATGAGTGGATTACACTCACCTAGGATTTATTGACTGTTTCTTATCAATTTTTACTCCCTGAAGCCGGGAAGAATTTTTTAAAATTCCATCATGTTGGATTTTATACTTGATTTAAAAAAACATATCAAATAATGATTTCGTACATTGATTTAATATTTCTAAGCGTGAGACTCAAGAAAAATACAAATAGAAAATGCGAGGAATTGAGGGGTGTCATGTAGGGGGTTTGGTGGTGGGAGGAGCTCAGACGGTCACGTCCCAACAGGTTTATTTTGTTCATAGTGAAAGGTAAGGACTCTCACTGGCTGCTATAAACACTCTGCTATCAGATTTTGGTCATGCTTCAACATTCAGGATTTTGTTTGCTGTATCAGCCACACTCGTGTTTTAGTTCTGTTTTATGGCTCCGAGAGGTTGTGTCATTTCTCCAGACAACTTTGGTTTGATTTGTGCTGAATACACTGTTAAAAGTCAACAAAGGAACATAAGGGATTTTGCGAATAAAGTTTATTTTGCTTACTTTAAAATGAAACTTTGGGATCGAGACAAAACACCCTGATTTTTTGCAAAAAAACAAACATTTTTGGATTCAGCACCCTAAAAATATCCCATTCTCGCGTACAGAGCAAAGGGGAATATGCAATCATATAGAGAAAATGACACATATGCACTTTGTTAGTTATAACATAAAAGGAATTAATAACCTGATTAAGAGAAACAAATCCTGGGACAGTCACAGAGACTGCAGTGCTCTGCAGCTTTGATTCTAGAAACCGACCTGAGACAGAACATCATGTAAGGCAAAAAGGGACCCCAGACCTGATTAAAGATATCTCTCCCCTTAACTCTGTACATGACCTGTTCAACAAGAGTTAGATGATGCAGTATTATCCTGCAACCTGTCATAACAGCCAGATGCACCCAGAGCCTCTGTCTTCCAGAAAGATTCATGCTGTCAGGTAACAGACCCAGGACACACAAAGCTGGAGTCTTAGAGAGATTAAGATGAAAAAGATCATTCATAAGGTTAACATGTATTTTCCACATGCATACAGCATATGAACTGACATCCTGGCTTCTTTCTGACATTTCCAGCAGGTTCTGGAATAACTCCTGGATACTAGATGGAGGGTCTGGGTTAGTCTTCAGATTAGATCAAGGTCCAGATCCCCCAGCTGATGAATTCCTGCCCTAGCACACGCATCCCACTTGAACGCTTTCTTACCAATAAATACTTTCTTGTTATACCAGACAGAGGTGAGAGAGGTGAGAGAGGGATTAGTGTTGATGAACTGGGGAGCTCTAAACTAAGTCTCTTGTACAAAAGCCAAAAACTGGACCTTTAAGGCCTCTAAAGGTGTAGGAGCCACTAAGCTTTCATCAGTCGCCACCTATGATGGCAGGAGAGTTATTCATCTTAACTAACTGAGAGATAGTGGCATAGTATCCATTTTCTATCTCTGATAGCATATATGTTGAACTGATTGAAGGATGGCTTTTGCCTGCCCACATATAACCCTCCACACAAGCCGTCGAGTTGCCAACAATATAAGGAAAGCTCTAAATTTACAAATCGCCTTTAATGTTTCTTAGCTTGGATGCTGAGAAACATTCGACTGAGTGGGTTGGGTATTCCCGGAACAAACACTGATAACAATGGTATTTGGAGAAACATTTGCTACATGGATCAACACTCTCTATATAAAGATCGTAGGGGGGGTCAAAGGTCACAGTTAACGGATGCTACTCTGATTTCATCAAGTATATAAAGACATCGCTGGGATCACATATGTTTACTTCACTGTCTGAAATAGTCTAATACAAACATCTGAAACTGCAACGTTATATGGGACAGGACAGAAGTTAAAAGAAAAAGCGTCTGTTTAAAGGCAGACAAAGCTGAGGTCTAATGTTGTGATGAGTACCTGTGGTGGAGTCGGCTGTGACAGCGCTGTCGGGGCCCAGTGTACAGGTCGGTCTCGGTGTAAGATCTTTGTCCTCTGTGCTGGGAGTCAAAGAGCTGAAGGCTGGCAGTGAGGCCGTAGATGGACTGAACACACTGCTCTTTCTGCCTCCCTGAGAAACACCATCAAACATGTTACTAAATACAAATACACATTACTGCATGTGACAAGGCTGATGTGCATGGGAATGTTGCTCCCATGGTTTCATACTGAACACATTTCTGCATGTTCATCAGATGGAATAATGCCTCTGTGGTGAGTCATGGTGTTTCCTCCCTTCTCCACTGGCATTAGAGGGTGTTCCCAGGACCTCAGCTGTCGAGGGCATTTTACCCCTGCTACAACTGGACCAGACGAAACCCCATGAGAGGTGCAGCCAATGCTAGGGAGGAGGGGGGTAGTCAAGGGTGAGTGCCTGGTGGCTGGGCCCCAGCCAATGGTGCCTGGCCAGCAGCACCCCAAAGGAAGCCTGCACTCCTTTGGATCCACCACCTGCAGGAGGCGGCCAGAGGGATTCAGTGGCAAATGGATTGGGCAGTGGTCAACTCCTTGGGGGAAAGTTTCTTAAGGTTTAGGATGGCTTAAGGAGCCATCCTAGTTGATACAACTGAGAAGGTGCCTCTGGATTGGGAGATTAGGGCACCCTAGGAGCCTCTGGGCCCCCAGCATCCCTGTGAAGGTCTGTGCTAGGGTACAGGAAAGAAGAGCCCAGCAGTTAATGCAATCTTGGATCCAGAAAGAATAAAGCAATTTTTACCCTGGTCATGGAAGGCTGCACCAAATCCTTATTCTCCTGGGGACATTCAAGTTTCCCCAAAAACTCAACATGTGTTTTTGGACTTAAATTAGGCATTCAAGGCCTCCCTTGAAGTGTCCTATTATAGTGTTGATAATTATCAGATTGGAATGAAAATAATGAAGAAGCCACTTTGTCTTTGACACACTAGATCCTGCTGGACTGGAACTGAACTGTTGCTAGACAAGCAACAATAAGTTTGGACTCACACATGGTTTGATCACTCAGAGACATTCCTGAGCATTTACAGAGTCAGTACACGGGAGTAGGTTTAGCTGGCTAAGTAAGCCTTCTTTACTCTTTATCTCCTTTACATCTATGGCAAATTTAGAACTGCCAGTTAATCTAACGTGCATGTATTTACACTGGGACGAAGCCAGTTACCCAGCGAAACCCCAAGAGGCAGGAGGAGAGCGCACCAGTGCCACACAGAAAGGCCCCAGGTGGGGTCTGAACAAGAGTTACCCACTGTAAAACCACGCCACCTAGAGGCTGGTTGGAACAAATGACCTGTACTGTACTGAGGCAAACGTAGAATTTGAGGAAGGCTAATTTAATTTTAAAGTTAGTAGAACGCACAGGCAGGAAACTGATGGAAAGTCATAATTAAAGCTTTCTGCACAATTTTCACCTTCCATTAAAACACTTATGCTACTTTGCATTTTTAAGCATTTTTTGTCATCTTTAGGTGTACACATATTAAACTAGTATGGAAGAGTAGAAACTTCACATACTACAAAAGTATTCGCTCATCTGCCTTCACACGCATATCGACTTGAAGCCAATTGATTCTACACAAGTTGGAACAGCTGAATTTGATGATCTGGACAGGTGAGTGAATACCTTTAGCAACATATAAACTAGTATATAAAAGTTGAAGATACACACAGACACAGTATATATGAACAACTCTAGAGTGACCGAATTGCGACAGAGATTTTGTTTATGGTAGAATGATTCACACTCACATCAGCACATGGCACTCTCTTGATGGTTAAACTCCTGAAAGACAAAGGAGCAACAATGGTCATGCTCTAGAAGGCGAAGACGTCTTATAATGAAATCCACATCAAGCATAATAGAAACAAGCCGGACATAAAGGCAGGTGCTGGAGATGCTGAGGGTTGGCTAAGAGCAGGACATGAACAAAAATCTGAAGGAAACATTACAACAAAGCAAGCAAACACCAGACGTTCACTGAGGCGGTGCTGGTGTGGAAACCTTTTAGAATCAAACACTATGCAGGAGGTAACAGCTCCCCTCCTATATCCAACGACATCATGGATAAAAAGAAGAAATAGAAAAAAAAACCCTGCACTGTCCAAAATCTAGTCAGTTTTCCACATAATGTGAGGGAATCAGCACAAGCACCACATCAGTGACAAGTAACACAAACCCAAAGAAGTTAACAAAACAAAACACGTACATTTGTGCTAAATCAAACGTGCTCCCAAACTCCAGTTCATGGAGGTTGGGATTAGATCAGATTGAACACAAACCTGCTGATTATACCCAACACACAGACAATGGCTGATTTTCACATCAAGAATAATTCCATGACAAGCAGCTTATTTCAGGAGAATTCAGGTGGGATGGGGAGACATTGGTGTTAGGAAAGGCTAGAGTTAATGGACATGGCCTACCTCAGCTCGAGAGCTTGCTCCACACATTCCAACAGGCTCCTGCAACACGAAGACCTGATGTTTATCTGACTACAGGCCTGAATGGCCCAAGAAGGAATTAACCCAAGGTTTGATCACTGTCTATCATTTCAAACTCAGGCTTAGAGCACTCGTTTTTGTGCCAAGGGTTATTTCCAGTTTACCTACCATCAAACACAACTCACCCAGTTATATGCTTGAAGAGTTGCAGCAGGGATTATATACAGTTGTGGTCAAACGTTTACAAAGCCTTTTAATGGACTTTTAATGATTTCTTTTCCTTAATGACTTAAAAAAAAAACAAGATCTGGGTGTACAAGTTTGAATTTAATTTGAATTTTTGCAGATCCACACAGAGTCAAAAGTTTGGACACATCTTCTCATTTGATGTTTTTCCTTTATTTTTACGACTTTCTACACTGATGTTTTCAGTTTGTAACTACAAATATACGAAGCAAGATATATGGAATTATGTCGCGAAGAAAAAATTGATAAATGATTCTAAATACATCTTATATTTTCAAAGTAGACTTTGCTTTGTTGACAATGCTGCAAACGCTTGGCCTTCTCTCAATGAGCTTCATGATGTAGATGCCTGAAACATCATGTTGATGCATGCTCAATCATCCAGCTAAGGAAATCCACAAAGGTTGATTCTGTTCATCTGGATGTTTTCAGTGGGAGAAACGTTTCGTCATCACGCATCCAGGTGACTTCTTCAGTCTC
This sequence comes from Maylandia zebra, assembly GCF_041146795.1. Taxonomy (NCBI): domain Eukaryota; kingdom Metazoa; phylum Chordata; class Actinopteri; order Cichliformes; family Cichlidae; genus Maylandia; species Maylandia zebra. The sequence continues at coordinate 53,581,047 of NC_135169.1, forward strand.
AGCTGACTGCAGGTTTCCAATCTTATAAACAGTACATTTGCACAATGACTGAAACCAGCCCACTGAAGGAACAACAACCACTGATCAGTGGCCACGAGTACCATTCACAGAGAGCCTGTGACCTGTGGTATGAGGTAGCTTTGTCTTGTTCTAACTGCTTCAGACAGTCTGTCCCCCTCTTACTGTAAACACTTCCTGGGTCTCGTTTCAGGGGCTCGTGATCAGTTCGACTAGCGGGATGGATGTTTTTCTCCGCTTGGGCGAGCTGTTTGTCAGACAAATTCTTCACCCACTCACTGGACTGACCAACACTCAGAACAATGTGGAAGTCCAAGGAACTCAGTCAAGATCTAAGAAGGAGAATTGTAGGTTTATGCAAATTGTCAGGGTCTCTGCAGATTCAAAGGTCATCAGTTCAAACTTGTACATTAGTACAAGTTATACCACTTTGGGTTTTCTTCCAGACTTTGACAAACACCCTTGGATGACAGGAAATGAGCCGGGGCGTTAAAGAACAACCCACAAATCACCAAGGTTCAAGACTCAAGACTGGCATGGACCAGAAACTGCTCAACACCAGCATCACTGTCAACAATGAAGACAGTTTTACATCACCATAGCCTGAGAGGGTGCTAACCAAGCAAGAAGCTCCTGCTCCAAAATCGACACAAGCTTGAGGGAAATTTGCAGCTGCCCACATGAACAAGCCAAACGCCTTCTAGAGAAAGGTAGTTTGGTATGTGTGGAGGAGTAAAGGTGAGCCTTTCAAACCTGAGAACACTGTCAAGTGTAGTGGTGATAGCATCATGCTTTGGGGCTGTTTTGCTGCCGGTGGTAATGGTAGGCTACACAAAGTGGGACACTGCAGGACAATGATCCCAAACACACATCAACATACATCGCTGGTTCTAGAATGGATAAAACAAACATGACGCTTATGAAATCACCTTTCCAAAGCTCTGACCTCAACTGAGGTCGGGTCTGTACCAGGAAACCAACCAATTTACCAAGTTTTCCAAGAACAGTGGTTCGATAGAATTACACCAGAAGCTTGTTGATGACTACCAACAGTGTCCAGTCACAACTTGTTAAGAAATATTTAAACAAAACTGCATATGCAGCCAGCATATATACTTTGACTCTATGTGGATTAGTGAAAATCAAAACTTTATTTAAAGTTTGGTGTTTTTTTAAGTCATTAAAGATGTTGTTGTGTTGATTAAAGCCCAGAGTGGACGTAAACATCTGATCACAACTGTAAACGATTCCTTTGTGCACATGTCATCATTTTAAAAACAAAATAAAAGAAATTAAATAGAATATGCAACCATCTTTTTTTCATAAATATACACTTATTGGCCACTTTATTAGGTACACTTGTGGGTACACTCGATTTTTGCCGGTCGTTGCTCATTAATGCAAACATCTGTTGGACTTGAAGTTCAAACTGAGCATCAGGAAGAGAAGTGACGTGTGAGACGAGTGTACCCATTTTCTGACAGCTGCTTCAGCAGGATAACGGTCTTAAAAATAACAGCGAGTTCACTGTGCTCCGCGGTCAAAGGTCTCAGTGCAATCCTGGATGTGCAGCAGCAGTGCATGCAATGCCATCATGTCAGTTTGAACCGAAGTCTCTAAGGAATGTTTTCAGCACCTTGTTGAATCTTTGGCATGAAGGCAAAAGGGTCCAACACAGCACTACCAACGTGTACGTGATAAAGGGGCCAATAGTATAGTCTCCATTATTTTAACTGGCACCTGGAAGTATCCAGACATACGGAGCATTACTTCATTATCACAATCTGTGAATAACGCAGTTAGATTGGATCAGCTGGAGGGCAGAGGCACAAACTAACTAAACAGAGTCTGCAGTTGATTCGGGTTTTGTTTGTTTATTGTTTGTTTATTCATCCACTCTTACTGCAAACAGTTAACGTATGCAGTTAGAATAAATCATACTAAATTTCTTTTTGTTTATTTGTTTTTACTACAGGTTACTCCTCATTGCTCTGGGAGGACACTCTGTTCTGTTGGTACCTGCAGTAATACTGTTCTCATACTGTATGGATAAGCTGGCATTCTGGCCACATAGGAACCACATGTATACTTTTATGAGTTATGATTTATGGTGCTACATCCTGGAAAAAATACCGAAATCACTCCATGTTGGCTGAACAAAGCAAACACCTGCTAAAATAATTCATGCAAAGTTTTTTCTAAACTTATACATGCTACCCATCAGCTGGATTTTGTAAATAAAAACAAAACAAACAACAATATAAAAATCCAGATAAGTTAGCCTAGCCCAGTCTACAAATGACTGATGCAGCTACCTGCTACCTGACAGAGTAACAATCAACCACAGCAGAACACAACTTCCCTCCAGCTGATCCAATCTAGCAACTTTTTAAATGCACCTTGTTATATTATAGTGTGCAGTGTGCCAATGTGACATCTCAACAGCCAAAAACAACGATATTTAATAAGCAACTGAAGAAAGATGAAACAAAGGTCTTACGGTGAGCCTCCTTCATCTCCAGACAGACTCCAGTCATCATAACAGGCCTGTAGAAAGGAAAAGCCAAACACAACCTTTGGTCAAATCCGCGTGTTGTCATGGACTGAATGCCATCAGTATACCTGCAGGAAACATGCATTACCAAGTCAGGATAAGGCTCTGTCACTTTCCTCAGTGGAGGCCCAAACTTCACCTGGTCAACTGCAAAAAGAACACAACACTGGGCTTAGCACGCTAACAAAGGCAGACCAACACATTCACACACAATCCCGGTACTTTCACAGTGTTTACGGTGCACCGATTCCCATCGATGTGCACTCCAGAGATAACCTGTGACATCAGCAGTGAACAAGGGCCGAGTGAAGTCTGCAGCCCTGACCCCACACATCAGGTGAGCACAGATATCAGAGAATAACATTTTTACTCGATGACAAAGTGTCATTGAGAAGAGACGTCTGAACACAATAAACAAGGTACCATCAAAATCATCTGGAAGAATCAAAAGGTTTATAAGCATTTAGGTAAATCGATAAATCGTAGCTACTGGTTTCAAATGAGAGACAAGATGACAGCTGGTTTAGAAGCTCCCACAGTAAAGCTTTTAAAAATGACATTAGATGGCTTATTCTACCTGTAGTATATCAGAGTATGACATTTGTCATTAATGTTAAAGCCTGGAACACGCCTGTGTGTGGGGAGTGACAGCTGACATGCATCACAGTACCGCTGGAAGAAGACACGCCTCCTTCAATTCAATAGAAGTATTTGTATTCCTAAGTATGTGTGTGTGTCTTAATGCTCAGTCAAAGTGACACTTTTGATTGCAGGTCAGGCAAAGTAACAAATCGAATGAACATATGCTTGAATTGGAATGTATCAAATGTACACTGATATTGAGTCAGGGCCCAAACAGGGATGGAGCTGGGTGCAAAAAACAGCATCACCAGTCAAAGAAATTTAAAAATTAAAAAGAAAAAAAAAATCACACTGAAATTATGATAAGAAATAGAAATGTGAGGTAAAAAGAAAAGGTTTCACTGTTGGTATTCAGTCAGTTTTAGGGTGTTAGCAATTTAAACTAAAAGTCCAAGATGATAGGAATACCAACAGCCAGGTAATAAGACAAATAAGAACAGGGCACAAAATGCGACCAAGGAGTATTTATAACATCAGTTTAGGCAATTCCTTGCACTGCTTTCTTGAGGCAACAAGTCAAAACATCAAGTAATGGCTCGATATGCATCAAATCTCACCACTAGATGTCATTAGACTGCAGTTAACTGGATTCTGTCTTTTTACATCTCCCAATTCAAGTGGAGAATCTCAGCTACTACTGCTGTACATGTAGTACACAGTACTGTGATGTCATTACTGTACAGGATGAAACAAGGTGAAAACACTGGTTTCCATAGTAATCAGATAGTTAGTTAGCAGTGCTTTCTTTTAAGATCGTTTAAACTAGTCATTAGTTTGTTTGTAAAGAAATTAGAAATTGCACACATGTGGCAGCATGCAAGGTCTTCGACTAAGATCTGCAGAACAGCTTTTATTAGCATCTTGCCTCAGTTTCTCTAATGACTTCACTGTGATGTGAAAGGAGGAAGCACAGCGATCACATGATCATTTCGCTTTGAAGCAGGAGATGAGGAAATGACTAAACCAGAAAGCAGAAGCTGCTGCTGCGTTTCGGCTCAGTTACTTTACAAGGTGTTGCTGAACGCCTGCAAGTGAATTTGAATAAGAAGTCCAAAGTTTTTCTGTTTGAAATGGGATCAAAGGAGCGGTCTACAAAGATGCTCTCAACATTTCAAAAGTTAATCTTCTGATTCAATCACCTCAACAAAGTGAATACTTTGGAAACTATTTTGCCCAGCAGTCATCGGTTGCTCATGTCACAGTTATGGTTAGTCATGTTACTGCATGAAGATCATCGTGCAGAAACATGCAGCAGAACACCAACACCTTACTGTTGCAGAGCAGGGCTTGGTGAAGGCTAATTACTGCATTACTGTATTTTCAAGTAATTATTTGTATTGAGTAATGCAGCAGAAGCTCAGCAAAGGACGACAGCAACAAGAAGATGATGGACAAAGGTGAGAAAACTGGTTTTCAGGCTCGTCAGTTGTAAAAAGGTTAGAAACTGCACATTTATCGAGACAACTTCCATCCAAATATGCAAAAGCTGGAGGGACACAGTGTAGCAGTAAGACTGAATGACCTTCCTATACTTCCCCAGACTCATGTACATGAACTGGCTGTGCTAAATAAAACAGTAATCTTGTTTCTGATACTATTTAATCAATACTAAAAGCATAGAGGTGTAACACACAGACCATGGCACTAACAATATACATTGTATCAGTGTTGACAATAACATATACAGTATATGATACATTGTAGCACCTGTGTAAGCCTCTAAAACCATACTGGTCAAAGGGCAGTGCAGGTGTTTGTGGCTTACGGGGCTGTGTCTAGCACACTAGACTACACTAGTAAGGGAAGTTGAGGTCAACACCAGACTGATTTATGATTTGGTGTGTGAATACAGTCTGTCACACCAGGAACACAAGCAGCCCATTGGCATCTGAGCAGTATGAAGTCAGACAGCAGGCATGTTCCCAGCGCCATCCTCTGACGAGGCCTCCGTCCCACACGTGTGGATGGTTACAGAGCGAGAGCAGCAGTCAGCACGCTCACTGAGGGGCTTTTGTTTCTATTCATATTCTACAAGCTGCTTCGCTGAATACAATGGGACAATGAAACCACTCTCCCAGTACAACCGACATATATTATATGTACACATATGTACACACAGGCACACATTCAGCCATCAAGTGCACTGCACGGTGTAGTGCATCAGAGACAAGCTGCAGGGTTTTTATTCCCTTTGTTCAATTCTAGCACAAAGCCGGTGACCTCACTGTGACGACGAGACGCCAGGAATCTCATCCTGCTATGTTTAAGGAACCACCCACTGTGTGCGTGTGTGTGGAAGGGGCGGGACTCACATTGTTGTTCAGACGGTGTCCTTTCCACAGGCAGGTGTTTCCCTGCTGACTGAATCTTGTCAGGAGCCATTACCCCAACCTGTCAAGACAGCAAAAACCGTACAGACACAAATCACTGCGGAAACAAGTCAATCCCAGCTTTTCCGAAGGAAGAGCATTTCTGTAAGTTCACCTCTGTACATCATCACAGTGGACTTGGAATCAAACAATCAAGATGTGATTAAAGTGCAGATTTTCAGTCCCCATCTTCAGAGGCTCACAGTGACTGTTTGGATGTTCTTGGATGAACTTTAGACTAAATGCAGGTTTCCTCCCTTCAGTGCTGGTTTGCTGGTCACTCTCTACGTGCAGTTTTGTTTTCAGTCACTGACAAGCACGCTCTGTGGGGCTGATATCAGGTGACTGACTTGACCATTGGAAATTGAGAATTCTTGGGTTTAGCAGTTTGCTCGCTGTTATGTGCACAGTGAAGCTCTGTCTGGTTAGTTTTGCAGCGTGAGGTTATCGCCCTGTGCACTCCTGAATTCATCCAGCAGTCACATCATCAATAAACTCTACTGACCTGGCTTCACTGGCAGCCATGCATGCAACCGATCTCCTTCTCTATACTTTTGTCTTCTCGTTGTTCTGGTACAAGTTCATCTTTCCAGACTGGACATGCTCCAAAGGTGTTTTCAGTCAAAGTCTAATATGGCCTTCATGTTCCCGAGTGTAACCAGTGGATTGCACCTTGTTGTAAACTCTGTATTTCCATTTGTGAAGGCTTCTCTTGAAAACAATATTAAGACGACCTCATCGATAGTGTTCTTGCAGAGTGTAGGTTTCCTTTTACCAAAGTACCAGATTGTTGATTTCCAGAGAAAAAGAACCCAAATGATCCATGTTGAAAGCTCCAGATATTTAGTCCGTTTAACTCCTTGTGAAATAGAGCGGAAACACAAGTGTTCAATCACTTTTAAGCGTCTGAAATGGAACAGCATGTTTAGAAAAGACACTAACCCTAAACAGGTAACACACTACTCGAATGAAGCTGCACGTTGATAACATCTTAATTGTTTGGTTTCAAATCCACAGTGTACAAAATCAAATGTCCTTATCCAGTGAGTTTAGCTACGCTGTGAGAACTGACCTCCAGCTCAATGTCATCCATGGTGTTTGTGTGGGGAGCGTGGAGCTCGGGGTTGTTGGCCATGTCCAGCAGCTCAATGATCAAGTTACGGGTCAACAGCTGTGTCACAAACGGATGCTAAAGAAAGAAGGCACACACCTTAAACGGGAAATGATGGCGCTAATCTCAGGTCTCTCTTTCGCTTTGTTTTTGTCTTACAGTACAAAGAAAATAAAGTTTCTTATGTCTGATGCGCAGCAACAAGTGAAAGAGAGCAACATTTTACATAACACTGGCTCTGCCCTTTGACCACTGCAAACCTGCGGTCGACTTTCGACATTTCAGAAATCTCTTGCCTGAAGAAGCCTGAAGCTCTAGAGTCCATATTCGAACCCTTCATGGCTGTGACATTGACACTGTTAATTGTTACAAATACTTAAGATTGCTCAGCTCGCTGAGAAACACATGGAGGACATGGAAAATAAAAGACTAAGACATTATGTTTCTGTGTGCAAATAATGTAACAATGTAACAAATGCAAACATGCAAATAATGTAACAATGTAACTAGATTTTTAGAAATGCGGTATTAAAGCTCTTACTCTGTTTAACAGCACTTGGGAGATACATTTAAAAAATGACATTTTCATAAATCTGTCCACTTCTGTATTATTTCTAAACTGACTATGAGGTCCAATCAAAAAGCAGGACGTATGCGACTGTGTATGAAAGAAATTAAAGGCATAACACAAACGGTATGAGCATGTTTGCAGGTGAATGTTGTAAAAAGTACTTTGATAACAGCTGATAGCAGCCAGTCTCATTGCAAAACATGCCACATAGAAAAAAAAAACCCAAACCCAATTAGCTATAAATGTAATTTTGGGGTACTGTGGCCATACAGCAAGAAGGTCCTGGGCTCAGATCAGCTGGTGGCCTTTCTGTGTCTGGGTACTCCAGCTTCCTTCCTGTCCTGGGTGCACCCCACCTCCCATTCCCCACAGCCCTTAACTGGATGGAGATGGACAGAACTATATCTCCACCAGCAGAGCAAGCGACCCACGCACTGAGGGCTCGGATGTTTTTGATCGTACATCATTTGATATCTGCTGATTTGACAGCTCTGTAATATTTGTAGCAAAATGTGACATTTAGATTTTGTGTAATATCACATGTTCATCAGCATGTGAAATTTTACTGAATAGCTCCCAGTATAAACTGTACAAATGCAATGCAATCATTTCCAGTCGCTCTCGTAACAGCCAGCCTCGGCCAACCACCTCCCTTTGTGCTAACGTTAAAAACAGAAGAGAAAGATGTGCTTACAGCTACTGTACACACAACAGTGCCAGTGTGAAGACGGACGGTTGGTTCGTTTTTCCTTGTTTAGTGACAAACTAACCTGCAGCAGTGTCTCAGCTGAGGGCCGCTTACGAGTGCTTTTAATGAGAGACATCTTCACAAAGCTATGGAAGCCAGCAGACCTGCAGACAGAGGAAGACAAAGATACATGTATCAGCAGTGAGGAAGATACTGATCAGATCACAGGTGCTTATGCACTTGAATTTCAGACCATCAGCAGCACATTTACCACTTGGCTTTGTCCTTAAGTTTTGGAGGCTGGAAGCTGCTCTTGGACATCAGCATCAGCGCTCTGAAAAACAGTGTGAGAGACGTCACTGGACTGGAAAATGTCCAAGCAGCAATCACCCAGAGTCTGCCAAGTCTGTCTGTCTCCAACTGTTTGTCCAGTCCCCATTGTTTGTGCTGACTCACCTCATTGGGTGCAGGTCAAACATGGGCGGCTGCAGCTCTGCCAGCTCGATGGCAGTGATGCCGACGGCCCAGATATCACACAGGTGGTTATAGCCACCCTTCTTCTCCACCGCAGCCACCTCTGGAGCCATCCTGCTCAGAGAGGAAGAGTTAGTGGGCCTGATTCGCAAACAGGTGTGTCCAGGAGTCAACCACTCATATTAACTTTCAATGACAAATCTGTGAAACATCAATATTTGAAGATGGCAGCTGACTGCGAGCGGTCTGTGGCTTTGTTAGAAACTTGATCCTTGAAGTGATCAGGTATCGTTGCAATAACTGTAGCAGTGCTTCACCTAAAGATAAATATGTTTACCTATATGGAGAAAGACAGGTCGTGTGTTTTTTATCACTTTATTGTAAATCGAACTAAAACAAATCTGTCCTTTGCACATTTTCTTTCATAGACTTTGGTTTAGTAGATGCTTTCTGAGGGTTAGTCGGCAACTCATAGACTGACAGACATAGACATGGCATGAAAGTACGAGCACAGGAAAGCTCATCCCAGCACACACACGGGACTGACCTCCATTCTGCGGCTGCTGATGCAAGCCCGCTCTTATGAGGCGGATCGATTTGTCTGGTTAATTCTGATAACGTATGAGGTTAAAAACCCTAACCTTAAACAGGCTGATATATTGAACTGAGGCTATAAAATAGACCTGAATTCAGCTAAAGTGAAAGCAGAACACTTAACTGATACTGTGACACAAAAGCACAATAGATGAACCTACAGCTGAGCATAAAGACAAAGAGCGCTGGCAGCATACCAAGCTCACAGTGATAGCAGCACTGTAGAAAAACAGAGAGGTCTGTGTCACCATCGACAGACAGACACTGTTTGCTCAGGGTTTGGTAAGGTTAGGGTTAGTGGTGATGTATTCATCTTACCAGTAAGGAGTTCCAATAAATGACTTCCTCTTGGCCACAGAGGCACTGATCTCTGCTGCGATTCCAAAATCAGCTGGACACAGAGGAGAGACGCAGGGTCACAGTGCAGCTAAAATCCAACATCGTGCTTACCTAAGCCTGCATAAGTACTGCAAATCACACTGACCCAGTTTCACATCTCCACGCTCGGTCAAAAGGATATTGGCTCCCTGCAAAGACAATAAAGATCCAAGCTTGTTCACAGGATGATCCACAGTCTGAGCGTCACTATTAAACAGTAACAACTAAACAGCTGTACCTTTATGTCCCTGTGCATTTTGCCAGTTTCGTGCAAGTGATACAGGCCCTGGAAAAGATGGAAATCAGCCGATTACTGTGAGAATGTATTTAATTACTGCTTAAGTCATGGTTTACAACACTGAACTGGGAAGAGAGAGAAAACATACAGCTGAAATGACTGACTAACAGTCTCCAGGGGTGGCAGAGGGCAGCCAATGATTTGGGCGGTGTTAATGACCCACTGCACAGCACTCCACCCAGGCAGTAGGAGAGCATGCTCTCCACTGAGGAGTGATCCCCATCTTCATCTAGTCTTGCATGATCAGGAACAATATCTCTATGTTTCCTTAGTTTGATTTTTGTAACCTTTACGTGCTTTGAATGCAGACTCACTGATCGTGTACAGCACTGGTGAAAGTTTTGGAAGCACTTTTTCTGGTGTTTTTTGCTGTCAGTCTGCAAAGCTGATCATCCAACAAAGCTTTGAGTGGGCAGAAGGTCACGGTCTATGAAAACACAGTGTGCCGTATGGCTGCTGTGGCTCAAGAGGTCAGGTGGGTTTTCCAGCACCACCAGAATGTTGGCAGCTCCTCCCACCTGCGTATCCACCCGCCCCTGGTAAAGACACTGAACCGCATCCTACGCATTTATTGCGGTGAGCATGTGTGTGTGATTGTTTAAAAGGAATTAAAGGAATAAAATGAACTGCAGTGTGAGTACAACTGTATATAGGTGAAAGGGACTTGTAGCACTTCGTTAGAAAGAAAAGAGCTATATCAGGACCAGACCATTTATCATGTTCTACTGCAGAGGCAGTTTCAGAACATCTACAATGCACTTAGTGGTCTGGCACGACTGGAGCTGCTCTGAAGTTGGGAAAAAACACATGACTCATTGTGTCAGCAGGGTGTCTGTAAAGACTTTGCAGTGCAACAGTAACAAGCTTCCTGGACTGAAAAGCCTTACCTGGAGAGTTTCCCTGCACACAAATGCTATCTGCTTCTCCTTCAGTGGACCCGTCACTGTGGAAAAGAGTCTGATTAACAGCTGTGAGACATGAGAGTAAGAGTGGATCATTGTGCCTACTTCCACATCTGCTTTATACCAACTATTCAAATGACTGAGCGTTAAAGTGGTAGTTACAGTTGGACATGCTGGGAAATGCTTCAGCTGCCTCACTCAGACTCATCGGGTGGAAACAGTACTCATATAGTTATGTTTAAACAGCTCCACTATGGTCGTATTCATCCTTATTGGCTCATTTGGAAAGTGTAACGACAGAAAGAAATGCAACATATAGCTTTAGTTTGTGATTTTAGCTTTTTAGTTGTTTCTTGCTGTGCAGTGCCTAAAAATAATTCCTGGTCCTGAGAAGGAAACATTTCCTCTTATTCCTCTCTCTTTGAGTAGTTCACCACTTATATGTTAGGCTAGCAGTCTTTGTTTTTATTTTAATACATATTAGTTGGTTCACAGAAGGACAAACTAGAATCTATGACTGATAATTATTTAATTACATTTCCCTTAATGACAATCCTTTCCCGTATCCAATCCACGTGAAGTACATTCAGAGATTCACCCAGTCAATCACAGGCCCTCATTACTAAAAATGGACGACACTAATTTAATCACATGCTGTGAATTCAGCCGATCGAGGACAGTAGATGCGTCGTGTTCTGACATGAATTTTAGATGTGTGTGTTTTTACCATGGTAGATATCCTGCAGGGAGCCTCCACCGCAGTACTCCATGCAGATCCACAGCTTGGTGTTTCTAAAGAGAGACACTCAGCTTTTATTTGACATGTCTGACATGCGTGCTGCTCTCTGTGGCTGAACAGCTGTGCAGGCATTGGTTAAAAACAAGTACTGCGTTTAAGAAGGAAGCAGACAGGCCTTAATATAATGAAGTCAATGCATTTACTCCCACAAGCACACAGTATCATGCATGAGCTGGTGGGCCAACAATGTAACTAAGCAGTTGAAGGAGTGGGAGAGGAATTCAGCGCGTGCAAGATAAAAGTCAAATTCCACATATTTCAGTCCACCAACAATCCGAGGAATTCCACACATCAGAAAACACCCAGCACCTGTGGTAGCTCCCAAAGTAGGCCACGATGTTTTTGTGCTTGCACTCCTTCATCATGGTAATCTCCTGCTGGATGGGGGTGATGTCATCACCTGAGCACAGACAGCACAGCGAGGGTTTACTGACTCATGACAGCTAACTTCACACAGTTACAGAACAGCAAAACATAGCTAGACAACTGGGAGGACTGGTAGCTTCTCCATGGAGCAAGGGATGTAGTGAATCTGGGAAATTCTTTTAGTGGAAAAAAATACTGCACACCCACGTGGTGCTCAGTGTTATCAGCTGTGTTGGATACAGTGAAATCAGGTCTGTTTTTTACAACTACTCAAATGGCACTATTAGTTATTCAAGGATAGGTTCACTTTTTTTCATTTCTAAGCTAGAAAAGGACTCAATCCGTTCCTTATATCATTCCAGTATAACCCATATACTGGACAATATATACGGGACAAATCCAAAAGAAAATCTTTGTAGTGCAAAACACCTTCCTTTAAAAAGAAGTCCATGAAAGCAAAGATGGCAGTAACAAAGACTTACACAAAGCTCCATACAGCATTACCACTTTGACTCTTTAGTACTTTCTATATGAACACAGCAGACTTCTAATAATCGTAGTTATCAGGCCTTTCGTCAATTTTTCACCCATAAATCCTGAAGTTGACCTGGATGTAAAAGAATTTGATTGGATTGTAAACATGACCCCACTCTCACTCACACTTCATCTATAATAAAGAAATGAATATTACTGATAATAGCATAGTGGTGATAGGAGGGCCCAGCCACGCCTCTGTGATCAGAGCAATAACATCACAGTTAGCAACATGTGTGAGAAAGCAATATAATAAGCCATTGCTTGATTGCTTAATCCTGTTGTTGCTGTGCTGTAAACTGTAAAACAGCTGATGTGACCCTGAGTAATATTATTTGCAAGTTTCACTGAAACTGACCAATACTGGGAACTATGGACGTTGAATGGACACCTTACTGTGCACTTCCTGTGCTGTGTTTGGGCTTTTAACACACCTGAGTCGAGCTTGACAATCTTGATAGCTGCCAGTTCAGACGTCCTGATGTTTCGAGCCTGAAAGGAAAGCAAAATAGTCTTTATAATAAATAACATATAAGATAAAAGGATACGCAGGTAACTGCACCCAAAAGAAGCACAGTGGCCTGTGTTTGTATAGCGCTTTACTAGTCCCTAAGAACCCCAAAGCGCTTTACACATCCAGTCATCCACACATTCACACACTAGTGACGGTAAGCTACATTGTAGCCACAGCCACCCTGGGGCGCACTGACAAGAGGCGAGGCTGCCGGACACTAACGCCACCGGGCCCTCTGACCACCACCAGTAGGGAGCAGGTGAAGTGTCTTGCCCAAGGACACAACGACCGAGACTGTCGGAGACGGGGCTTGAACCAGCAACCTTCCGATTACAAGGCGAACTCCCAACTCGTGAGCCACGATCGCCTGCCCGGCCTATTTGGCCAAAAAGCAGAAAGTAGCTTACAGAAAACTGAAGTAAGACAAGACTTTATACGTTTTACAGAGTGAGTGTGTATGTTTGTAACACAAACTTGGACCAATCTGGACGCTGCAATAACAGACAGCACACTCATACACACAGAGTCAAACACATCCTTCAGTGGCTTCGGCAGAGATCTTGTCAAGTGGTTAACTGCTTCATTCAGCAGCAAGAAGACTGTTTCACATTCCTAAATGTGGGCAGTGATGAAGGAATATGGGATGCCCGATAGTGTTATTAGAATGGTTCAGTTTAGTGGGAAAGCTGTTGCCTTTTAAACTGGTTCAACAAGGAATGTGAAAACAAAGCAGTAGTTCTGAAATGGGAACATTTTAAATCCAAATGACAAAGCATGAGTAACAATTGTCAGTACCCATATTATACCAAGATGATTATTTCTTGCTACTTTGTTTCCACTACAGCACAAAGTCATGATGATTCTTAATGAATTATGTGTTGAACTGATTTGTGGGACAAACCGTGACGTAACAAAAAGGTGTCCAAAAGCAAAGTGAATGGCAGCTTGGATGTGGCTGACCTTAGTATCACTTAAAATCCTTTTTATTAAATGTGTTGGGAAACACTTTGGGTTAGGGACAATGAGGCCGTTTGGTCCAAGTTGAAAGGAGAGGTCGGTCTGGTGTCCCTAACACACCTAACATAAACAAGAATCATGTATGCACAAAGCAAATTTATAGTATAATTAATGAAAACAATAATGGGGGTTGTAATGTCATGCTCACTCATCCCAAAAGGTTGATTCTGGTCATCTGAAAGTTTTCAGTGGGAGAAACATTTACATCCACACACAGCAGAGCCACCTCGTCAGGCCAGGACTCTGCAGTCTATTTACACCTACAGGCCAGTGACACTCTCTCAATCATGAGGATGTACACATCCTGGACAGGGAGGAACGCTGGTTTGAGGGCGGAGTCAAGGAGCCCATTTACGTGAAAAGGGAAAGACCATCTCTGAATCGAGGAGGGGGCCTAAGGGTACATCTGTCACCATCTTACATGCTGTGATGGCAGCCATTCCCCAACTCTCTGTGAATGGTACTCATGGCCATTAATCTGTGGTTGTTGATTAATGGTCATGACAAGGAAGGAACTGACATCACAGCCAGCCATTGTTCTCCAGTTTCAGTCATTATGCAAATGTACTGTTGATAAGATTTCGGGGAAACCTGCAGTCAGCTGAGACTGAAGTCACCTGGATGACGAAACGTTTCTCCCACTGAGATGAACAGAATCAACCTTTGGGAATAACGAAGGTTTAACACAGTATAAATGTTTTAAATATATGAATGTTTTTGGATGGATTTTAATAAATGTTCTTTATGTGTTTTGATGTGTTTTGAGAGTTGAGCTAGTTACAGTCTGGAAGGACAAGTTCAGAGAACAGGCCCAAGTTTCAGTCACCAGAAGAAAATCCAGGTGTGGAGAGGTGAAGAAGTCGTTTAGAATAAAGGTTTTATTTGCTAGTGACCTAGCATTAACCAGACCCAGCCTGTCAAAAACAGGGTTGATGTCTGGCTGGGACGCACGATTGATGGGATAAAGAATCTGGTGATCAGAATCAAATTGCTTTATTAAACAAAGCGCGCTGTGTGTAGTTGCTGCTCCTCAGGAAAAGTTTCACTTTTGTTCATTGGAGAACAAAACTTCTCTCAATCCACGTTTGAGAGAAAACTATTCAAACAAACACTCCGTGAATAAGGAGAAAAAAGCTGAAGCAACTGAACGTGCTGCATGGCAGTTGAGATATGTGTACCAAAGACTCCACCTCTGTGAAGATGGGGCGATAGATGCCATGAGAGCTGGACAGTAAGATGCAGAAGCACAGGTGTGGTACATCGGTGAGTCAGTTCCAGGGATCGCCAAGAGACAACCCGAGGTCCAGGGAAAGTTTGTTCAGAAGAACGTGGGGATCAGTTATCGGAGACGCAGCCATGCAGTTTTTAAACACACTGCTCCGTTTCCCCGTCTCCTGTGGCATTTCTTCCTGGGAGGAAGGCAAGGTGGGCCTTGGTGAAGGAGGATTGGTGCGCTCTACAGACAGGTGGGATACAATACTCCTGACATCCTGGGACCAGTCGCTCTTCAACAGTGGCTCTGATGCTGATGAAGTCATAAACCAGGACAATGGAGACATTTTTTAAGAAAACAGATGTCAATAAAGCAATCACAAACAGAGCAGGTAAGCCACACACACCGGCGCCATCTATCCACCATCCAGCAGATATCAAGAAATCCTCCCAATAGCTGGAATAAGCTGACTGAAAGAGGATGGCTGTAGTGATAGATGTAGCTTTACTGAGTGATGAAGAAAGAACACGAGAACCTCGAGAAATATCAAGGCCTGAGAGAGAAATTCAAGAAGATGTGGAGGGTGAAGACAACAATGGTCCCTGTGGTAATCAGAGCACTCGGGGCAAAGACCCCCAAGCTGAGCGAGTGCCTCCAGCCGATCCCAGAAACATCATCCCAGATCTCTGTCCACACAGTCCTCAGGACCCTCAAGCTCTCGGTCCTCTAGCAGAGGAAGTGCAGCCGACGCTGATGCTCCTACTATGTTATAATTACACTTAACCAACATAACAATTTAACAGATTTTAACAGAAAGAAACTTTCAGCACAACCAAGCAAGAGATTAATAATAACTAATGATTAAATGCACCGTGGGGTATAAACACATAATTAGTAAAAAGGTGGGTGAGGACAAAACACAGGAGCCTACATCTATTACAGTGAATCTAAGGGAGGATTCAGGGTTACCTGATCCAGCTCTCACTATATGCTTTATAAAAAACAAACATTTTAAGCCCAATATTGAACATGTTGTGGTTTTGAAAGCCTGAGGTGGATTCTCACAGCCGGTGTCAAGCTGCTCCAAACACCAGACGAGGTGTCTGTTTGGGAAATCCAAACTGGAAGCTGGTTCCACAGAAGAGGGGCCTGAAAACTGAAGGCTCTCCCTCCCATTCTACTTTTAAATAACAGGTCTATTGGAGTGATATGGTACTACGAGATATATATTGTAAGGTAGATCGTACAATAATAGATACAGAGAAAAACCCAACAATCATATGACCCCCTATGAGCAAGCACTTTGGCGACAGTGGGAAGGAAAAACTCCCTTTTAACAGGAAGAAACCTCCGGCAGAACCAGGCTCAGGGAGGGGCGGGGCCATCTGCTGCGACCGGTTGGGGTGAGAGAAGGAAGACAGGATAAAGACATGCTGTGGAAGAGAGACAGAGGTTAATAACAAGTATGATTCAATGCAGAGAGGTCTATTAATACATAGTGAGTGAAGAAGAATCACCCAGTGCATCATGGGAATCCCCCAGCATCCTATGTCTATTGCAGCATAACTAAGGGAGGATTCAGGGTCACCTGGTCCAGCCCTAACTATATGCTTTAGCAAAAAGGAAAGTTTGAAGCCTAATCTTGAAAGTAGAGATAGTGTCTGTCTCCAGAATCCAAACTGGAAGCTGGTTCCACAGAAGAGGGGCCTGAAAACTGAAGGCTCTCCCTCCCATTCTACTTTTAAATACTCTAGGAACAACAAGTAGGCCTGCAGAGCGAGAGCGAAGTGCTCTAATAGGGTGATATGGTACTACAAGGTCATTAAGATAAGATGGGGCCTGATTATTTAAGACCTTGTATGTGAGGAGCAGGATTTTGAATTCTGGATTTAACAGGAAGCCAATGAAGGGAAGCCAAAACAGGAGAAATCTGCTCTCTCTTTCTAGTCCCTGTCAGGACTCTTGCTGCAGCATTTTGGATTAGCTGAAGGCTTTTCAGGGAGTTTTTTGGACATCCTGATAATAATGAATTACAGTCGTCCAGCCTGGAAGTAATAAATGCATGAACTAGAATAGGTGAGAATAAGGAAGGGAACTTGTATGTTAGAACTTTGTTTTTCTAAAACCAACAACAGCACAAGCATAAGTGGCCCACAGACAAGCTGTACCACATATATTTTGCACTGCCTCCCTTTGACCACATAGCTCTCTGCACCAGACGGGCAGTCCCTCGTCTGCCTGCAGACTACAAATATGCCATCTCTGCAGGACCACAAGTCCACTTTTCTCCTCTCTCTGCCCATTTGTCAAAGTCGGGCAGTATTTCACAGAAGACTCACACCTCTGCTCTTGTGACCCTTACTGTCCTACATGATGTGCCAAACTATGGGCACTCTTCAACAGATGCACCTCGTTCTCAAGTGAAAAAAGTGTCAATGAGAGATTAACTTGAGAAGGAGATGTACATGTAGTGTCAACCCACAGAGCACCAGAAATACAGTAGCGTCATATGCGTCACATGCGTACCAACGCTGTGGCAGAAAGCAGTTTTGTGGTTTTGACAGCCTGGGTGAGATGCCTTCAGCTGGCATAAAGCTGCTCTGTACACCAGACCAGACATATTGTGTTGTGCACAACAAAGATCAATGGTCCCGCGTTATTTAACACGGGGCCAACAGAAGCCAAACTATCAAAAGCGGTCATGGTTAGGAAACTACTGAGGTCCCAGGTGGTGGTAGTCACATATTAACTTTTTTATTTTATTTTATTTTTACACATCTATTGCAAAAAAATATGTCAATGTTATTATTTATGTGATGCATTACTCTGTATTTTGGATTACTTGGTGCAAAACCTTCAATACTGTTCTTCTTCTGCTCCGTGACTATGCAAAGGTCCCACTTTGTGATGTTTGCAGGCACAAAGTATCACAACCTTAGTGAAGACACACACACACACACACACACACAGAGAAATTGAAAAAGTGTACTTTGAGTTAGCACATGAGTCAACACATAAGCACAGCTCAGAAAGGCATTAAAAATAACACCAGAGCACCAAAGCATCCACTCTGGGTTGAGAGAGCAGTACACCAAGAGCAGACTGACTAACCTGAGCAGCACCTGGACTACAACAAAGCCTCAACTTTCAATTTATTTATACATCGACAAATCACAACAACAGTTGTCAGTTAATGCAGATCAATGCCCCACACATGGATGTGCTTGGCACTGTACAACACTAATAACATACATTAGGAACTCAGTGAGACTGTGGAAGGAAACACTGGAGGCGTGAACTGCAGGGCAATTCCACATGTCACCATCAAGTGCAGAGTATACCAAGCTGATGCACTGCCCCCACTGGATCTGACATATTCAGACTGTATAAGTGTGGCCAAATGGTGGGAAAGTGAGGTGGAGCGGCTAGAAGGCATGATAGCATACATCCAGGACAGCTACAAGTACCTGGGTATTCCACAGACTAACGGAAACCATGAGGATTCAGGAAGGTGAAGCCAAAACCTCCAGAAGGTGCTGAAAACCCATCTGAACTGTAGGGATAGAATCCAGGCTATCATTACCAGTAATGAGCTACTCAATAACAAGCTGGCCACAGGATGGAAAGATGCCACTGAAGTCAAGACATGAAATCTCCTCACAGTCCACCCACAGTCCTGACGCTGTTCAAGCAACAGGTGAGGATTGGTGAGCGTCAGAGCTACGATCTAGAAGGAAACACGGACTATCCACAAATATACACCCAGAGACCTTTATTTAAACTGCACCCACACTCTACAGAGAGGAGACGTCTAAAACTCAGGATAGTTTGATTACATCAGAAAGGGTTACATTAAACTGCAACGTATGGACAACACAGGCTGTGGACTCATGTATCACAGTAAGAGCTCATTGTCTCCCAGAGGACTGGTGATGGCTATCTCACACCCAAAATGCCAAAGTAGTCAACATACGTTTGTTTTCAGTTGGATGGGAGTGAAAACAGTTCGGTTTGTCAGGTGCATGTAGCATTTATGACGGGATTTAGTGCCAGCTGGTCAGCCTGTGTCTGTCTGACATACAATATCAACAGAGAACCACGTTAAAGCAGAATAAACTAAAATACATGAAAATAAAATTAAAAAACATCAATAACAAAACGTCTGTGAAGGTTCTCAGTCATCCAGGTCATCATAGTTCGTAGGTCACACAAGCCACACCCGCTTACACACCTTGGCTCATGTGATTAGGTAGAGGATCAATAGGGGGTCCACGACCCTCTTGGGGACACTCCCAAAGGGCCTAAATCTGGGACTCTCCACCAGTCGCTCTTAGAACTGAAGACGCTTCTTGGATGAGAGGTGAACTCTTCAGGAAACTTAAAGAAGTCCAGACGCTTTTCTTTCCAAGCTCATCAACAACACATGAATGTCAGCAGATCTGATTAAACAGAAAAGTGTCTTTTAAAAGACTCCACAGAGTCGCTTAAACGTAGCCGGAGTGGTAAACTGTTCCAGACCCTTGGTGCCCAGCTCTGTCTGTCATGGTCTGATTGAGTGTCTGGGAATTTTCCATCTGGACCCTGCGTTTTCCTGTCTCAAGGTCTCACCTGAAATCTGTTGGCGGCTAATCAGCAGAGGGAATCTTCAAACTGCTCTCCTCCAGTTTTTCAGCTACCTTCTGGTGGTAACTAGGCCTTCATGTTCCTCATGCCTCTAGTTCCCCGCCACTTTTTCAAATCTACTGGACGCTGGTCACGCCTGCGAATATTGTGTTTGCAGGTATACACAGCAAACTGTTTTAAGAACCAGTTGGACCCACACACACGTACTGGCCTATCTTATCTTATTCATAGCCTTTTCCTTTTTTGTTTTCTTTAGGTCACGAGCAGTTGTCCAAGCATTTCACTGCATATCGTACTGTGTATGACTGTGTACGTGACAAATAAAATTTGAATTTGAATTTGATTTGGCCCTGGGTCCGTTTTAGTATGAACTGGCCGGAAAATGGACCCAACAGATCCAATGCAGACTGCAACTGCTAAACAGGGATCTGGGCTCGTTCACTGCCTCATTATAAGAATGGAGCAGTTCTTTAAAATATTGTATATGGACAATCAAACTTGCAGTCGACTGACAGGGTTAAATAAACATCAGCTCTCGAAATATTCAAGTGCGTTGGCCGTCTCTCACAGTCCAAAGACATCCACACATTTTAGGTTATTCTAACTCACTCATGGTTGACAAGTAGATAAATTACTTAAAGGGTACAGAACTCTGCACTGTATAAAAGTACATTAAATGTGTATAAATAAATAAATGTATTTAAATTGTAGTCTAAAGTGCGTTGACTGGTCAGGTAGACAAGAAAACTGTTACATAAAAGCTCATTCAGTCCATTTTCACTGATTTGCCCTCCTGGTTGGAGCTCTGCTTCCTGCCTGCTCCACTGACTGACATACATACCTGGGCAAATATCCAACAGCTCAATAAGCTATCTTGAAGTTGAATGTTTCTAATGATTGTAAACTACACTCGACACTGAGTTTACCCTGCCGTCTCGCTGTCCACAGGTTAGACAGTCTCACAGACAGCTGCTAGTTAAAGTAGATTAGAGCTAAAGTAGATGTTTTAAGGGGTGTATATATTTTCAGCTTCCTCATGTCTGCCTGAGTACAACAGTCATCACTAGCCACTCACTCCGATGATGTCACATGGACACAATTTCATTCTGGCCATCCACAACAAACAAGGCAGCGATAAATGGGATAAGCACTTTGGCTCAACACAACCTGTGGCCCGCCTCTATTCACTTCCTGTTTTCTTTCCTGTTCCACCGCAGAGCTTCCTGTGACTGCACTCATAGTAACATCTCTGGCAGGCTTTTCATGCAGCCAGGCATGAAATAACACCCAGCCTGGGTTACGTACAAACGGTGGTGGAAGAGGAAGCGTCACGGCACTTTGATCAGGCTCCCACATGACCTGTGACGATGCTGTGTTTTGCTAAACTGCAGTGTGCCGTTTCCCACTGAATGCAAATGTTAAAGTGGAGCGTGCGTGGCCTTTCACACTAACAACAGGTTTCACCAAACAATGAAACTGGAAACCTTTGAGTCAAGAAACCAGGTGAATTTGAGCTTATACAGTTACATTTACTAAAAAGTGAGATATTAAAGTCAGATTGTTGGCATCACATTCTAACACGTTTGAACTGGGACTTAAAAAGCTGCAAAAGGCTCTGAAACTGTGGAAATAACTTCTTACAGTTTCAGCCTACAATTTTCAGGTTGACATGCGCCATCTCAGCTTTGCATTTTTGTGTTTCTGATCCTGGTCTAGCACGAACGAGCAAAAAGTGGAAAAAAGCAGCAGTGAAAACCCACACGCACTGATCTGATCACATGCTAACAGCGAGACAGCCAATCGGGTTTAAGACATTCAACTTGAACCTTGTATTTGTCACGTACAGAACTGGAGAGAGAAATGCTAAAAGCTAACTGACAGCATCACAACAGCTCAACACCAAACTGTAAGACGAGCACTTTAATAAAAATGAGATCATTCTGGTTCATATAAACCACACAAGGCTTTTCAGCAGTCTGACAGAAAAATGCCAAATTGTAACAAAATCACCATTTTGTGTCTGTGCACTCTAACTCCAACCAGTGTTGTTACAGTTGCGTATTTTAATCTGAACGATTTTATTTTTGAACTAACACATGGCACTACGACATGTTCAATTATAATGAGGACGATGAAGAACATTGATATTTTAAAAAATCAAACCTTTTTATAAAAGTAATATTTGGGAAGCTTCACTTTATCACGACAAATCCGTTTTTATGAATCAAGTCAAAAGTTGAAACATTCTAAATGTATAAAAAAAGCATTTATGCTACAAAGTCAGAAGCAGTCTGCATCTGATTGGCTGTGCTCTGTTAGAGATGTACACTTTGAATAACAGTAATGTTCTGACAGTCACATGTGCAGCCCTCGCTCTTGACTCACAGCTCCACCAATCCTGTAATCGTTGTGGGAGATGAAAACGGGCTATTGTCTGGTGTGTTGCTCACAAAGGCTGCAAAATGTCCAAATGTTACTGTCCTACAAATATGCTGCAGAATGTCAGCATGTAGTTTTGCTTTCAGATGAGATCAGCTGTCACTGACACTGTTAGCTCCCTTTTGTTTGTACTGCTGCTTTAAAAGAAAGTGGGACTAGCAGATATAAGAAATATAAAAGTATTGCATCCACGTAAACTTCTGCTCCACTAAAGAGGTACTGAGAAAAAAATATCTTGTTCTGCCCTTTAATTCTGCAGTGATCTGAAAGTGCTGTAACTCAATTTAAGCACATAATTCCTCTACTGTTATCTTTTTTAATGCCAGAGGAGCTACCTGAAGTCTGCTCCCACAAATCCAAATCAGAAGTACTTGACACCCTGTTATAACTCTCACACGTGCACCTTAAAGCAGGTAACTCATAAGCTGGCATCATTATCAGTGAGCATGGAAGAATAGTTTGCTGCTTTAAGAAAAAACCCTACGTCTTACTGCTCATCGCTGATTAAAGACAATAAGAACAACCCCAGGTTTCTCTTCAGCACTGTAGCCAGGCTGACAGTCAGAGCTCTGTAATGACTTCATGAACGTCTTCACAAATAAAATTTTAATCATTAGAGAAAAAATTATTCAAAGCCATGCCATAGATGAAACATTCAGTATAACAGCTTTAACACCTGGTGACATTTCCTATCAATCTTCTGTTTACTTCAATTATTTATTCCCCTGAACCATCAACGGGTCCTTTAGACCCTATTCCTACAAGACTGCTGAAAGACATTACACCAAAACTTCTTGAAAGAGTAGCTGCCAAAAGGTTAACTAATCATTTGCAGAAGTTTATTTAAATTTCAGTTTCAGTCGGGATTCAGAATAGTGAAAGTTACAACTGATCTTCTTATGGCCTCTGACAGTGGACTCGTCTCTGTGCTTGTCCTGCTACGCCTCAGTGCATGCGACCATAATATTTAACTTACTGCATGCCGTAGCTGGTTTGTATCATATCTATCTAATTGTTTATATAAATGGAGACTCCATAAACAACTAGAGGTTAATTATGGAGTTCCACAGGGTTCAGTGCTAGGACCAATTCTGTTTACACTATACATGCTTCTCTTAGGCAGCATCATTAGAAGACATAGCATACATTTTCACTGCTATGCAGAGGATACCTACCTTCTATCAATCTATCAAGCTAGGTAACAAACACCAATTAGTTAAACTGCATAAATATCTTATAGACACAAAGACCTGGATCAGCTCTAACTTCCTGCTTCTTATTTCAGATAAAGCTGAAGTTATTGGACTTGGCCCTAAAAGTCTTAGAAATATGGTAATTCAGATGCTTAGTGTGGATGGCACTACCTCAGGACATTCTAGGAGACATTTTTGAACACAACACGTCTTTCAATGTGCATATAAAACAAATATGTAGGACTGCTTCCTGCCATTTGCACAGTATCTCTAAAATTAGAAATATCCTGTCTCAGATTGATGCTGAAAAACTAGTTGATGCATCCCTTACTTCCAGGCTAGACTACTGTTATTGTCAGGCTCTCCTAAAAACTCCCTGAAAAGCCTTCAGTTAATCCAAAAATACCCAATCACCCATTTTTCCTTTGTATAGTAATAATAGCAGCAAAACACAACAACAGTTGCTTCAAGGTACTTAAGAAACTCCAACAATCAGATGTCCCCTCTATGAGCAAACAGCTGCTTGCTCATAGCAGGGGGGCCTGGTCTTAGTTACACTGCCATGGGTCTAGCCTGCTGGGGGCTTCCCATGATGCACTGCATAGTGTTGCTATTATATTCATCACTTTTCACTCACAATGTGTTTATACACACCTCTGCATTTAATTAGCAGTTATTGCCATAGGTGGCTGACAAAATGCCATGCTCTCAGACACTTGTGAGCTTGTTGTGCACACTAGTGAACATCGCTGTATCACTAACACTGAGGCTGTGCTATCTCACAATCGGCACCTATGCCTATCCCAATAAGGAAGACACACACACACTTGGGGATGGCAATTTCAAGCAAACAATACTTCTAAATATGAATGGGGGACTATTCAACCATTCTTCATAACAAACAGAAACATCTGGGAGATTCATGCTGCTGTAGTGTCATAGTCGGGCTCTGGTTGTTTGGACTTCCTCTTATTCCTCCAAGCAATCATCCCGAAGGCACACTCCTTTTCTTTGGGTGGAGTTTGGGTTTCCCGCTCTTCAGCTGCACACACCTGCCTGTCATCCGTTTCCTCAACTTCAGTATAAAAGGACCAGCTTTGCCATCCATACTCTGCCAGATAGTCTGCCTCCAACAAGTGGCAAACACCTTGTTCCTTAGCAGTTTCCTAGCATTCCTATTCTCACGTGCCTCTGTCTGTTCCCATGTTCCTCCCATCAGCTGAATAGCTTTTCGTTTCCGTTATCTTCCATCAGATGAGAAAGTTGGTTCGTTCACAGTACCCACCTGGATCACTCTGCACTACTCTTCCATCTGCCTGCTCACCCACCTACGGCAACGCTTACCTGAACTCAACCAGCACACTGTCCCTTCCTTTTTGGAAAGTCTCTTTCTTCCCCCAGACCCGGAGGAAGCCCCTGTGCTATTCCCATGGCCCCTCAGTACTTACCTCAATGTTTTCATATGTACAGTAAATAAAGACTGTAATACTTTGATACGTGTCTCTGTTGGCTCTGCTTTTGGGTCTACACGGTTGTTACAAGAGTAGGAAGCAAAGTTCTTCACTCCTACTACAAGCTGATTCATCTCTGCTTTTAGTATCTGTAGAAATGAGGCTTTGGTTGTTTTACTTAACATCCCGAGTTGAATCTTTTCTCTTTAAAGTTAATTATGATTCTCTAAAATAAATGGCAAACAGAAAGGCAGCCTCTTCAGTAACCAGGGCCCTTTACTACAAAGCTTGTTTAACATATGCAGAGTTTCGTTTCATCATCTGGATTCACTTATCCTAGCATTAGCAAACACGAAGCTGGTCATCAACTCCAGTTAACCCAGGATTTCCTCTACGCGTTCACATTAAAGTCGGCGTCTGACAGTCACAGAGGGGGTGGATTCACAGATCCTATGTCTCTTTTTTAATGGAAAACTGTCCCTTTGAGAGCCACCTACTCCAAACAATGTATTCAATTGTCATTAGTGGTTCCCCTCAGCCTCCAAGTAGACACACCTATGGCATCAATTTCAAAATCTAATGTCACCTTGTTCTTGAGTTATCACATTCACAAACTTGGGTGTCTAAGCTGTTCTACCTAACCATCAGCCTTTTAAATCTGAGGGGTAAAAAAGGATGAGAGAAAATCCTTCTGTTAATTTGCTGGTTTGCACACAAACATTCAATTCATCACTGTATGCACTCTCTCTGCTGCTGATTGCTTCTGAGGTGATGGCTGCACATTAGAGCTCTGAAACTTTAAACTGGATCCACTGTCCCACAGCCTGCTGAGGGAGGCATGGAAACTACTTCAACTTCAAATAATAGTGACTGAACAGGTATCCCTGGTCTGTGTTTCCAGGAGTGTAAAACATTTGTCAATGTTTTAAATCACCAAGTTAATACTCGGACATTCCCGTGACAAGGTGACGCACAGTTTGTTCTTCCTTCAGTGGTGTTAGTAAAGGTACAGCTGAACAAGCTGCACATATAAAACCCATTCCTTCAGTCTTAATGCTTACAGAACAATGAAACTGCTGTAAAACAGTTTTTATAAATGCTCATTAGGGAAAAATAAAGACGTTACACAGAATTAAACTTCAGAACTTCCTCAGCTGCACCTGAAGATAACATAACACTCCCAGTGTGAACATTTCAGCCATGCTGGTGCTGTTGGCAGGCAGGACACAACACTGCTGCTGTACTCGTTCAACATTCAGCCCACAGTGTCGTGTACACAGGCTGTCAGGCCTGCCGTGTGTAAACCACTGAAAACAAAGCAAAAACACAGCACGCCTGTTGCCATATTTCAGATGTCGTGGGAAAGACAGCTGTAAACGATAAATTGTGGATTGAGAGAGTCTTCAGCAAACTGCATTTTCTCTTATTTGAGGACGGTTTCATAAAGAGTTACAGTGATTTAGTCTTTGATGAGATTTCTGAGGTTTCACTGTGGAAAGTTGTTCACTGTGACCCATTTTAAAGAACAAAAAGAGTCAACATCCTGTTTCTGTCAGTCAATGGCCTTTTCTATTGATTTTTTTGGGGGGGGGCATCTCTCTTGATTGTGTTTTGTGTTAAACAACAGTGAAGTTTTACTAGGACATCAGCGCTAGTACTGAAACTCTGCTCTGTCATTGCTGTTTAGTCCTCTTTGTCCGGCTCATGCATTCTGACCAAGCAGACCAGCTAGTTTGTGAAAGGCATTGCTGAAAGTTATTAAAACAATATATATAAATTATATAAAAGCATTATTGGATACTATGTATCTAAAAATTTAAATCTCACCTAAAAACCGAGATGTTTCTTTGAAACGTTTTTGTTTCATACAGTTCACCACAACACTGTCATAGAAGTAAAAGGTTAATTATTGCTTATTTGGTTGCTGTGATCCTTAAAAGTTTAACTTGGAAGAACAAGAAAGTGCTACATGCAGTTTGACACACCCCTGCTATATTTAAGATAACCTGACTTAGAGCTGAGGGTGGATGCCTGGCAGTTTAAGACACACTTTAGTCTTTTATTCGTTGAACATTAGACTCACGGCCGCAAGCTGCTAAAATAAACGTGTTTGTTTTTCCATAAAGGCAACAGGGTTGCTGTCCGTGCTGTCAAATACAAACTGGATGCACAAGCCACCAGGGTGTGTTAACTGCACGGTTCCAGTCAGGGGTTAATATTTCGATTAGATGACACGGTTCACTTCAGAATCCTGCCACCTATGTGAAACGGCAGATATGACACTACGAGGAACGCATTTGTTGCACATCTGACAACATCAGTCTTTCTTACTCGCTTGTTTCGTCGATAATATGTTGATTCTGCCACTTCTTCAGTGACAGCAGTGAAAACAGGAGATTTCTCCGCGCACCTCCATGAAAACATTACGAACCTGTGGCCCCGCGCACGCAGCACGCTAGTACCGCAGCGCTCTGCAGGAAACCTGCACTACAGCTTTGTTGGAGGCGCACAGTCTGACACACTGATCATGTGTCAGTAAACAAAATGCAACTCGGACTTTTTCTGATTCTGTGGCTCGGTAGGGACTGCTGTGTCACATCAGGCTCTGTACATGTCCAAAAAGACGAAGTTTCACCTTGATGACAGGAAGTGACATCCCCAGCGCCCTGATGGAGGCTTTCTCTCTGTCAGCGCGGTGCAAACACGGGGACAGGTTCTCACTCACCTTGAAAACATCTCCGTAGGTGCCGCACCCAATCCTGTGGATGAGCTCGTAGTCATCCAGCGGGTCCAGGAATGACACTCCTATCCGGTCCATGTCTGGAGACACCTCTTGCTGCTGCGGGGAGCCTGGCTGGCTTTTTACTCACACATAGCCGCTGCTGATATCGGCGGAGAGAACGGAAGCACGGGCAGACGAACTCTGTGAAATGGCCCAGGGACGACTGATCGGAACCGGCTAATTATACCGTTTAGGCAGGCAGAGGCAGCGCGGTGACACAGCCGAGAGCCGCTCGAGTCAGAGCACGCGTGAGCGAGCACGGTCCCCTCAGTAAGCCTCCCACCTCTGCGCGCTCCTGTGCCCTCAGATGAACATCCTTTTCAAACGTGGCAAAATCACGTCTGAAATAAACCCTTGGCACGAACACGCTTAAAGGCGTGATTTGCGAGCTCTACGAGAAAAGCCCGTCAGGCTTGTTTTAAAGTTTGACCTCAGTTAGTTTCCGCTTAGAGTTCTTCATACGTGTGACTTTCTCTCATCGCAATCTGGACCTGAAAATACTGACGACCTAACTGTTCAGATGGCAAGTTCAAAAGTCGCGCATGCTCACTGATGAGGTGAACATTTCTGTCTCAGTGTTTACTGTAACGGACTTCATGCATGTGTGGCTTTCTTACATGAACATCCTCCATCACATGCTGAAGCAGGAGGCTTTCAGCAGACTTTCAAACATGAAGAATATTTTTACTCCTTCTGAAGTATGAAAACACATAACTGTACATCATCACTTAACTCAGCATTTTACAAGGTCTGACTTTGGCCTTTTGCAGCTATTAGCTTAGCATGTTATGAACTTTTTGAAAAATATTTAGTGACACTACTTCATAGTAGTGAGGCCATGCAGTCTGTGCCTCTTCTGTTTTGAGTGGATATGACGTGGAACTTTAGCACACACTTTTGCTCAAGCAGAGCTCGTGTCGTCTCTGGAAGATGATCGTGAGGAAGGCGAGCCACTAACGTCCTGCATGATGTACCAGATGATGACAGAGGCTGTTTAAAGTTGATATTACTGACGGCCACTCACAGCATGTGAAGGCGCCTTCATATATATGTAATACACATCATTGGACCACATGTCGTTCCATTTTCATCAGAGCTTTATTATTGCAGATAGAAAAACAAGAACACAAACCACGAGTCAATCAAATTTGATGGAGCAGTGCCATCTAATGTGGCTCTGTCTCAACAGTGCATGGTCTTACTGCTCTCTTCTCATTGTTAGAAATCCGTCTAACTCAGCTATTCTCAAAACTAAAGGCCACCTACTTTAAAAAAGAAGACAGGCAAAGTAAGGCAACATAGAGCTGATAAGAAAGAAGCTGTCAGTAGAGCAGAGTGGACAATGTTACACAGTAACTATCCTAAATTTAAACACTTCTGAGGCTTCAGTCATGAACAGGTTAGTTCATGTTGGTATTTTACACGTCTGAAAATCATGTTCTGGTCCTCATCACTTTGGCTTTAAACATCCAGACAGCATGTAACAGATACCTAACAGGCTGCCAATCAAAACGCAAACTGACGATCAAACCAGGCACGTCTCCAGAAACCATTTCTTAAATAAAAACTCAATTAAATGTTCCAACCTGATAAGTGACGCTTAACTCAAGATCATCTGTGCATGTCAGACATATTGCTCGAACTAGGATATTGACTGAGAGGGCCCTCTGGGTGAAAACACTGGTAAAAACGTTGACAAGCAGGATCGAGGTTAATCGGTGTCCCCGTCTCTGTTCACAGTATGTCCTACAGTCTCTTCCTGCAACAATCAGGATGTCTACAGTGACTTACGCTGGCGCTTCAGGAATGACATGGAGTAATCTCCCGCCGGAGTGCTCTTCTGCCTCTTCATCTGGACCTGTGACTGTGCGGTGAGCTGCAGCTTGATGGCGCTGGAGTTCACCTTGGCAGCGCACAGGAGCTCCTTCATCCCCTTCATCTTCTCACTCTGAAAGGCAATTACAGTGCCAGCTGGCGAGAGGGGGGCCTGCTCCGGGGAGAAAGGAGAAGATGCGGAGTCTGGGAGACTGGGGGACTTGGGTTTTCCTTCAATGTCTCCAGCACGTAGTCCCTGGGAGGAGCGCCGGCGGAGCCCTCCTTCTCCCACCTTCTTGGGCTGAGCTGCCACTGCAGCCGGCTGGCTGCACGGGGAGGTAGGAGCGGCAGAAGGAGGAGAGCTCTGGTCCTCCAGCTTGGACTCCCTCCTGGGGCCACGCCTGCGCCCTTCCCTGAAGTCCTCGCTCGACTGGTCGTCGTCGTCCTGGGGATCTGGCTCTTTGGTGATGATTGTTACTTTCTGACGCACCTTTGGAATCGGAGCACAAATGTGTGTTTAGCTAGAAAGCGCTAACACGTCTGTGGCTCTCCTGCAGTCACGGGCAACTCACCTGGGCATCAAAGCGACTCAGAGACTGGACAAGGTATGTGGCCCAGCCCACATGAAGGACCGGCGTGGGACTCCCCTCCTCCCACTTGCAGATGCCGTCATAAAAACGCAGCAGATGGGCAAAGCACTCGGGGTCCTGCAGTGCAGAGACAGCCGCTGCCTGCTTGGGCTGATCCTGCAAGAGAGCAGAGGTGCAAGACTGAGGCCACATCTGTCAGTGAGTAATATTCATGACGTGCATCTAACAACATGATCTAAACTCAGGTGGAGGTGCGCTCTGTTGGTGTCTGTTAATGTTCACGAGTTTCTACATGTATTCTACATTCTTAATCAGAGAGAAGCTGGATTTGGAAGTCATCTGATAAGGAGCAAGAGAAAGAACATGTTCTGTTGGGTTGAGGTGGTAGTGTGATTGTTACTGAAGAGAGAATTAGAGCTTTGCATTATTACAGAACAGCTGCTAGTGGAGCCCTGCTCCACCTACTGTCTGTGGGTGTATGTACTCTGGAGAAACATTCACCTCGTCCCCTCCTTCTGTCTCCTCTCCTCCCTCCCCAGGACTCTCTGCTGCTGTCGCCGTTTCCTTCAGCAAGGTAGGGATGACATCATTTGCAATGTCAAAGAACTCCTTGTAGATCTCCTCATCCTCGCGGAAATAGTTATAGCTGCAGGAAGGTGGAGAAGGAGCTTTAATACATACATGCGCTTTTCTCCTGTCACAGCATGAAGTCCAGAAAAAAATATAAGAGTAAAAACAGGATGCTGTGACATGTGGCAGACATGACAACAAGTGAGGAACAAGTGGACAGGTTCAGAAAACAAAACAAAGCACGGGCACATATTTCTCTGTGAGGCAGCAGAGCGTGGGCTGAACCTGAAGAACAATGGGGAGCAGGAAACGGAAGCTGATGGATGTGGAGAGAATGTGTGTGGTGGGTCAGAGCTGCTATTTATAACTGCAGATCATGAACAGTGTTTAGAGGGAGGAGAGCACATGAGGATGCAGAGCTGGATACTTCCTGGACTGAGCACCACACCTTTCCAGGCCAAGTGTGACTGAGCCCTTAGTGGTGGCTGGGTTCATAACGAAGCAACAAAGAACCACAAGGGCAGGAAACACAGCTGCTGGTTTAGTGCCATCTTGTGTTCATCTGCTGAAATAGCATTCACGTACAAATGTCATCTGGGACCAGCTAAAAGAAGAAAAAGGTGTCTAGTGTCTGAATAACACTACTTAAAAGTGAGATCAATATAATTTTGTTTTCTTCTATTTGTCACTTTATCCAAACACTTCATTCAGAATCATCAGCACGCCGGGGGAGGAGCTGTGAGGATGCAGAGATACTGGACGCTTCCTGGATCAGGAGTCTCATTAGTGTGAACTTACTCCTGCATGACCTGGGCGGCCTCAGCCCAGGACCTCAGGGCCTCCCGCACACTCCTGTGCCTGTAGTGGAAGCCAGCCAGGTACATGTAGGGGTAGATGTGCTCGTTGTTATAGTGCTTCTGAGCAGAAGTGACGGCCTGAGAGACACAGACAGATCAAAGAAAGTTAACAAAATGATGCTGAACTCAGAATTAAGAGGGTTCAGTATCAGCATTCAGCAACAGGTCATGGTGGAGACGTTTATTCAGTTTGACAACGAGCAGCAAACCAGAACTCCAGTGATCCCAACAAGCACTTGGACCTGAGCATCAAACAGGAAGAAGGGTGTTAACCAGAGAGATCCAGCAGGTGTGCAACTTCCTGCATGCTGTCACCACCAGTACCATCACAGTACCGCTTTTCTGTGGAACCGGCTTCCAGTTTGGATTCGGGAGACTGACTCTAGGCTGTGGGGGATTCCCATGATGCACTCAGTCACCTTTTTCACTCTCTTTGTGTTTATATCTTGGTCCTCTTGGCTCCAGCCGAGCCTCGGGTACATCGGTGTTATTTTGGATTCTGCCATGTCCCTAGAGCAACACTCTGGACAGTTAATTAGGAACAGCCTTCTTCAGCTAAGAAACATCTCCAAACTGTGAACCTTGTTGTCTAAATCTGAGTTAGAAATGCTTTTATTTCATCTCTCTTAGATTGTTGTTAAAGTCTTTTTCTTTGTTTGAGCAAAAAGAATCGTAACCGTCTCCAGTCGGTCCAGAAGGCTGCTGCGAGCCTCTTAACAAAGACACGAAGACAGCACTGGTTTTACTCTCATTACACTGGCTCCCAGTACGTTTTAGAATTCATTTCAAATTCTTAGTACTGACTTTAAAGCTCTGAGTGGTGACGCTCCTGCCTACATCTCTGATCTTTTACAACCCCACGCTCCCTCTCACAGCCTGAGATCAGCCCCACCAACACGTTTTAAGACCAGAGGAGGTGGATCAGTTAGAGCGGAGGCCCCCGGGTTATGGGAGGCTTTACCTCCATCGTAATGTTGCCTTGATTGTATTTATGACTTATTTATTTAGACTGCACAATTAGAGTTGTGCTGTATGATCCATTGTGTTGTTAATGTTATTGTGAAGGACTCTGTGGTTCTTATCCTGTGAAGAGTGAAGTAAAGTTATTATTATTGTTTTATACACCACTCTGCATTTAAATACTAAAGTGCTCTGCACAGTCTGTCCACTAGAGGGTGCTGGATCATTACGGTATAGTCTAACTACACATGACGTCATAAAAGGCCTAGCCCCCCTGGGCCAGCAGAGCGCTCAGCATCTAAGTTTGACAGTCCTCTCACACAGCCAATGGCAGAGTGAGGCTGTTATTTATCTATGCAGCAGTCAGTTGGACACGTGTAAACAAACAGCCAGTCACTTTCAGTGTTGTTAGCACCCCCTCCTTGGTTTTGGACTCAACCGAGCAGTAATGCTTACTCCAGGTCTCTTTCCACACTATGTTTTGATAGAGACCAGCAGCTGATTTCCAGTAGCTTGTGTTGTACAGACAAAGATGAAAAACTGCTGTCTGATCTTCAGCCCCACTAATGCAGAAGATCTACACGAAAAGTTTGACATGTTCTGTAAATATGAAGCCTGTAAAAGTCTTCCCTGCTCGCCGCTATGTGACCTGGGAAACTGGTTGATGTCTTACCTTCAGGTGGATTTTCAGGGGGTTCTCTTTTCCTGGAATTGGTTCCTGGTCTTCAAGGTCTGCCAGAGTGCCCATGGCCATGGGATATCTGGTGCGTAAGCCGAGACAGAAGCACAATGTCAACTTCGAGGAGTTACGTAAGCATTTTTTTTTTAAATACAGCACATGTAACATTTCTGTTTTCTCCAATTATGGACGCCTTAATGACCCTGACCCTGCATAATATAGAACACCGTGACACACATTATTCATCAAAGCTGGACCTTCTAAATGACAGCTCACAGCTATGTGATGAAATCTGACCTTCATCACAGTAACGAGTTCACTGTAAAAGCATATTTTATAAACTGTAATAAGATATGTAAATATTACAGCAAAGTGAATGAGGGAGCACTAGTGTTCACCTTAGCCAACTAAAACTACATAAACTGTCTTTTTAACTCTGTATTGTGGGTTTATGAAATATGTTCAGACTTCAACGCTTTGGTCTCTGCCCCCTCCGATTACTGTGGGTTCAGTCACTCTCTAAAAGCACTGGGTGGAAACCAAAGATGGCAGGAAGAGAAGCAACATGATGACGCACTGTCCTAATCTTGGGTCGGCCTGAGTTGTGTCGTGCTGACAGACGTACATCGATGTACCATTAAATGTTACGGCAAAGTGAGCACGCTTGCTGCTCAGCTGGTGTCAGGGCAAATCTGAAAGAGTCTTTAATGAATCCTCAGCAGTGCACTGATACACACTCACCTGTCCAGGTCGCCTCGTTCATACAATAGCCAGAGGAGTTTCTGGTAAAGCAACGGGAAAAAGAAAGGTGAGGAAACCAAGTGCAAGACTGTAGCGTATTTCCTTCATGTGTGCCTGGATGGACTTTCACAGGCAGTACAATGTTTCCAGTTGTTCCAGGTGTAGATTATAAAATTACAATGTAATCACAAACTGTACGACTGAAGGTTTCTGTGCTGCTGAAAACGAGAGCTGATGATGGTGTGGACGTTAATCAATATCAACACTAATTCACTGCCCAACCTAAAATCCCTCAGGTCAGAGTTTTACTGTCCATGTCCAGAAAAGCTTTTACTTCTATATTTTTAAATATTAACACAAATTAATTGAGCCAGTATTTTCTATTATTTCACTTTTAATCATAAAAATGTTATGAAAACCTTTAAATGAAGATCGTCTAGTACACACCGCGCCCCCTTTAGACTCACCCTGTTTGCTTCCGTGTGAAATAAGACGGCTGCCGTCAGCCTTCAGTGAGCTGTATATATTAAATGTGGCAGCGGACTAAGTCGACAGTTCATCTGCATATTTTAAAACAACCTCTGGAGGCTTGATGCAGATTTTTTGCTGTGTAAAACAAACATTCATCGTTACCCTGTAGGTGCAGGCCTCACCTGTTGCAGCAGCAGAAGCTCGGAGCTGTCTGTGTGCAGGTCCAGTGATGGGTTGATGGCACAAACCATGAAGGCCACCTCCATGTTTCTGTCACACTTCATGTAGGAACCCTTCAGATACAGCCAGCTCTGAGGGACAGACGAAGGATCACAGCTACACTTTGTGAATAAATGGTAAATGGACTTGCTCTTATATAGTGCTTTTCTATTCTACTGGAGCACTCAAAGTGCTTTACACAACATGCCTAATTCACCCATTCATACAAGCACTTATCTATGCCTGAGTGCTTTCTATCCAACATCCACACTGCGATGGACGCATCAGAGAGAAACTTGGAGTCGGTATCTTGCCCAAAGATATCTTGATGCATGCTCACTCATCCAGGTAAGGAAATCCCAAAGAGTGGATTCTGTTCATCTGGATGTTTTCAGTGGGAGAAACGTTTCATCATCATCTTCAGTCTCAGCTCACTGCAGGTTTCCCCAATCTTATCAACAGTACATTTGCACAATGACTGAAGCCAGCCCACTGAATGCTGGGAGGTCAGGTCCTTGATCATAAATATGCTAATTCTCATGACTACTGATCAGTGGCCATGAGTACCATTCACAGAGAGTTGGGGAATGGCTGCCATCACAGCATGTAAGATGGTGACAGATGTACCCTTAGGCCCCCTCCTCCACTCAGAGATGGTCTTTCCCTTTTCACATAAATGGCCTCCTTGACTCCGCCCTCAAACCAGCGTTCCTCCCTGTCCTGGATGTTACATCCTCATGATTGAGAGAGTGTCCACTGTAGGTGTGAATAGACTGCAGAGTCCTGGCCTGACGAGGTGGCTCTTCTGTGTTGTAGCCAGAGGTTGTTTGGTTTCCCCGATGTATAAATCCTGACAATCCTGCACTAACAGCTACACTATGTTACTCTGTTTGTGTCGGGGGACCTGATTCAAAGCTGCCTACCAACGGGTTGAGGATTGAAGCCAAAAACGTTGAAATGTTAACGGTGACCGAGTCGATCATAAGGACAGTTTGTTGTAAAGGTGCATCCTGTTTATGTCTTCGGTAAACTATACAGACTTGGTGTAAATTCCCCTCCGTAATGCCTGTGGTATGACGTCCGGCCAATAGCACCGTCTCATTCTAATTGCTTCAGAGAATCTATCACCCTACAGTAACCACTTCCTGGGTCTCATTTCATGATAGCCTTTCTGGTTTAGCAAAACCATCCACCTACCGTTGTCTGCTGCGAGGATGATAATGTTGTTGTCATTACTAAGTGATGTGAGTGCCCTCCTCTCCTCCATGCTGATTTTGGATGCTGGGGCTTTGCATTGTTGAGACAGGCTGAAACCAGTTGCTCTGCTTCCACAGCTGCAATGTTGCTGTTTCAAATTGCTGTTTCTGTGGCTGTGATCAGCTCCACTAGCAGGATTAGTCTCAGCGTCACAGCCCATTGTTCACTCAGTGGGCTAGTTTCAGTCATTGTGCAAAGATAATGTTTATAAGGCTGCGGAAACCTGCAGTCAGCTGAGTGGTGACAGAATCAACTTTATGGGATTGCCCATGGATACTTTGATTTGACTGGACCAGCCAGCCAGGGACCAATCTGCTCGAGCTCCTGAGCTACAGCCACCCCGAGTCCCAAGATTTGCCTAAAGCTGTGTACACACTGGAAGCACTTCACAGCAACATGGTGATCAGGGATTATAGAAAGTAAATGCTTTTTGGATATTTCAAGTGATTATGAGTCAAAAAAACAGCTGGTGATGCAATAAATCTGAAGTACAGAAAGTAACTTTTGAGGTTTAATAGAAAAAAACCTCATAAATATACTGATTAGTGTGTAAGTGCATTTTCAGAAAGCTAATACTATAGCAGCTAATGTTGGTCTGCCCTAAAAATCACACTTTCCTTCTGATAAACAGTTTGATTACATTCTCAAATCTTACGAGAGTTTATTATCAGTGTCAATGTTAGGATCCGCTTCACTAACGCTAACTACCGGCTGCTAACAGCGACGACACCAGCAGTGCTTACCAACAGGAAAGGTTGGAATATCCACAACAACTCGCCTCAGCATCGCTCTCATCACACAGAATGAGCTTTGCTGACCTGTAAACTCTTATTTGACTCCTTACACAAAGTTTTACAGCCTCCTCACTGCAGATGAAGAGTGCCACTGTTTGTCCTACAGCGGATCGGATTGCACACTTGGATTGTGAGAAGTAAGAAAACAGAATTCATTTAACTGCAGTTGAATGAACAGATGACGTGACTGACTTCCTCAAGAGCTTTGATGTGTGTCAGATATATTTGAGTCCTGAAATGTGCAAAAGTAACCAGCTGGCAGCCTCAGAGCGACGTGTGACGACCAAATCACTCCCAGTGTGTACACAGCTTAAGATTATTTTTTAAGCACTACATACAGCTTGACTTCATCTTCTAAATCCCTGCAAATGTAACCAATCCAACATTTATTGATCATTTTCTGAGCAAAAATATCGTACATTGGTACCCTCTTTGTACAAAACTCCTTTACATCGGGGTCATGATCTTGTCCTTGATGGAAATATGTAAAATTGTGTATGTTTCTGTTCTGTGTCTTGTGTACCGTTTGTTTGTATATGTGTCTTCCTTGCTGCTGTTACACCCAAATTTCCCCTTGTGGGACAATTAAAGGATTAATCTATTCATGTGTGCATAGAAATTTCTTTCTGTCTGCTTGAACAGCACACTGGTTTTCCCACTTGAGGTAAAAGCAAAGACATGGAGTAGGCCTCTTTGGTGCTAACATATGACCCATGCAGTCTCACTCCTACTAGAGCACGCTGCTGCTGTCGCTGGTGGAAAATGTCCTTCTTTTACTTACACTGCTCACGACATTTTAAAGAGCTTAATGATCTGTAGAAGTTAAAATACATGAAAGAAATAGGCTTGACTGTGGTGTCTAAAACGTGTCTACACTGAGCATACTGATAGAGCTAGAGGCAGCTGGTTCATTCTGCTGACAGACGGGCCTCACCTTCTCATTGACTCCAGCTGTGACGGTTTGTCCTCGCCGGTCCTCGTTACCCTTCCCGTGCCAGGTGACTTCTGCTGTCTCCTCACCATTTTTACCAAATATCACCCAGGCGTGGTCCTCAGATAGTGCCAGGTGTACATCATTTAGACCCAAGACCTGACAGGCAGCCACTACTGCAAAGGCCACTCCAGAACTATCCAGTTTGGTACCTGGTTCAATTCAACAATTAATCAATAAATGTTGGACTCACCTAACAAGCATCATGAGAAAAACCATGTTACCTGTGATGAGGCTGAATAGGGACTGGATGTGGGCTCGATCCTTGAAGTAAGAACGACTGAGACTGTTCCAGATCACATCCGATACCTTCTTCACCAGCTCTCGGCTGGATCCCGCAGCAGTTCTCCGATACTGGGACAGATCCACAGCCCCACGGATCTGTGCTGTGAACCGCTCATACAGAGCAGAAATCATGCCCAGCTCCACTGTGGGGAAGCAAGACATGGGACAATCCGGCTCCAGCGGCTCAAAACGGACCCCTGGAACATTTATGGGGATGACTCGGTTCACAGCCAGGAAGTGCTCAACAAAACCCAAGACCAGTGAAAGAAGAGCCAAGTCCGGCTCTGGTTTCCGGAGCTCTGCATCAAACAACTGAACGACTCCATCGATTCCCCGCAGAGGAAAGTGCTTCTTCTGGGCCGAGTGCAAACCCATGATGCCTGCTGTCAGTCACAACTTTGATGTATGCGTGCCTCCTCACCTGCAGTACTGAACGGGGAGAGCAGTCAGTTCATCTGTAACTCCAGATCACACGCTAAACTGTGGGAAACAGGCAAATTCCAAAGCTGACCCATTAAAAATAATTCCTTATAGAAAACCACGTGTTTCCTACGTACTGGCTCATCGCCAAGAACTCTGGTTTCTCAATGAAGATGAAAACATTAAAAACAAAACAGTTCACAACTATAAAAGCCGACTTATTTCATTAATCTTTAAATAAAAGTCAGTAAGTTCATACATTATTGTTACTGTAAGTTTTAAATTACTTAATTCATTCACTCGCCTCTGTCAGTGCGCTCCAGGGCGGCTGTGGCTACACTGTAGCTTGCTATCACCAGTGTGTGAATGGGTGGATGATTGTGTATAGTGTAAAGCGCTTTGGGGTACTTAGGACCAAGTAAAGCGCTATACAAATACAGACCATTTACCATTCACAAGGAAGCATTTGCTGTGGCCGCGGTTCTCTGGTCTGCTGAATGCGTGTGACAAACCACGTCAGCACAGACGAATACGACACTAATAAAAACTGGTTTATTTTTAATATTTCATATCCGAACGTAAGATAGCGATACTGTAACACTGATTTCTACACAGAAAGCTAACAGAAGTTACACCGCACATAACGCAGCATAACATGTGTCACGTTTGGTTTACAGTCTCGGGTATGAAGGAGTATACGAAACATTTATTGGTTATTAATGAAGGTTAATAATGCCAGCAGTAACTGTTAAGTGCTGAACAGACTAAGACATAAACACTGACATAGCACTGGACCGGGGCTGAGTGGCTGGACTTGTTGCGTAATGCCGGTTACATATATGCCGCTAACGCCGGTTATATGGCGCTTCGGTGGGCGGGGCAGGTTCACTGCTACCTGCGTACATTCAATGCAGAGCTGCAAACAGCCGCTCTTTTAGAGTTTCATGACAACGATCACTGTGCCGAAACGCATCCGGAACACCACTGGGGCGAACACTCTGTCATCCTAAAACGAAATACTCCGTTAGGTCCATTTATATGGTAGAATAATGTGTGACGTAAGCTAACTAGCTAACTTTACTAAATTAAGTTAGCTACTCATTTCGCCTTTCAAGCCGCGCTAATTTGCTGAATTAGTCCTGCTTTGTTTAAATAAGTCGGACGACATGCAGACACAAACCAAACCCGAAAATGAGTCACACGCTGAGGGGAATACGTTATCTGCCTGAATGAGCAGCTATTAAGCTAACAAGCTAACGAGCGGCTATCAGCTAAAGTCACTACTATTGGAGCTTTTGGAAAATATATCGCACCAGCTATACAACAACACCAACTCACCCTCAGCTCTACATCAGCCAACAATCTGACCAATGTTTAAGTGATCGCATACCCGTTTTCTCACAGCTCGCGCCACATGTTTTTGTTTGTGTCCCCTTTCTTTTGCCGCGCAGCTCAATCTGCCCGAAAGTCAGTTGGCATATGTCGACGTTTGCGTCTCGAAGCAGATCTCACAGCAACAAGCACGCTTCTCTCGAGCGCAAATGTGCGCCTTTAGGCCCATCCCTATGCTTCGAGATCGTAAGTCCTGCGCAGTGGGGTTTTCCTCGTGTATGCTGGGAAATGCAGTTCATTTTAGGGTATTCCCCTACACCCCCAGTAGAGGTCACCACGACGCCTTTAAGAGATACGTGCTTTAAAATGGAACAACAGTAAATGTTACATAACGGAAAACGGGGCACGTATGGAGCATAAAACATTTAGGATAACATAAGAATGTACCGCAGAGTTGAACTCACGGCATATTTATTTTTAATATGTCGTTGGCTACAGAATAGAACAGAATAACCTGTTATTGTCATTGTACACGTTGATCGAAATCGTGGATTTGCACTCATGATCTAATATTTCGATTAAACGTATTTCAAATTCAGTCTACCAGTAAATTAATAGCTAATTTCCGAAGTACACAAGGTATTGTCCATGGTGCCCTGTGCTAAGGAGTCGTTGTTGTGATGCTGTGGTCTGTTTTTTATGTGCTGCTCGGGAATTCAGTGACACTGCACTGTTGTAGTTGATATAATTTTTTTAAATAGTAGAAGCGAGACGGACAGATCAGCCAATGGTGATAAATGATAAAGGCTTTTTTTGCTGGTGTTGTTGAACGCTGACGCGTCCTACTGGAAGCGTAAGCCTTGAACGTCTCACACGCAGACATTTTTTTGCCCCTCCTCCACATTCTGCCTCGTTTCCCTCCGTCTCCGCTCCGCTCCCAGTGCTCGGACATAGGCTGAAGGTGCAGAGCCGAGTCCCGCTTTTGAGGGAAATTCGAGGAAAGTCAGACGTCACAGACACCCTGATAGACCATTACAAGAGGAACCCATCCGAGACGACAGACGTTTCGCCGCCTCTGTGCAGTTGTGTTGTAACTTATATAAAATGGATCCAGTGACTCAGTCCGCCCAGATATCGTCGTCGCAAGGCTTTGCCGATGGACAAAATTCTGCTACCAAAGAATCAAAGCTGTCTGGTAAGAAGTAACCAAAGGATACGGTAGCTAGCTAAATGTAGAGCTTGATGCGTGTTTTATTCGTACCTTACGTTAAGCTGTATGTGTTGGGCTTTTATTTACACGCATGAATATCGGTTAACGTCCAGTTTATAACGCAGTAACGTAATGACTACAGCCATTGTAATGCTGAACGCCCTCACTGTGTCTCCCGCTGCCTGGATGAGGAGCTGATTTCAGCTGTGATGGGAGACACCTGTGGTCGTGGATATTTCCTGACACACGGCTGCCCAGTCACGCTCCGTGCAGCTGTGGCCTGCCTGCTGTCTGGGCTCGTTTTAGGCGAAACAACAAGCTAACACGGTGTTTGAATCCCTCTTTTTATTTGGCCTTACTGACAAACAGGAGCACAGCAAGTAGGCGGCCCTGCAGAATCGGGGATCATATATTTGACAGACGGTAACCAGCCTGCTACTGAACGGCGTAATACTGTTGAAAAGGCCTCGTTTAAAACAAAGGGAACACGTCTGATTAAAGTACGTGTGCGTGGGACGTTTGATGTCAGCTAGATTTAAATGTAAATCCTGCTGTCCGATTAGAGCTACATTCTTATTCATAAGTGCAGAAACATTACATGACGGGTTTTTCTGCTGAACGTTGTCGAAATGTTGCGTTTGCCTGCAGTGCAGAGGCGTTGTCACTGTGCAGTTACCACAGAGGCACCTCTTAAAGGCACATCGGCCTTTTCCTGGCACTGCCTGGATTATGGGAGCCAGATGAACATCAGCATACCCGACGAGCTGCGGCACGCTCATTTACTACTTAGTTTATAGCTGTCGTCAGCTCCACTTCCACATGGAGCCCGTTTTCAAACAAAAACTCACAACCTGGATCTACAGTTTCACCATCACGCCCTCTCTATATCCGCGTATGAGGCTGACATGATTTAAACTCCATGGTTGCGCCACCTGAATCCTACAAAGCTGAAGCCGTGAATCATAAGATTGTAGACTTTCAAGAAATGCAGCAGGTGTGGTGATGCCAGCAGCTGGATCCTACAGGGCGTGGCACATTCTTCCTGCTGAAGTAGATAACTGTGGTTTGGCAAGTTTGCAGAAATTTCCATGTAATGCGTAACATGATAAATAATTAAGGACAATATATTTAACAATAAATGTTAAAATTCAGTATTCGTATAATCGGATTATTCAACAGTTACAGATGGTGCAAGTAAGTTGAGTTGTCTGTGCTTGTATGAATCCTGGAAAAACATTGTCAAGTTAGTGTGAGGTGTAACTGGTTTGTTTTTTATGAATGAAGCACTGAACTAACTCGCCTGGTGTTTAGACTCTGATCAGCAGCCTGTCTGCAGAGATGCTCCTCTACAAGGAAATAACTTTGTCATCCTTTACAACTTTTTTCAAATGCATGTTGTTAGTGTGTAATATGTGTTTAGGGTTATCACAGTACTATAACTTCTTAATTGATATTCATATCAATAAGTTTGCAACAGTATCAACACTAGCAGAATAAAAAAGCACTAGTACCTACTCGGCCTGACTCGACTCAGTTTTTATGGTTTTCCATTAGCTGGTAGTCCCTTTCCTTTTAGTACCTACTCGGGTTCCAACCAAGCAGAGTCAAGCCAAAAATGTGACAGACTTCTTGCCACTGATTGGCCAGGAA
Source organism: Maylandia zebra (assembly GCF_041146795.1). Lineage (NCBI taxonomy): Eukaryota > Metazoa > Chordata > Actinopteri > Cichliformes > Cichlidae > Maylandia > Maylandia zebra. The sequence continues at coordinate 53,623,418 of NC_135169.1, forward strand.
ATGACTTCACTAGATGAGTCATTAGAGTGACTCCTGCACAAGAATTTAACCCGACAGCGAGGTTTAACTCTCTCTTGTTTGAGTCTATGGAGAGAAAACAAGACGGAGCAGCAGGTATACCATCAGCTCAACAGTTTGTTGTGTTTGTGTCAGGGATAAGCCACCCACACTGAGGTGGTACTCTAATGGAAGACGACCGAAACTGAGTAGACTCGAGTTGAGCCGAGTAGGTGTTATTGAAAATATAAAGGTTTTAATCTCTTAATTTAAACATATTTGACTGCTCCTTGTGTCTTATCTAATTAAACTACGTGTGTCGTTTGTCATCACTAACGGATTAATTTCTGGGCACTATCCCACGAATCCTGCAGAATCTTTTTTTTAAATATATTTTTATTGCATGTCCAATATGCAAGGTGGTAAGAAGAGGTTAAATTTGTGTGCACAGAACTTAAGACCTTTACCAATACTGGCCTCATTTCCACATTAGTAAATGAGGCCAGTATTTTTAGGCTGTCAGAGGCTGTGCTGTGCTTTTGCTGTCAAATAGAGCTGGTGAGGAAGGCTGCCACTGTTTGTCTAGTTGCTCGTAGACTTTTCTTAGCTTTAATCTCGAAACCTAACAATAACATAATTGTGTCTTTGTCTTAAATTAACACCACGTTGACATTACAGGCAGGCAGAACTGATGTTTGCTGCCTAGTTCCTACATTAATGTTATTTTTTTATTATTGACCTTAGCCACTACCTTAATGTTAACTAGGGATGGGAATCCCAGTAGTCCAATTCCTTCGATCGATCCCGCTTATCTATACTTGCACTCCTGCTACAATCAGCTGATTTCAGGTCGTGTGTCGGAGGAGAATAATAGTGGGGCAGTCTACAGCATGGACATTACTTTTATTTTTATTGCACAAAAGGATGAGAGCGCGACGGTAAAGTGAAGACTGCAAACAACTGCAGTATACTTGTTAACACAACGTTGGCTCTTTGCAAGCACCTGAACTTCAACAGGTAACAAACCGACGAGCAGCCAGGCTGCAGCCTCCGTTTCTACCTGCTCATGTTTCTGCTAAATACTAAGAGGAAGATATGTGTGTCCTCATTAGGATAGGGATTTATGTTGGTGTGTGGGACTGTAGCCTCAAGTTTATGCTGTTAATTGGTAATTATGAGACTGCGCGTTTCAGATCATTTTACAGAGTAACATGAAAGTAACTTAACAAGTAGTGTAACGAATGTCTTTCTCCTGGGAGTAATTAAGTAACGGACCTCATTACATTTAAGAAAAGTGTTCTGTGTAATACGTGCAATCAATTTTTTGAGTAACGACCTCAGCAATGATCACAACAAAGATGGGAAATACCCACAGCATGCAAAAAAGTCCACTCGGCATGTAATTAATTTGCATGAATGTAATGTCTTTGATATGTTGCTTAGAGATGGTGGTGACGTTCAAAGTGGAGCCAATGAGAGTCGATAATGGAATCTGAATTGCTAACTTCTCATCAGTTCCCATCGCTGCGTGGGGGAGTTCGCCCAGACAAATGTGTTTTAAAACTTGGAGGAGAGATTCGACAGCATCCTTTTGGGGGATCCTGTGGGAGGTGCTACTCGAGTATCTGGCCTGTTGCTATGAGCCATTCACCCTGTATAACCGCAGCAAGAGCTCGGTCCACCTTGTCAGCAATAAGTCAAAGTCGTTATTGATTCTGTTCATAATTCACAGAATTTGTAAGTGTAGGCAAGTGTCTGAGGCCTCTACTTTAGTGGCGTCAGGATCACGTGCCTGCTTTTTGCAGATGATGTGGTGCTTTTGGTGTCAAAGATTAGATTTTGAGACGAGTCCATGAACATGACTTATTCCTGAATAATGTTGGAAAATTCTCCCATGATTCTGCTTCAAAACAGCATCAGCACACTGCATCTTTCCCTGTGCTTAAGGCCCAGTTATTACATGCGTTATGCTAGAGTTGTATTGACAAGAGAAAATTATTATTGTAGTTTTTGGGGATTTTTTTCTTTTCAGGATCTCTCTTTTTTTGCTTTTTAGAGAATTGTTGGCAGCATTTTTCCTGGTAATTGTCTCAGGATTTTGATGTCAGCACGAGCAGATGTCCTGGCCTGCCCAGCTTCTATCTGTTGCTCAGCCCATTACACTTGAGTTCCACAGTGGTGATTGGCTGTAGTCACAAAGGAAGTGGCACACTTTGAAATGGGGACCTCATTTCTCAAACTATGTTGCATCATATTTACAGGACGAGTTGGCTTTGGAATCCATCAGAGTATCGCTGCAGTTTGTGGTGAATTTATGCAGCGCTCATAATCATCAGCTCATAATTTGATGGTTAAAATCCTCTACTGTGTGCATTCTTCATATTGCATCATGTGCACAAACAAACATTCGTTAGTAGTGAATGTTTAACCCCCATCAGTCTGTTTTCCCTTCTCTGCTTTGCTCTAATGCAGACTGCAGCTACTGCAGTTGACAGTATCCAGGAGTTAGTGATGCGCTACCTACAGCCAGAACCTTCTATATGACTTTGTTTATGATTTCTTGTGAGAACGGTTCACCACTGAGCAGTTAAAAGTGAAGCACACAATCGAAGCTTGAAAGAACAGTGAGTTCTTTCAGCCCCCATCCCCCTCGCTGGCTCTCTTCCTTCTTTGCCAAGCTGACCCTCCTCTCTCCAGTCCCTGCTGAGGGTCACAGAGGCAATCAGATAGCCCTCAGGGGTGGACAGTACAAGATAGCTCGAGCAGGAATTGCAGGCATGGCAGTAGAGCCTCCCTTCACTTCCATTCAGGCCCTAAACTAAGAAGCTAGAGTCCATTTTTTCCCATGCCGGTCTGTGGTATCTGGATGCTTATTGTGATTGCATGGAGCCTCGTCGTATAGGCACTCTGTTCCAGATCCATGATTTCTGCAATAAGACATTGGTTAAAGCTGCACTAATGACTACTTTCTATTTTAAGGAGTCATTTGTGGCTACAGATCCACAGAGAATTATCTCTAACTCTGGAGTTCACCTTAGCTCTGAGCTGTATGGCCTCCTTTAGCTCGTAGTTTGTTTTTCACCTTTTAACTGGATTTCTCAGCTAACGTTTATGCAGGGGGACAAAAACGGTAAACAAGCAGCTGTTTCAGGTAAAAGGCAACACGGTCTCTTGTTCCTGCCATCCTCTTTCATATGTAAAGTGTTGTTCTTGTTGTATTTCCACACTTTTTCAAAGAAAACCCCTCATTTTTACGCATCTCACAATTTGTGACCTGATGTATGTGCAGATTTGTAGGTGTTGATTTGTTGTATGCAAGCAGATATGAATGAAGCTATTGAAAAACATAAACTTGCATCAGTGGTTCATATGGATTTAGCTTGGCTTGGAGTGCCTGCAGCACTTTTAAGGTTGGCGGTTCGATCCCTGGCTGTTCCCAGTCTGCATGCCAAATATCCTCGGGCAACATACTAACCCCAGGCTCCTCTCCTGTCAATGCAACCATTGGTATGAATGTTTGAGTATTAGAAAAGGCACTGAGTGCTCAGGTAGAGTAGAAAAGCACTATGTAAGAACCAGTCCACTTACCATTTAGTTCTTGCAGTCTCGTTAAAGACCAGAGGTGTGGTGTTTTGAAAGGGTAACAGTAATATGAATCTGAGAGAAGGAATGTTGCACCACACCAACCCTAACCTGCCCCACCTGTACCACCTTCAGTTGAGCTGAAACAAAAGCAAACGCCACACCTCATCTTTACGCAGCGAAAGTTCCTTTCCCACAATTCAAGTAGTCGTCCAATTTTGATTGATGACAAGGAAGAGTGAAGCATGAGCTCCTATTGGCTTCCACTTTACCGTGAAAGGCAGCGTTCACAGTAGAGGTGGGAATCACCATATATCCCACGATACGATATTATCACGATACTTAACGCACGATACGATATTATTGCAATTTTTAAAAATATTTTGCAATATTCAGATTCTGTACATAAAGGTAAACTTTATCAATATTCATTTTATCTAATATCAAAGTCTCGCACTCAGTCTTTCTCTGATTTCAGTCAGTTTTATTGTTGACAAACTGAACGGTTTGTATTACAGTCTAGTCCAACTTAACTGAATGCAACCATCTGGTACAATTATAGCTATTCTGAACTAAGCAATTTATGAAAACTATGCAGCCCCTTCAGCAACTGAAGAATTTGAAAGTAAATTAAAACAAAATATAAATTTACATTAAATAAAAAAGTTTTAAACTGAATTAAAATAAAACATGTCTTAAATTAAAATAAGTAAACTGTCATGTTTATTGCTGCCATAAAAAAGTTAAACACATTTGGACAGTGAAGGAATGTCAGGATTCTTGCTCAGAAAAAGGATCAACGTGCTCTGAAGTCAGAGCACAAAAACCTTTTTGTAACAAAATATCGATTTCTGCTGTCCCTGTATCGATACATTATTAGCAAACAAAATATCACGATACTACACAGTATCGATTTTTTCCCCCACCCCTAGTTCACAGTGGAAGATATGAAGTTGGGGTTGACTAAGAGCGAGTGGACCACAGCATTTTTACTTTAGGTAGATTCTGTAAGCTGGTTGGTGGCATTTAGTCACATGCAAAGCTTAGTGCAGGCCCGCTTTACATTCTGGTCTTGTTGGAGGTTGTTGCAGATGGAGCGCTGTCCAAGCTAGTCTAGTTTTTACACACTTGATTGGAAATCTTATGTGGAGCTCCCTTTGTGTACCAGGGGTACGAATAATCCAATCGTTCTATCGTACCAATGACTGATAGAATCGTCCAACCACAAAGTAAATGTTGTGGCGTAAATGCAACAAAAACTGAATTCACACCATAAAGACCAGTTTCTGACCGATGGACCATCTACAGTTCAGAAGAATGGCTAACACTCCCACAGCGTTGGTTATGTTACCTTTGTTTGTATCGGTGAAGTAGAAATGGAACGTGTGCTGTTTAGGTTGTAGCCCAAACCAAGCTGCAGTCCAAAGTATGTGGAGATGGGTACTGGACAGAGCTGTGGAGCAATGACTGTGTAAATTAAATGTTTGTGTGTGAAGCTTCTGTCTCTTCGAGTGCTTTTGTCTGCTTGTTGAGTACATTGTCTTGATTTTTTTCCTGCGTAGCAAATATAAGTGCATGTGTTAAAGTTTTTGTAAGTTTAATGAAACGATGGCCACCTGTAAGCACTGGTTTGTTCTGGTCCTTATGTGAAGTAGTACATGTGTAGAGTTGTTAAGGCTGGATAAGTTAACTTTTCTTTTGAGTGAGGACGGTGGATGGAGATGTTTGTCTTCTTCTACGATGATTATTCTTCTGTCCTCTTTATTTTTTCAGATTCCTTTCTTTCCTCTTCGCCTGTATCTCTCATTCAGTCTCCTCAAGGCAAGTGTATGGTTCTCTTCGATTGCTCGCCTGCTCTCTCTCCCTCTGCCCTGTACTTTCTTGCTGCCCTGCTGCTGTGCAGTTCTGCCTCATGCCTCTTTCTAGTGCCCCTCTCCTGCCAAATAAGAGCCCAGTAAAAACAGCTCGCCTGCAAAGAAACAGCATAGGTGGCTGTGGCCCTAACCTGCTCTTACCCCGCCCCTCCTGCAGACCTCAGTCTGTTTTCAGCATTCCTTTAGGCTGCTGCAGTTATTCTAAGCTGACCAGTCAGCAAAGCTCCCCTTGTTTTCAAGGACTATTGACTGATTGATTTTCTTTTCAGGCTCCTTAGACACACCTATCCATTGCCATAATCTGAGCCGCAACAGCTCTTGTTCACATAGTCATACTGTAGAGTTAAAATAACGTCTCTTGCCACGAGTCACTGGCACTCTCAAAGCCTTCCTTGGGCCATGTGAGAACTCACTGCTGCTTCTTCTTGCCCAGAATTGTACACTAAGAGTGTTGCTCATAAAAGCCTCTGTCTGCAGCTGCTAGCAGTGTGATCCATCTCAGTCTTTGCTGCCTGCTAGCAGGCATTATTTAGGTCAGCATCGCTCACTGTAGGTTCAAGATAATCCCGAGATTGCCACCTTATTTTAGGAAGGCAGAGAAGTTCAAGTTCACATTGTGCATAAAGGACCAGAAATCTAAAAAAGGATGAGGTTGGTGTCTCAGGGGAATGATTCTACCTTCCTGCTGCCCTAGTATCTGAATTCCCCTTCCCAGTTTCAGTCCTAGAAGCTATTGTGTACTGGAGGATGAGTGGCACTGGAGATATCATCGACCGCCCAGTGGCCTGGGTCTGCCATTGCCTGTAGCTCATTCACCCTCCATCCCACTACCTACTTACGGCTCTATAGGCTTTGTGCATGTCTCACATCATTGCTTATGCAAAACAAGTAGGTACATTTTTCCTTAACCCCCCAATTTAGCTTCTTCGCTTTCTGATTCTTTTTGAACTGTTGTTTCTATCACCGCCAGCATTCTTTACTTGTTTGTTAGACAAGCCTAGATAAGGGGTAGCGTGAGTGATAACATGAGCTGCACCAATACAACACACAAGCAGCCGCCCTGAGGTTTGACCGACTATGACCACACCCTGTGGAATCTGCACTCGGACTCACTGGCTTCTCAGCAAAGATACAAACTTCACACTTTTTAGCTGTTTTTGCAGAATTTTAATCAATTTTGGACCCAAATCCAAGTACAAGTTCAGTAAGCATAAACAGGAGTAAAACTCAGTCTTGGGTCTTTTTGCTGTTTTATCAGCTGCCACAAATAACAGCTGAGTCCTGGAAGACTATTTATGTGGCACCTCTGTTGTTGTAAATGGCAACAAGTATTTGAGGGATCAGTGAGAATATAGTTGAATAAGAGCGTGTTAAGTAGATGAAAGACATTTAGAAAACCAGGTTTTTTTTATATCGTCTCTAATAAGGCAAATGTAATGAAAAATGAGTGAAAATGTAAATAATTTATACTGTAGTGAGCTCATACACAGACTATAATGATGCTAACATAGACCATCAGACTGCCAACCTAAAAGAAACACCTGTGAGTGAAAGCTCAGGTGCACTAGCACAGTGGCAAGGTCCACCAGCAGACAGGTGTGGGGTCACCCACTGGAGCTCACAGATATTCAGACACAGCGCTGCAACCAAATGAAAATATGGAGTCACTCTGGGCCAGTTCATAGTCTCCATGATTTTCCATTCTGTGGCTACACAACAGCTCCACTCAACTCTCCATTAGTGTAACAGCAGATTGCACGAAGCAGAAGGCTACTCATTCCCCATTTGTAAGATGCCACACGATGGCACATGGGGATTATTAATATGCAAATATGGTGACAGTTGTAACTAAACAAGTTCTTAAAGCTACCTTTGAATCGAAGCACGAACGTCCTAACAAGGAACCCGAGCACTAATATGTGTTTTGGGATTTGTTTACAAGTCCAAAGCTTCCGTAACGTTGTTGGAAAGATGGAAAGTGCATTTATGTGGCCTGGTTTGAACAAAGCATTGTATTGTGGTGCAGGGGAGGTGGCAGCTCTACCAAAGACACAGTGGAGCAGTCAGCTGAGTATGGCTGGAAAACTCTTATACAGAGAGCAGGGAGGGAGGGGTGCTGACAGCTCCCCAAAAAGTAGAAGAAAATGTAAGTTTGGAGTAAATTGAAAAGACTGATCAATGTCAAATTACAAAGTAAAGCCTTGGTCATGAGAATTTGGATGTTGCTGTGCACTGGTTATACTGGGCTGATGTTCATTTCTTAAAATATGTGCCAGGTACTTGTCACCATGGGGACTGAAAATGACTCATCTTTGTAGCCTGGAGGATTGCCGAGGGCACAGGGTTACTGCAGCCGCAGTGAGAGAGCCTTCAACACTCCAAGAGAATAGAAAGTGCTTCAGTGGCCCAATTTACTGCTCAAGGGCAACAGTATTATCTAACTCTTCACATATTTGTATAAGCACGTTACATAATCGCGAGCTAACGACGAGCCATTGTTAATTATGTAGAAAATAACTCGACAACTAAAAGGCAATTATGACTGTTTTTATCTTCTTGCTTTTTTTAATGAAATTTGTATTAAAAGTTGTAATGAAGGCTTGAATTCATTATAAAAGTCTGTTCTGAACTTTTCCTATAAGTTCACTGTTTAACTTTATTCACCTTTAGTGATGAGTATTAGTAATTGGGCTGCCAGTGTAAAGTGTTTCTGTTGCTGGCCTGCACGTCTTGGATATGTCCCAGCCATAGGAGTCAGACACAGGACGTCTTTCCTGGTTCAGAGTTGGTTCTGTACTCAGAGCTTGGGTTAAGGGATGTAACCAGTGTTTACTGGTAGTGTGTTTTTGTTTGTGTTAGGGCTGTGCGATATGACCAAAATCCCAATATAAGACATTAATCGTCCCGACAACGATATATATCACAAAAAATTTACATTTTCTGTAAATTCGGTGAATCTTGGGCAACTTAACTTGGGTAAAGTGTTTCCAGCTGAGCGTCGTGTGCCTGGAGTCGAGTGTTACACAAGTTGAAATGGCCGCAATTGTCTTTGAGTATTTATACACGACGTGCTGCGAGGAAAAGCCTGTTCTAACGTTTGACTCTAAGGTTTATTTTTTTGCACCTGGCGGCTCTTTTTAGCTTCTCCGTAAACACTCTGCATACTATTTCACGTGATTCGGTTTATTTTGAAAAATCTCAACAGGATCTTCAGCTTTATTGTGAAAGGTTTATGTGGAAAATAAACAAGCGGACGGCAGAGTCACGTGATGGTTTTACCGTCATTATTGCTAACGACAACACGTAAAAACAGGGGCTTGTCCGTCCGCAGTGTGGTTATATTAAATATAAGAGAAAGCGAGAACTTTAAAAAAATCCTACAGTGACCATCAAAACGATGAAAAAATATTGTCGTAAACAGTTTATTTTGCGACACCACGAAATAAACGATAAATGTTTTCATATCGTCATCCGATATATATCGTTATATCGAACAGCCCTAGTTTGTTTGGGGTTCTTCTTCTTCTATTGACTTGCGCCACCTGTACCTCTGTCAAACAATTAATATTTAATATTTAGCCCATTGTTTAACAGTGTTCATCCACATAAGAGGTAAAGAAGCTGAACAAATCTGAATTTTAAACCAGCTTTGCCTCATTTAAGTTTTTTTGGTTTTTTTGCTCCAAATTCCTACACAAATATTAATGCTGCCATGTTCCTAGTTTCCTGAGTTTCCATAGTAGGGACAAACAGCTTTGAGTAGTGGTTTGATTGCTTCTTCTTAGTTCCAGTGCTTGACTGTTTGAGGTGAACTCACTTGTTGTTTTTGAAAGAATGCAGTTTTGTTTTGTTTTTTTGAAAGGTAAGTGCTATATAGCTTGTTAGCTAGGCGTATTGTTATACCTGGTTTTGGAAATGGTTGTGTTCATCCCCTGTTACTTTAGCTTTTTAATTCTGCGCTCTAAGTAAAGGTAACGTTAGTCACTGTTGCGTCATATGGAGTGGCTAGTATTAGCAAAAAAAATTATATTTTGTGTGTGTGTGTGTGTGTGTGTTTATGTGTCTGAGAGAAATCAGAGGGGGGTTTCAGTTGTAAATGGCGGGAGAAATCTCTTGTATACCCTTGGACACAACCACAGATTAATTGAGATGAAATCAGGGGTCGAGTTTGGAAATGGCAACAATGAATATCTTTAGCAGATTATATCTCAGTGGAACTGCTACCAAATCAGCGTTTTCAAGGTGCACAAGCAAATGTATATTGTTCAAAAAGAAATTGTGCTAAAGTCTGCAAGTGTGAAACAA